>NC_136429.1:385156069-385756069 GCF_052849685.1 Lactuca virosa
TGCCATTTGGATTGACGAATGCAACTGCTGTGTTTATGGATCTAATGAACAAAGTGTGTCATCCATTCCTGGACAAATTCGTCATAGTCTTCATTGATGACATCCTTATCTACTCAAGAAGTGAAGAGGAACATGGCCAACATCTTCGTCAAGTATTGCAAACTCTTAGATCAGAGAAACTCTATGCAAAGTTTTCAAAGTGTGAATTTTGGATCAGGAAGGTTGATTTCCTAGGTCACATGGTCAGTTCAGAAGAATACACGTCGACCCTTCCAAAATAAAGGCAATTGAAAACTGGTCAGCACCTAAAACACCTACAAAAATCCGATAATTCTTAGGTCTTGCTGGCTACTATCGCCGATTCATCCAGAATTTTTATCGAATCGCTAAACCTCTTACCACCTTGACACAAAAGGGTGTAACTTTTAGCTGTGGAGAAAAGCAAGAAACATCGTTCCAAACGCTGAAGCGAGCTCTGTGTAGAGCACCAATCGAGTCTCTTCCTGAAGGGACAGAGGATTTCGTAGTGTACTGTGATGCTTCTAATCAAGGGTTTAGGTGTGTTTTTATGCAAAGAAGAAAGGTGATATCCTATGTATCAAGAAAACTAAAGACACATGAAGTCAACTATACAACACAGGACCTTGAACTAGGAGCAGTGGTATTTGCTCTGAAGATCTGGAGACAATACTTATATGGCACGAAATGCACAGTATTCACGGACCATAAAAGTCTACAGCGTATCTTCGATCAGAAAGAGCTGAACATGAGACAATGACGGTGGGTGGAGCTACTGAACGATTACGATTGTGAGATTATTTATCACCCTGGTAAAGCTAACGTAGTAGCTGATGCCCTTAGGAAAAAAGAATACTCGGGAAGCCGAGTAAAGTCGTTGACCATGACAATCCATTCACATCTGTCCACACAGATCAGAGAGGCTCAACTCGAGGCCTTAAAACCTAAAAACGTAGCAGGTGAAACCTTGAGAGGAATGGATACAAACTTCAAAGTCAGGGATGATGGAGTCTATTGTTTCATGAACCGGATCTGGACACCAAAGTTCGGTGGTTACAGAGACGTGGTTATGAATGAAGCACACAAAACTCGATACTCCATTCATCGAGGTTCAAACAAGATGTACCTGGACCTCAAGAAACTATACTGGTGGCCTAACATGAAGGCCGAAATCGCTACCTTTTTGGGCAAGTGCCTTACTTGTGCCAAAGTTAAGGTAGAATACCAGAAACCTTCAGGTTTATTGCAACAACCTGAAATCCCTGAATGGAATTGGGAGCGGATTACAATGGATTTCATAACTAAGTTACCCAAGACATCGGGTGGTTATGATACTATTTGGGTAATCGTCGATAGATTAACAAAATCCGCACACTTGTTACCAATCAAAGAGACCGACAAGATGGAGAAGCTAGCAAGAACTTACCTCAATGAAATGGTTAGACTGCATGGTGTGCCAATATCTATTATTTCTGACCGAGATAGTAGATTCACTTCTCGTTTCTGGCAGTCTTTACAAAAATCTTTGGGAACTAGCCTGGACATGAGTACAGCCTACCATCCACAAACTGACAGACAAAGTGAGAGGTGATGGGTTTTGAGCATTCTAACACTTCCTAAGTGTACATGCAACCCTAATAACCTTGGATCTATGTTTGTCTAATTATCATGCAAAGTTGAATTCCAAGGTTATATTCCTATCTAGCATACATGGGGACCAAATTTTAACTTGCATGAAAGATAGAATAAGTTACCTTGTTGTTGCTTATGATCCTTGAAACCTTGTGAGCCTAGCACCCCAAGTGTGATGCCTCAAATGCTTCACACAACACCAAATGCTTTTGGAATGACTTTAGAGAGAATACACACTTCTAAAATCGCCCTAGCCCTCTTGTTTCTTATGTGTGTCCGATTTTGGTGGAGAATGGGTTTCTTATATAGTGTTGACACATCTAGGGTTACACCATGTAAACCCTAATGTGTCATGACTCTTCATTTCCATGACCCATGGGTTTGTAACTCCCATGGAGCATCCATGGAGCATCCTATGGGTGGAACCCAACTTGATAATCCATGGAGCCTCTTAGCCCACTATATAAGATATGGAAGATTTACATAATCTACCCATATATTTAATTAGTTATCTTTTGATCACTTAATTAATTCTAAATTAATTCTTGATCAAACTAATTAAATAATATTATTAATATATTAGAACTTATAATATATTAATAAACCATAAGTGTTATTTCTCTCATTTGAGTTTATCCAATTGCATGGTGCCATGCAACCCAAATGGACCATGCCGGGTCGGGTCAAGTACATACCAGAAATAGTTATGGACTTAGACACCTTATCCAACAGTCTCCCACTTGGATAAGTCTAATAACTATAACTGCAATACTTCAGGAACCGATCGGCAATCGTAGCTCTTTCAAGGTCTCTCGGAACTGAGAAGATGATGATACGTCATTTAAGATAAGTGATCATATAATCCTCTGTTCTAGATATCAGCCGGACAAATACATGGAACAATGTCTTACTTATTGTCCAGCAGTTTGTTTCCCGATTTTTGATTTGTTTGACAAAGAACTTAATTGAACACATCAACTTAGTTCTGACCGGGCCCGGTACATAGGTCAAAACAAAATCATCGAGGGGCCCATATATCAGCTTCTAATCCAAGAAGGAACAGATAAACTTCGACTCATATGTTTGTTCTACCACTCATTGAATTATACACAAAAGCACGTTTTATAACATCGAGTTACCAATGCGTTAACGTACAATCAATGCATAACCAACTCATAAGTAACAAATCATATCTCTAGGTTTGAAGACTTATATGATATTACCGTCTCACGATCACTCGAGATAAATTCCATGAAGTGATTCCAGTGAGCGTGGGTTGAGTCCAATGCTCAGAACTTATGAGCACTCATGAGTGTTGTAGCCATGTCCAACAACTTAGACCTCTGCAACCAAACATGACAGTCTTGATTCATACCTACTTCCAACATATGACCGACTGTGGAGGTTCGAATAATATGATATACCAAACATAATTATTCTGGAAGTCAAAACATGCAAAAGAAATATAGTAAACGATCGACAAGAGATAGCAACACTTTACTCATAAATAAAACACCTTTTATTCATCATCTAATGTCAATTACACTTTACAAATTTCAAGGTTATCTAACTACTAAATCTAATATCATCCTTCAGCCCTATGCTCCGAGCATGCTGGAGATGCTTAACCCGAGTCAGTTCCTTCGTGAGGGGATCTGCTAGATTCTCATCCGATGATACCCTCTTTGCCACGAGGAGTCCTTCTTCTATTCGATGTCTGATGAAATGGTATTTTTTGTCGATGTGTCTGGATCTCCCGTGATCCCTTGGTTCCTTGGCTAAGGCAACTGCACTTTCACTATCACAGAAAATTTCCATTGGCTCTTTAATAGCTGGTACAACTCCAAGGTCTCCAATGAAGTTCTTCAGCCATATCGCCTCCTTTTCTGCCTCGCTAGCTGCTATATACTCTAA
Source organism: Lactuca virosa (assembly GCF_052849685.1). Lineage (NCBI taxonomy): Eukaryota > Viridiplantae > Streptophyta > Magnoliopsida > Asterales > Asteraceae > Lactuca > Lactuca virosa. The sequence goes on from NC_136429.1 coordinate 385,159,634, forward strand.
TTCGCAAGTTGAATCAGCCACTGTCTCTTGCTTGGAACTCTTCCAAGAAATTGCTCCTCCATTTAAGGTAAAGACCCAGCCTGACTGAGAGTGGAAATTATCCCTATCAGTCTGAAAGCTAGCATCACTATACCCTACAACTCTCAAGTCTTCACTCCCACCGAGGGTAAGGACCCAATACTTAGTCCTCCGTAGGTACTTGAGGACATTCTTTACTGCAGTCCAGTGTGCCTTGCCAGGGTTCCCCTGATACTTGCTAACCATGCTCAAAGCAAAGGCTACATCAGGTCGAGTACACGTCATAGCATACATGATCGATCCTACAGCCGAAGCATAAGGTATTCGACTCATTTCTGCTATCTCAGCCTCAGTACTAGGGCTTTGTGTCTTACTCAATCTGGCATTACTCTGGATGGGTAACTCTCCTTTCTTGGAGTCCTGCATGCCGAATCTCTTCAACACCTTATCTAAGTAAGTACTCTGACCAAGTCCAATTAGTCTTTTACTCCTGTCTCTCAAGATCCTTATCCCTAGAATATAGGCAGCTTCTCCTAGGTCCTTCATAGAGAAACACTTCCCAAGCCAGGACTTAACTTCCTGCAGAGTTGGGATGTCATTTCCTATGAGTAGTATGTCATCCACATACAATACCAAAAAGCTAACTGTACTCCCACAAGCCTTGACATATACACAAGATTCATCTTCACTCCTAGAAAAGCCAAATTCCTTGACTTTCTCATCAAAGCAAAGATTCCATCTGCGAGGTGCTTGCTTTAACCCATAAATGGATTTCTCAAGCTTACACACTCTATTAGGGTACTCTGTGTTGACAAAACCCTCTTGCTGACTCATGTAAACATCCTCAGCCAACTTTCCATTAAGGAAAGCGGTTTTGACATCCATTTGCCATATTTCATAGTCATGAAATGCCGCTATGGCTAACAGAACCCTAGTAGACTTAATCTTGGCCACTGGAGAAAAGGTCTCATCATAATCAACTCCCGGAGTTTGTGAGAAACCCTTTGCAACCAGTCGTGCCTTATAAGTGTGTACATTACCATCCACGTCGGTCTTCTTCTTGAAGATCCATTTGCACCCTACAGTCTTACGACCTGGTACATTCTCAACCAAGTTCCAAACTTGATTGTCATACATGGACTGTATCTCGCTGTCCATTGCCTCTTTCCACTTGGCTGACTCAGGGCCTGCCATGGCTTCCGCGTAACTGTTAGGTTCATCCAGACCTATCAGTGTCTCATCACTGATAAGTGTATCACCTTCCGCAGTAATATGGAATCCATAGTAATGCTCAGGTGCATTCCTAACCCTTGTGGAACGCCTCAGAGGTACAGACTTGTCAATTGGCTCAACAGAAGTTTCCTCCTCGAGTTGAGTGCTAGGGTTTGAAGTTCCTTCACCACTTGACTCTTGAATTTCTTCAAGGTCAACTTGCCTCCCACTGTCTCCTTGGCTTATGAACTCTCTCTCTCTCGAAAGAAAGCCCTCCTAGCTACAAAGACCACATTCTCACTAGGTCTGTAGAAGAGGTAACCAAAGGATTTCTGTGGGTAGCCGATGAAAATACACCTCTCACTTCGAGGTTCGAGCTAATCATGAGTCTCGCATCTCACGCAAGCCTCGCAACCCCAAATCTTAATGTGGTCTAGTTTAGGTACTTTACCAGTCCACATCTCATGAGGATTTTTGGCAACTTTCTTTGTGGGAACTAGATTAAGGATATGGGCGGCAGTCTCTAAGGCATACCCCCAAAATGAGATTGGTAGCGAAGCTCGACTCATCATGGAACGAACCATATCCAACAAGGTTCGATTACGCCTCTCAACTACACCATTCAACTGCGGTGTCCTGGGAGGTGTCAATTGTGAGACAATCCCACATTCCCTAAGATAGTCGAGGAACTCTGAACTAAGATACTCACCACCTCGATCGGATCGAAGCATCTTAATGTTCCTGCCCAATTGATTCTCGACTTCCTGTTTAAACTCTTTAAACCTCTCAAAAGTCTCTGACTTATGCTTGATTAAGTAGACATATCCATATCTACTGTAATCATCAGTAAAAGTCAAATAATAACGATTAACATCCCTTGTGGCATGTTCGAAGGGCCCACACACATCCGTGTGTATAAGATCCAACAAACCTTCACCCCTCTCACAAGAACCTGTGAAGGGTGACTTTGTCATTTTTCCAAGTAAGCATGATTTGCAACTATCATCTGACTTTAGGTCAAATGACTCTAATACTCCATCCTTTTGGAGTTGGCCTATGCGTTTCTTGCTTATATGTCCAAGACGACAATGCCATAATGATGCTTTATCCAAGTTATTATCATTAACAGAATCAATACACAATACATTATTTCCTAAGTTATCAACCACAGATACAGTTTCATACACACCATCATAAGGTAATGCTTTAAAATAAAGAACATTATTAAAGAAAGCATTAATCGAACCAACTTCATTATCAAATGAAAAGGTGAAACCTTGTTTATACAATGCATGAAAGGAAATAATATTTCTTGCCATTTCTGGCGAATAACAACATTTATTCAAATGTAAACTAAACCCACTTCTTAGCGATAAAGTATAAACTCCAATCTTGGTGACAGGTAAAGCTTTCCTATTCCCCATGATTAAGTTTAGTCTTCCATGCTCCACATTCTCACTTCTTCTTAGTCCCTGCAAATCAGAACAGATATGAATACTACAACCGGTATCAAAGACCCAAGAGTTAGAATGGGGTGAGTTATTAGATAAGATAGTGTAAATACCTGCATGGTTGGGTTTAACTTTCCCATCCTTCACATCTTGCTGGTACTTTGGGCAGTTCCGCTTCCAATGTGACTTTTCATGGCAATAGAAGCATTCAGCCTCTTTAGGGTCAGAAGAAGGAGTGACAAAACCTTTCTTGGTTCCACTTGAAGAAGAGCCATCAAGGGTCCTAGCCTTGGTACCCTTCGAAGTGCTCTTCCTCTTCTTCCCTCTACCTTTCCCGATTGCCAAAATCGGGGCGGAGTTTGGAGTAGGAGTGTTAACAACCGACTTACCCTTAAGACCTATTTCTACGGTCTTGAGGAGTCCCTGAAGTTTGCTGAGTGTGACCTCTTCCTTATTCATGTGATATGTCATGCGGAATTGATCATACCACGATGGTAAGGAGTGCAAAATGATATCTATTGCAAGCTCCTCAGGGAAGTTCACATTAAGCTTCAGCAACCGATCCACATACCTTTGCATTTTCTGCATGTGGCTCGTGACGGATTCCCCGTCCTTCATCATGGTTGTTATGATAGAGCATATGATTTCATTCCTCTCTTGTCGTGCACTTTGATGGTATCTTTCCATCAGATCTTGGTGCATTTCAAAAGGGTAGAAGTCCTCATAGGACTTTTGGAGTTCCGCTGTCATGGTGGCCAACATGATGCATGCCACTTTTGTAGCATCCCTTTCATGTGCCCGGAAGTCAGCGATCTCCTGGGGAGTTGCAGTGGTCTCATCAATCTCCTTAAGCTCCTTGTCAAGGACATATTCTTTGTCCTCGTAGCGGGTAATCATCCTGATGTTTCTGATCCATTCATTGAAGTTGGATCCATCAAAAGTGACTTTCCCACACAAGTTCATTAGGGTAAAGGAGCCATTAGGATTAGAGCCAGAAGCAGCATTGTTTGAAGATATCTGAAAGAAGAGAACAAATTAGTTTAGATATTAAGAGAGTCCTTAATAAAACACCCAAATGAAATATTAAGGCTAGGATCTAATCACAATATATTATAACTTAGAAGAGGTATGTTGTAATCCAAGCTATAACATATTTGAAAGGTAGGTGAATGACGATTCACCAATTTCCACCATGAAAAACGAAATATAAATATTAGGTTTTTAATTGGTTCTTAGAAATTCCTAGATTCTTTTGAGATTCAATGAACTTTTCAAAGGCATGTTTCAATCTCGAGTGTGCCCTCCAAGTTTTGTGACTGGGATACCGAGGATCACAAAACGAGGTGTGAAGTAACCATGCAAATCACTTGGTACCCTCAAGGTTTATCACTCAATCGATGTGCCGGTAAACCACACACGCTCCACCGATGCTATGGTAAACCTTAAGTCACCCTTTACCTACCTTGTTAAGTCCAAGTTAGTGTGCCGGTTAACCACACACGCTCCACCAACGACTTAAACAAAGTGTAAAGTGTAATTTCATGGATTAGCACCTTATTCACATTTTCCTAAAGTAACTAAGATTGGGAATTTAATAAAAGCATTTAGTTACTTTATAATATTCATCATACTTTTAATGAGAATTTATAAGTCCTTGTCTTACCCGTTCGGCTAACGACCCTCCACCGATCAAGGAAGCGGTGGGTGAGAGTGGACACCCATTAAGTTGCCATTTTATAGGCAACAACCTTATACCCCCCTTATAGACCGGCTTCGTGAATGAGGCGTACTAGCGGTAAGACGACTTGACGTTATACATATATATATTAGTAACTTATAATATTATAAAGTATAAGGGTTGAATTTTAACTTTTAAAATTCTAAGGGTTGGAACTAAAGTTTTAATCAAGACTTTACATGTTCCAAAACTTGAGGGCAAGTTTTGTAAACTTCCAAAACTTTTCATTTCTTATAACTTATGAATTAATTGAGTAATAAAAATGAAGACTCTTCATTTTTATAACTCTTGTGTTCTTTTAATGGCTTTAATAAAAGTGAGACTTTTGGTTTTCAATAACTTGAGGACAAGTTATGGACTCCATGAAAACACATTATGATCATGAATTAAACTACCATGAAGGTTACAAACAATTCCTATGATCATCTAATCTTCATAAGTTCAAGAACATGAATATGAACACTTTCAAGAATCAAAAATTACACTTAAAAAAAACTTGTAATTTTAATAATTGCCATTGTAAATGGATTAGCATAAACATTACACCATCTAAAACAAGCTTTAAAACATCAAAACAGTTTAGGGTAATGTTTCTAGTCCATTTCCAGTAACAAATGTGCAAACTTTCATACGAGTAGAAAACAAAAAAACGATTTTTTTTCAAGCTGTTTGCACACAAAAAAAAAACAACAAACGAACCATGCTTTGATACCACTGATGGGTTTTGAGCATTCTAACACTTCCTAAGTGTACATGCAACCCTAATAACCTTGGATCTATGTTTGTCTAATTATCATGCAAAGTTGAATTCCAAGGTTATATTCCTATCTAGCATACATGGGGAACAAATTTTAACTTGCATGAAAGATAGAATAACTTACCTTGTTGTTGCTTATGATCCTTGAAACCTTGTGAGCCTAGCACCCCAAGTGTGATGCCTCAAATGCTTCACACAACACCAAATGCTTTTGGAATGACTTTAGAGAGAATACACACTTCTAAAATCGGCCTAGCCCTCTTGTTTCTTATGTGTGTCCGATTTTGGTGGAGAATGGGTTTCTTATATAGTGTTGACACATCTACGGTTACACCATGTAAACCCTAATGTGTCATGACTCTTCATTTCCATGACCCATGGGTTTGTAACTCCCATGGAGCATCCATGGAGCATCCTATGGGTGGAACCCAACTTGATAATCCATGGAGCCTCTTAGCCCACTATATAAGATATGGAAGATTTATATAATCTACCCATATATTTAATTAGTTATCTTTTGATCACTTAATTAATTCTAAATTAATTCTTGATCAAACTAATTAAATAATATTATTAATATATTAGAACTTATAATATATTAATAAACCATAAGTGTTATTTCTCTCATTTTAGTTTATCCAATTGCATGGTGCCATGCAACCCAAATGGACCATGCCGGGTCGGTTCAAGTACATACCAGAAATAGTTATGGACTTAGACACCTTATGCAACAAGAGGACGATTCAAACTCTAGAAGATATGTTGCGAGCTTGCATGATAGACTTTGGAAAGGCATGGGATACTCATTTACCCCTTGTCGAATTCTCTTACAACAACAGTTATCACACTAGCATAAAGGCTGCTCCTTTCGAAGCCCTCTATGGCCGCAAGTGCAGATCACGTCTATGATGGGCTGAAGTAGGTAACACGTAGCTAGCTAGAAGTCAAGTTCCTGAGAGTGCTCTCACTGGTACGGAAATCATTCACGAAACTACGGATAAAATCGTACAAATACGGGAGCGACTTAATGCTTCCAGAGATAGACAGAAAAGCTACGCTGATAAAAGAAGAAAACCTTTGGAATTCCAGGTTGTTGACCGCGTCATGTTGAAGGTCTCACCCTGGAAGGGCATGATACGCTTTAGAAAGCGTGACAAGCTGAATCCAAGGTACATAGGACCATTTGAGAATCTTGCTAGAATCGGTCCAGTAGCTTACAAACTCCGACTACCCCGAGAACTAAGTAACATTCATCCTGTCTTCCACGTCACTAACTTGAAAAAGTGTCTATCCGATGAGACTCTTGTTATCCCACTCATTGAAATCAAGATCAACGAGAGCCTCAATTTCGTGGAAAAAACTATAGAGATTTTAGATAGGGAAGTAAAGAGAACCAAACAAAGTCTTATCCCGATAGTGAAGGTTTGTTGAAATGAAAAACGGGGACCTGAATTTACTTGGGAGCGGGAGGATCAAATGCAACAGAAATATCCACATCTTTTTCCCTGTTCTTGTTGTATTTCATTAATCCAAATTTCGGGACGAAATTCTCTCTAACGGGGTGATAATGTAACAACCCGAAATTTCTATCTTGTACAGTCATTCAATTCAATCAAAGTCAGACTAGTTTCTGCTATCTTTTAGCATTGTTAAGGGTCTATTTAAGAGTTTCTGAGCATAGTGTAATGTATGAATTAGAACACCCGTCAAAATTAGGTCAATAACAATCACATGTGATTATACCAATCATGTAATGTGATTTTGTTAAACTAGTAATGTGATAAATGTACTATCTACTTATGTTAAATTCTAAGACAAATATGAACTTTCTTTATGATACAACTCAAAGTATACGTCCATACTATTCCAAAAATATAGAAAACGTCTAAATCCGACTTCGCATGAAGAAGTTATGATAAACCGAACACTATAGATCTCTATAACAAGAGGAATTTAAAATAGGCTTAGAATTAGCTATTGGAATCTAATAGAGAGTTTTATTAATCGGAATTACCTACGCGTGGATATAAAGAACGTCAAAAATGGAGTTCGTATGCAAAAGTTATGACCTTCCGAAGATGCAGTTGTCTTAGAGCATGACACGTGGCAGAAAACCCTAGCTGTCTGGATTCACGACGTGAACCTTAGATTCACGACGTGAAAGTAGTCCAGTGTACATTTCGGAGCTAGAAAACACGTGCGAACTCTACAGGAATTAGGTGTTCAATCCTCACGATGTGAACATCAAAGACACGACGTGAAACTAGAATCGTGGCACCTTCCGAAGCTAGGACGCAAATGGCAAGTTTACGACATGACTCAGCTCAAATTCACGACCTGAACCTCAAGTTCATGACGTGAACTTGTCTTGGACAACCTATAAATAGCATGTCCGGCCTCCTTTCTCCTTACACCATTTCTTTTCTATCCTCTGTCCTTTGCTGAAGGCATCTTGCATCCCGAGCCCGGTGATCGCGAACCGCTAACCGTTTCCGCTTATATTACATAAAATCATGCTACTAAGGTGAGTTTCATGGCCCCACTTTCTAATATTTTTGGGGGGAAACGCATGCTAAATATTGAATACAAGTTAATACTATATTTACATGATGATATGTTCGTTAATCGGGATATAATTATTTTGTATCTATACAACTATCATAAACTTGTTAGTATGTTATTGTTATAGTAGTATACTAATGTAGATCTTGAGTTATACTTAGGATGATATATATATTTTGTGTGGGATATAGTTCCATAGTTATACTCGGAAGTTCTATATATTAATTGATATGTACATTGTTATTGTTAGTTTGATGTCAAGATAAAACTAGGAACGTTATACGTTGTTATTTTTGGTTTTATGTCAAGATAAAACTAGGAACGTTATATGTTGTTATTGTTGGTTTTATGTTAGATAAAACCTAGTTTTAACTAAAAGTTATCGCTATTATACTGCCTAAGTATTATAAATATTATGAGTAATGTTTAAAGCATAGTCTAATAACTTAGGTTTTTAGACACGAATATGATTTTACTACTAGAACTAACGGAACTCGACAAGTCTACATGAGTTATTATATTCATCAACTAAGATTGGAAGTCTTAGGGAAAATCCTCTGACCTGTAACCGCTAATCCCATGTGAGCGAGGAAGTCATGTATGAATAAGATACGGGTTGACAACCCCACTCGTGGTTGCTAGCTACCACCCAACGGTTTGCGAGTGACGAACTGTCCTTTTATTTGTTTATTATTCCGATGTTGTGGCAACCCGAAATTTTCATTTGTATAAACTCCGCAGTCAAGCACTTCAAATGATAGTCAAATTCATTTCAGTACATTTTTGGCCGGTTTTAAGTCCGTTTGCGTGTTTTTATTTTAATTTCATCAAACGAATAAATAAATGGAAGTATCTTTTAGGAGTGTTGTGTATCGAATAAACATTTAGCACCTTGACTAGGTGTTTACGGCCAAACAAGTGGGGTTTGGGCCGTAAACTCCCTTTGACCATGAACTCATGCATATACCATGAGTTTACCCTTCATTCCCTTACTTTACACTCCCAAGCTCAAGAACACCCAACTTTTCTCTCAAGTATCATATCACATTTCTTCAAATCTTCCAAAAATGTAAGTGTTTCTTCACTTGTTTTGTTGTTATAACACCTTATCTAGTGCTTATACATCATTTTATCCATGAATTCTTCATTTTTACTTAGATCTTCAAGTGTTCTTCAGAACACCAAGAACACTAAGAACACACACTAGTGTTCTTGGCCCTTAAACACTCTTACAAGCTTCCTATAAGTAAGTACACTCCTCCTAACTAGTTACTTGCTTAGAATACTTGCTAAACCATTGAAGAACATCAAAAACTGTCACACCCCAAAACCAAGAACGGCGGAAACGTTCTGGGGTGGAGGACGTCATGTACAGTATCACAACAATGCATAATAGTAAAGACAAGAAACAACATCCATTACATTAATATAATAATTGTAATACAAGCGTGTTCAGTATAGTTTGTAAGACAGCAAAAGTATAATCAAAATAATAGATGAGTCTTGTATGTGCTCCATCTTCTCAAAAGCTTCATATGTACCTGTCTACTGATGACCTGAGAATACAAGTTATTTTGAAAGCGAGTATCAGCATGAAGCTGGTGAGTTCATAAGTATTTAGTGTCATTGCTTGTATAAAAATGTTAATAACAATGTAGTGTAGTAATTGATTTCAAATTTTTTGTAATAGTATACTCCATAGAAAGCCCTATGTTTTCTAGTAAAAAGGTAGTCTTCTACCAAGACCCGATTGTTCGTATAATTGTTCTATTGTAAATATAATGTTTTTCCCCAGTGAAACTATCTGTATGAAAATATACTTTTAAACTTCACTCTTGTAAAGTGATTACAAAATAAGTGTAATAGGGGAAATTAATATTTTTCCTCAGCAGTAGTACTGCTGATCGTAAAGTAATAAAATACAGACTCCAAGTAGTACTAGATGTACAACACACCTCGGGGAGTGTAAAGTAATGAAAATGGAGACCCCAGGTGTATTAAATGAATAATACGCCTCGAAAAGTCTATTTTTGCCTTAAATCCTTATTTAGTTAATTTAAGGTTTGAATGTGAACTCGTATGTAACCATGCTGATTGACGGCTGAATAACTGATGACCCTCCAGGTCACACGTAGTATGGTGACAGTTTGTCACCCCTGGGTCTTATCGGCTCGGACTGTAGCTAGCAGTCAGGATGTGGGAGTGTCTGTCCCGTATAGATCTATACACATAATGCCCGCTCTCCCTCCAGGAGACTCTGGTTACACAGTGATACCACGATGAAGTGTCGTATCGAGAAGTAGTATGTCACATTCTGTTATAGTATTCAATGTTTGTATAGTGTATAGTATATTCTCTTGTATAGTGTATAGTATGTTCTCTTATATAGTGTATAGCGTGTAATGATACTCAATGTAATACTTATGTAGTGACTCATAACTGTACTGACTCTTATATGGGTCATCGTAATAGTAGTAGTGAGTAGTAATCCCTTAACTATACCTATTATAGTTAAATGGTAAGGTTATTTGGATGCCTTTGTTACACAAAGGTACTGAACTGAAATGAAATCTTTTATATCCAACACACACATATATATATATATATATATATATATATATATATATATATATGATATATAATTAAGAATTCAACGACATTCGGACAAATAACAGGATACCCTAAGTCCACAACCAAACAAGGAACATGAAATAAGGTGAGCTATCAGTCCTAAGTCCTTCAAGTCTTACTTATATAAATATTCTGGTGTAGATATGGATTTCAAAATATTACAAGTATAAAAGAGTTTGAAAACAGTTTTAGCATGAAAAGAGTTAAATAAAAAGGTTTGAAAGCTTGAAAATCCATAAGTTTGATAGCATTTTGAAAGTAGTAGAAAATCTTTCTGTTTATTCTAGTTATTAATCACATGTGATTAAAGCAATAACTAGAAATATTCAACTTCTATTTCCCCCCCCCCCCATAAAAGCATTTAAAATCATTTAAAAGGTTGATTAAGGGATATGAACTCACCTGCAGTGAGTGGTTTGGATGGAAGCTCCGGGTAGGATGCTAGGTGTCAAGTGAGGACTTGAACACACACACGGATCCTATGTAACATGTAGTGATACATAAATGTATCTAATTAGTCATTTAACAACTAATTAATTAAGTAAAGACATCCTAATACATGGAAACACTTTCTTTCAAGTGCTAGGAGAGCTAAAGGGTTGCATCTAAGGAGAGTACGGCCTCACATTGGAGTTTACTCCTCATTTGGTAACCCTACATGTGTTTACGATTTTTGGTCATTTCCCCCATGAGTTTACGGCCGTAAACTCATGGTAAATTGTACATTTGTGTGTTTTAAGGTCTTATACCCCTCAATAAAGTGTTCTAGGTTTGAATCAAAGGCTTAGGAAGGGTCTAGGGCACAAAATGGCTCATCTTTGGAGTTTACGGTCCTTGGACCACTCCTTGGGAGTTTACGGTCGTAAACCCTTGAGTATACGGTCGTAAACCCATGAGTTTACAGCCATAAACTCATGGTCACTCCAACCATTTCGTGATTTGGGGTTTATAGGTCATGCATGCAAGGTTGTAGTCCAATATCCAAGCCCTAGGAGGTGTTAGTGGCACTTAAACACCACTAGATGGTGTTTACGGTTCAAGGATATCCCTTGACCGTAAACACAAGTGTTCTTGAGGGTATTTGATGTTCTTCAATGGTTTAGCAAGTATTCTAAGCAAACAACTAGTTAGGAGGAGTATACTTACTTATATGAAGCTTGTAAGAGTGTTTAAGGTCCAAGAACACTAGTGTGTGTTCTTGGTGTTTTGTAGAACACTTGAAGATCTATGTAAAAATGAAGAATTCATGGATGAAATGATGTATAAACACTAGATAAGGTGTTATAACAACAAAAGAAGTGAAGAAAAACTTACATTTATGGAAGATTTGGGAGATGATCCTATGATAGTTGAGAGAAAAGTTGGGTGTTCTTGAGCTAGGAAGAGAGAAATGAGGGAATGAAGGGTAAACTCATGCTATATGCATGAGTTCTTGGTCAAAGGGAGTTTACGGCCCAAACTCCTCATGTTTGGCCGTAAACACTTAGCTAAGGTGTTGTTTGTTTATTTCCTATCCAAAACTCCTAAAAGATACTTCCATTTATTTGTTCGTTTGACCAAAATTAAAATAAAACACCCAAACGGACTTTAAACCGGCTAAAAATTTCCAAAAAATTAATTTGACTATTATTTGTAGTGCTTGATTGTAGAGTTTATACAAATGAAAGTTTCGGGTTGTCATATCATCCCCCCGTTAGAGGGAATTTCGTCCCGAAATTAGAGTTCAAGTAACTAAGGTATTACAAATAACTAAGTAAAAAGATGAGGATATTTAAGTTTCATTTGATCCTCGCTTGGCGTTCCAACGGACCTTCACTATTGGGATACGGCTTTGTTTCGTTCGTTTGACCTCTTGGTCCATGACCTCTACAGGTTCTTCCACGAAGTTGAGACTATCGTTGATCTCGATCTCGTCGAGTAGAATTACAAGAGTCTCTTCGGATAGGCACTTTTTCATGTTCGAGACGTGGAAAGTAGGATGTACGTTACTAAGCTCGTGGGGTACATTGAGTTTGTAAGCTACGGGGCCGATTCTAGCGAGAATCTCAAAAGGCTCTATGTATCTTGGATTTAGCTTTCCACGCTTTCCGAAGCGTATCAAGCCCTTCCAGGCTGAGACTTTCAAAAGGACTCGGTCTCCCACCTGGAATTCCAAAGGTTTCCTCCATTTGTCTGCGTAGCTTTTCTATCGGTCTCTAGAGGCTTTCAATCGTTCACGAATCTGAACTATCTTCTCTGTCGTTTCCCGAATGATCTCCGGACCCGTGAGAGCGCTGTCAGGAATTCGTCCTTTAGCTAACTGTGTGTCACCCACCTCAGCACAACACAGAGGGGATCTGCACTTCCGGCCGTTGAGGGCTTCAAACGGTGCAACCTTGATGCTCGTGTGATAACTGTTGTTGTAAGAGAATTCGACGAGGGGCAAATGAGTATCCCATGCCTTCCCAAAGTCGATCACACAGGCTCGCAGTAAATCTTCCAAGGTTTTGATAGTTCTCTCACTTTGTCCGTCGGTCTGTGGAAGGTAGGATGTGCTCATTTCCAACCTCGTTCCTAGGGAGCTTTGTAGTGACTGCTAGAATCTCGTAGTGAATCTACTATCTCTATCGGAGATAATAGACATAGGAACACCATGCAGTCGTACGATCTCCCTAATGTAGGTTCTCATGAGCTTCTCCATTTTGTCGGTTTCTTTGATGGGTAGGAAGTGTGCGGACTTGGTCAATCTGTCAACGATGACCCAAATGGTATCAAGTCTACCCGTTGTCTTGGGTAGCTTGGTTATCAAGTCCATAGTGATCCGCTCCTGCTTCCATTCAGGTATCTCCGGTTGCTAGAGTTGACCTGGCGATTTATGGTATTCGACCTTGACCTTAGCGCAAGTAAGGCATTTACTCACGAAGGTAGCAATCTCTACTTTCATGTTAGGCCACCAGTATGACTTTTTAACATCCAAATACATCTTATCTGAACCTGGGTGGACGGAATATCGAGTGTTGTGTGCTTCCTTCATGACCAGGTTTCTGAAGCCACCGTGTTTCGGGGTCCAGATCCGGTCCATGAGATATAAGGCTCCATCACCCTTGACTTCCAGGTTCTTATCCATTCCTCGCAGGGATTCTCCCGCTACATTTTCAGGTATTTCAAGGCTTCAAGCTGATCCTCCTTAATTTTTACGGGTAGATGCGAATGGATAGTCATCGTTAATGACTTGACTCTTCAACCAGAATATTCTTTCCTACTTAGGGCGTCTGCTACTACGTTGGCTTTACCCGGATGATAATGAATTTCGCATTCGTAGTCATTGAGTAGTTCGACCCACCGTCGTTGTCTCATATTGAGCTCTTTCTGGTTGAATATGTGTTGTAGACTTTTGTGGTCTGTAAAGATAGTGCTCTTCGTACCATACAAGTAGTGTCTCCAGATCTTTAGGGCAAACACAACTGCTCCTAATTCTAGATCATGTGTGGTGTAATTGACCTCGTGTGTCTTCAGCTGTCTTGAGGCGTAGGCGATTACCTTACCTCGTTGCATCAGAACACAGCCGAGACCTTGGTTTGACGCATCGTAATAGACCACGAAGTCTTTTGTTCCTTCGGGGAGGGACAGTATCGGTGAGGTGCACAAGGCTCGTTTTAGCGTTTGGAACGCTTTCTCCTGCTTCTCTTCCCAGTCAAAGGCCACGCCCTTCTGGCTCAATGTCGTAAGAGGTTTCGCAATTCGAGAGAAGTTTTGAATGAACCTGCGGTAGTAGCCAGCGAGGCCTAGAAATTGACGAATTTCTGTAGGCGTCTTCGGTGATGACCAGTTCTTAATGGCTTTAATTTTGGAGGGGTCCACGTGGATTCCCTCTTTGCTAACCACGTGTCCTAAGAATTCGACTCTTCGGATCCAAAATTCGCATTTAGACAACTTCGCATAAAGCCTCTCTGATCGTAAGGTTCCTAGGACTTGTCGTAAATGATCGCTATGCTCCTCCTTACTTAGAGAGTAGATAAGTATATCATCTATGATTAAAGCAATAACTAGAAATGTTCAACTTGTATTCCCCCCCTCCATAAAAGCATTTAAAATCATTTAAAAGGTTAATTAAGGGGTATGAACTTACCTGTAGTGAGTGGTTTGGATGGAAGTGTCGGGTAGGATGCTAGGTGTCTAGTGAGGACTTGAACACACACACGGATCCTATGTAACATGTAGTGATACATAAATGTATCTAATTAGTCATTTAACAACTAATTAATCAAGTAAAGACATCCTAATACATGGAAACACTTTGTTTCAAGTGCTAGGAGTGCTAAAGGGTTGCATCTAAGGAGAGTATGGCCTCACATTGGAGTTTACTTCTCATTTGGTAACACTACATGTGTTTACGGTTTTTGGTCATTTCCCCCATGAGTTTACGGCCATAAACTCATGGTAAATTGTACATTTGTGTGTTTTAAGGTCTTATACCCCTCAAAGAAGTGTTCTAGGTTTGAATCAAAGGCTTAGGAAGGGATTAGGGCTCAAAATGGCTCATCTTTGGAGTGTACGGTCCTTGGACCACCCCTTGGTAGTTTATGGTCGTAAACCCTTGAGTTTACGGTCGTAAACCCATGAGTTTATGACCGTAAACTCATGATCACTCCAACCATTTCGTGATTTGGGGTTTCTAGCTCATGCATGCAAGTTTCTAGTCCAATATCCAAGCCCTAGGAGGTGTTAATGGCACTTAAAAACCACTAGATGGTGTTTACGGTTCAAGGATATCCCTTGACCGTAAACACAAGTGTTCTTGAGGGTTTTTGATGTTCTTCAATGGTTTAGCAAGTATTCTAAGCAAGTAACTAGTTAGGAGGAGTGTACTTACTTATAGGAAGCTTGTAAGAGTGTTTAAGGGCCAAGAACACTAGTGTGTGTTCTTGGTGTTCTTGGTGTTTTGAAGAACACTTGAAGATCTAAGTAAAAATGAAGAATTCAAGGATGAAATGATGTATAAACACTAGATAAGGTGTTATAACAACAAAACAAATGAAGAAAAACTTACATTTTTGGAAGATTGGAAGGAGAGTGTTATGATACTTGAGAGAGAAGTTGGGAGTTCTTGGGTTTGAAAGTTGGAGAATGAAGGAATGAAGAGTAAACTCATGTTATATGCATGAGTTCATGGCCAAGAGGAGTTTACGGCCCAAACTCCCCAAGTTTGGCCGTAAACACCTTGTTATGGTGTTAAATGTTTACTTGTTACACCTCACTCCTAAACGATACTTCCTTTTATTTATTCGTTTGACGAAATTAAAATAAAAACACCCAAACGGACTTAAAACTGGCCAAAAATGTACTGAAATGAATTTGACTATTATTTGAAGTGATTGACTGTAGAGTTTACACAAATGAGAATTTTGGGTTGTCACATCATCCCCCCGTTAGAGGGAATTTCGTCTCGAAATTAGAGTTCAAGCAACTAAGTTATTACAAAATAACTAAGTAAAAAGATGAGGATATTTAAGTTTTATTTGATCCTCGCGCTCCAATGTGAATTCCGGTCCTCGCTTGGCGTTCCAGCGAACCTTCACGATTGGGATGCCGCCTTGTTTCGTTCGTTTGACCTCTCGGTCCATGATCTCTATAGGTTCTTCCACGAAGTTGAGGCTCTCGTTGATCTCGATCTCGTCGAGTGGGATTTCAAGAGTCTCGTCGGATAGGCACTTTTTCAAGTTCGAGAGGTGGAAGGTAGGATTTACGTTACTAAGTTCGTGGGGTAAGTTGAGTTTGTAAGCTACGGGGCCGATTCTAGCGAGGATCTCGAAAGGCCCTATGTACCTTGGATTTAGCTTTCCACGCTTTCCGAAGCGTATCAAGCCCTTCCGGGGTGAGACTTTCAAAAGGACTCGGTCTCCCACCTGGAACTCCAAAGGTTTCCTCTGTTTGTCTGCGTAGCTTTTCTATCGGTCTCTAGAGGCTTTCAATCGTTCACGAATCTGAACGATCTTCTCTGTCGTTTCTCGAATGATCTCCGGACCTGTGAGAGCGCTGTCAGGAACTCGTCCTTTAGCTAACTGAGTGTCACCCACATCAACCCAGCACAGAGGGGATTTGCAATTTCGGCCGTAGAGGGCTTCGAATGGAGCAGCCTTTATGCTCGTGTGATAGCTGTTATTGTAGGAAAATTCGACAAGGGGTAAATGAGTATCCCATGCCTTCCTGAAGTCGATCACACAGGCTCGCAACATGTCTTCTAAGGTTTGGATAGTTCTCTCACTTTGTCCGTCGGTCTGTGGATGGTAGGCGGTACTCATGTCCAGCCTCGTTCCTAAGGAGCTTTGTAGTGACTGCCAGAATCTCGAAGTGAATCTACTATCTCTGTCGGAGATAATGGATATAGGAACACCATGCAGTCGTACTATCTCCCGAATGTATGTTCTTGTGAGCTTCTCCATCTTGTCGGTTTCTTTGATGGGTAGGAAGTGTGCGGACTTGGTCAATCTGTCGACGATGACCCAAATGGTATCAAGTCCACCCGTTGTCTTGGGTAGCTTGGTTATGAAGTCCATAGTGATCCGCTCCCACTTCCATTCGGGTAACTCCAGTTGCTGGAGTAGACCTGATGGTTTCTGGTATTCGACCTTTACCTTGGTGCAAGTAAGGCATTTACTTACGAAGGTAGCAATCTCAGCTTTCATGTTAGGCCACCAGTATGACTTTTTAAGATCCAGATACATCTTATCTGAACCCGGGTGGACGGAATATCGAGTGTTGTGTGCTTCCTTCATGACCAAGTCTCTGAAGCCACCGTGTTGCGGTGTCCAGATGTGGTCCATGAGATATAAGGCTCCGTCACCCTTGACTTCCAAATTCTTATCCATTCCATGCAGGGATTCTCCCGCCATATTTTCAGGTTTCAAGGCTTCAAGCTGAGCCTCCTTAATTTGTGCAGATAGATGTGAATGGATAGTCATCATTAATGACTTGACTCTTCGACTAGCATATTCTTTCCGACTTAGGGCGTCTGCTACCACGTTGGCTTTACAAGGATGATAACGAATTTCGCATTCGTAGTCATTGAGTAGCTCTACCCACCGTTGTTGTCTCATATTGAGCTCTTTCTGGTTGAATATGTGTTGTAGGCTTTTGTGGTCTATGAAGATAGTGCTCTTCGTACCATATCGGTAGTGTCTCCAGATCTTTAGGGCAAACACAACTGCCCCTAATTCGAGATCGTGTGTGGTGTAGTTGACCTCGTGTGTCTTCAACTGTCTTGAGGCGTAGGCGATGACCTTACCTCGTTGCATCAGAACACAGCCGAGCCCCTGGTTGGATGCATCGCAGTATACTATAAAGTCTTCTATCCCTTCGGGGAGGGACAGTACAGGTGTGGTGCACAAGGCTCGCTTCAGCGTTTGGAACGCCTTCTCTTGCTTCTCTTCCCAGTCAAAGGCCACGCCCTTCTGGGTCAATGTCGTAAGAGGTTTCGCAATTCGAGAGAAGTTCTGTATGAACCTGCAGTAGTAGCCAGCGAGGCCTAGAAATTGACGAATTTCTGTAGGCGTCTTTGGTGCTGACCAGTTCTCAATGGCTTTAATTTTGGAAGGGTCCACGTGGATTCCCTCTTCGCTAACCACGTGTCCTAGGAATTCGACTCTTCGGATCCAAAAATCGCATTTCGAGAACTTCGCATAAAGCTTCTCTGATCGTAAGGTTCTTAGGACTTGTCGTAAATGATCGCTATGCTCCTCCTTACTTCGAGAGTAGATAAGTATATCATCAATGAAAATGATGACGAACTGATCCAAGTAAGGATGGCATACTCTATTCATCAAGTCCATGAATACTGGGGGCGCATTGGTCAGTCCGAATGGCATCACTACGAACTTGTAGTGTCCGTAACGAGTTCGGAAGGCTGTCTTCGGAACATCCTCCTCAAGCACTAGTAATTGGTGATACCCGGACCACAGATCAATCTTGGAAAAGTAGCTCGCCCCTTGCAGCTGGTCAAATAAATCGTCTATGCGCGGAAGAGGGTAACGATTTTTGATTGTGAGCTTGTTGAGTTCCCTGTAATCGATGCACATACGGAACGATCCGTCTTTCTTCTTCACGAACAAGACTGGTGCTCCCCAGGGTGAGAAGCTTGGTCTTATAAAGCCCTTGCTGAGCAGTTCGTTAAGTTGACCAGATAGTTCTTGCATCTCATCAGGTGCTAGACGATAGGGCGATTTGGCTACGGGGGTCGCTCCTGGGATTAAGTCGATTCGGAACTCGACTTGACGTTGCGGGGGTAATCCTGGGAGTTCTTCCGGAAAAACATCAGGGAAGTCGCGTACTGCGGGGAGGTCTTTTCGGTCTTTTGTTTTCTGGCTCGTATCTACAACATGCGCCAGGAATGCACAATATTCCTTACGCAAGTACTTCTGGGCTTGAATACTCGAGATGATACGAAGATTCGTACTGGGTTTGTATCCGTAGATCAACAAGGTTTCGTTATTCGGTAGATTCAGGCAGACTGCTTTTTCGAAGCACATAATGTCGGCACGATAAAGACTCAGCCAGTCCATGCCTATGATGAAGTCGAAACTCTGGATAGCTACTGGTATGAGGTCGATTGGGAACGAATGATTATCTAGCGTGAGGGAACAACCTAAGTAAATCTTGTGACAACTCTCTGTCTTGCCGTTAGCCATTTCTACGACGAAGGTTTCTTTTAGTGTTTGCGGTGATCGTTTAAGTAGGTGTTTAAATTTTTGGTTTACGAAGCTTCTTTCTGCCCCACTATCGAATAGGATACAAGCATAAGAGTTATCGAGAAGGAACGTACCCGTGACTACCATGGGGTCTGCCACGACCTCATTGTGGCCAATAGCAAGTAGTCTTCCTGCTCCTCCCGCATTCCCAGCTTTAGGGCGATTTCTTTTGAAGTGCCCTGTCTCGCCGCATCCGTAGCAGGCTTGACTCACTCCGGTATTGGGAACCTGGGTGATGGGTTTGGGTTGTGCTCTGCAAAACCGGGTGGTATGGCCCTTCCGGTCGCAATTAGTGCAGTGCATCTCACAGCAGGGGCCGTTATGATGGAAAGAGAACTTAGTGCACTTGGGTAGGTTCCCTGCATATGTTTTGGCTGGTACAGGGGCAGCAGGAGTAGTGGCAGCATGGATAGCCATCGTCTGTTGGTTCTTGGAAGAGGATTGATTTGATTTGCCCTTCCTTCGATCCCCACGCTTCCTTTTGTTGTCGGTCGCATTGGTTGGTGTTGTTGTAGTGGTTGTAGTTGTTTGTGGAGTAGAAGGAACTTCATGATCAATCAGCCTTTGCGCCAATTCCTTGGCACTATTAAAGGTCACAGGGTTTGAAGCTAGAACGTTCCCACGATACGGGGGTACCAGACCCCAGATGTATCTTTCGATCTTTTTTTTTGGTGGGGACCATGTTAGGACATAGAGCCACCAGGTCGCAGAACCTGGCTGTATAAGCCACTATGTCGGAACCCTGCATTTTGGGGTTCCAGAGTTCCTCCTCGAACTTCTGAATTTCGCCCCTCGGGCAGTACTCCCTTGTCATAAGGTCCTTCATTGTGTCCCAGCCCATGGCGTTGGCTGTTACCAGTGAGAGTGATTTGACATGGCCATTCCACCACGTCAGGGCCCTTTGGGTGAAGGTGCAAGCAGCAAATTTTATCTTGCTTCCCTCAGGGCACGAGCACATCTCGAAGATTGCTTCTGTTCTTTCGATCCATTGGGACAGTGCAAGGATCCCTCCGGTTCCGTTGAAGTATGTAGGTTTGCAGCTGATGAAATCTTTATAAGTGCACTCCCGTGCACGTGGATGGATTTCACCATGGCTAGAGTTAGTGCCAGTCCCCGTTCCACTAACACCACCAGAGTTTACTTGGGCCATCGCGGCGGTCACAGCTGCGGTCACAGCTGCTTGAAACATCACCGCATCGAACTGCGGAGGGGGTGGTGGTGGTGGAGTTTGATTTGCAGGCGTGTTTCTGGTCGGACGCTTGCGAGGAGGCATCTTTTACTGAAAGTTCATAAAGATGATGATAATAGTAAGAATCGATTGCAAGTATGATGAGAGTGTTTCATGGACTAAATCGCCATAGTCCAACCATCAGATAGAGTCATAACAATAGAGTAGGGAAATGCAAAAGTATAGACTTTCCCATAGATTAGACGACTGCCAATATTACTGGTATTAATGATGTAAAATGAGTTCTGGAAGAGTGACCTAACAGTAGGTCTTACATCAAACCATAAGGGAAAATGTTGGCAGTTTAGTAGTCTGGTTAGAGTACTTTCAAGGTTAGGAATGTTTACAAACAAGTGAAACAGAGATACTGAAGAGGAACGCTATTCTTTTAAGAAGAGAGAGGATGAGCAGATAATCTTCTACTGGAGACGGGCACCCTTTGGGCTAACCCTTAAGTCAGCCATGGTATTTACGGGAGAATGGGGAAAGAATAGCTGATAGACGTACTAACCTAAGATAATTATAAGATGATCGTTATTAGTTGATTCAACACTTGCATAGTGCATACCAATTACATGCAAGCAAAACAGGATAGACCTTCGAATAAGTGACCCTAACTCTAAATCCACAACCAAACAAGGAACAGGAAGTAAAGCAAAGATCGCAGATTCTAAGTCTATAGCGCCTTAGTCACATGTAACTTTAGAGTATCCACTTAGAAACTATTGCCCTACTAGTAATGACCTTTTTAGTTCTCACATATGTAATTTATAGTAACGTAGAATACCCCTATAGTATTCTGTTCTAATGTTCTGGTTGTGGTAGTGTTGGTAAGTTTTTAGACTTGTTGCAACATTACAATCATTCTTAGGCACATGCTAGTCACTCCTAAGAAAATATAGTTGATCAGGCTATATCCCCTTAGGTTTGACTATATATCTCTAAGCCTAATTGTGATGTCCAACAATCATAATACTTTTGTTCTGTTCTAGTATGATACTGACCCTGGTACTAATAGAGGTATATATATATTTAGTTAAATTTTTTATTATTTAAAAGTATATATTCTTGGTCAGAGTGTTTTAATCCTGATGTTTTTATAGTTCGTATATCTTTTATGGGTTGATATACTTGATTCACTATAGACAGTGCTCTGATACCAATCTGTCACACCCCAAAACCAAGAACGGCGGAAACGTTCTGGGATGGAGGACGTCCTGTACAGTATCACAACAATGCATAATAGTAAAGACAAGCAACAACATCCTTTGTATTAATATAATAATTGTAATACAAGCGTGTTCTGTATAGTTTGTATGACACCAAAAGTATAATCAAAATAAAAGATGAGTCTTGTATGTGCTCCATCTTCTCAAAAGCTTCATCTGTACCTGTCTACTGATGACCTGAGAATACAAGTTATTTTGAAAGCGAGTATCAGCATAAAGCTGGTGAGTTCATAAGTATTTAGTGTCATTGCTTGTATAAAAATGTTAATAACAATGTAGAGTAGTAATTGATTTCAAATATTTTGTAAATAGTATACTCCCTAGAAAGCCCTATGTTTTCCAGTAAAAAGGTAGTCTTCTACCAAGACCCGATTGTTCGTATCATTGTTCTATTGTAAATATAATGTTTTTCCCCAGTGAAACTATCTGTATGAAAATATAGTTTTAAACTTCACTCTTGTAAAATGATTACAAAATAAGCGTAATAGGGGAAATTAATATTTTTCCTCAGCAGTAGTACTGCTGATCGTAAAGTAATAAAATACGGACTCCAGGTAGTACTAGATGTACAGCACACCTCGGGGAGTCCAAAGTTATGAAAATGTAGACCTCAGGTGGTATTAAATGAATAATACGCCTCGAAAAGTCTATTTTTGCCTTAAATCCTTATTTAGTTAATTTAAGGTTTGAATGTGAACTCGTATGTAACCATGCTGATTGACGGCTGAATAACTGATGACCCTCCAGGTCACACGTAGTATGGTGACATTTTGTCACCCCTGGGCCTTATCGGCTCGGACTGTAGCTAGCAGTCGGGATCTGGGAGTGTCTTTCCCGTATAGATCTATATACATAATGCCCGCTCTCCCTCCAGGAGACTCTGGTTACACAATGATACCATGATGAAGTGTCGTATCGAGAAGTAGTATGTCACATTCTGTTATAGTATTCAATGTTTGTATAGTGTATAGTATATTCTCTTGTATAGTGTATAGTATGTTCTCTTATATAGTGTATAGCGTGTATTGATACTCAATGTAATACTTATGTAGTGACTCATAAATGTACTGACTCTTATATGGGTCATCGTAATAGTAGTAGTGAGTCGTAATCCCTTAACTATACCCATTATAGTTAAATAGCAAGGTTATTTGGATGCCTTTGTTACACAAAGGTACTGAACTGAAATGAAAGCTTTTATATCCAACACACACACACATATATATATATATATATATATATATATATATATATATATATATGTATATATATATATATATATATATATATATATATATATATATGATATATAATTAAGAATTCAACGACATTCGGACAAATAACAGGATACCCTAAGTCCACAACCAAACAAGGAACAGGAAATAAGGTGAGCTATCAGTCCTAAGTCCTTCAAGTCTTACTTATATAAATATACTGGTGTAGATATGGATTTGAAAATATTACAAGTATAAAAGAGTTTGAAAACAGTTTTAGCATCAAAAGAGTTAAATAAAAAGGTTTGAAAGCTTGAAAATCCATAAGTTTGATAGCATTTTGAAAGTAGTAGAAAATCTTTCTGTTTATTCTAGTTATTAATCACATGTGATTAAAGAAATAACTAGAAATGTTCAACTTGTATTCCCCCCCATAAAAGCATTTAAAATCATTTAAAAGGTTGATTAAGGGGTATGAACTCACCTGTAGTGAGTACGGCCTCACATTGGAGTTTACTCCTCATTTGGTAACCCTACATGTGTTTACCATTTTTGGTCATTTCCCCCATGAGTTTACGGCCGTAAACTCATGGTAAATTGTACATTTGTGTGTTTTAAGGTCTTATACCCCTCAAGGAAGTGTTCTAGGTTTGAATCAAAGCCTTAGGAAGGGTCTAGGGCAGAAAATGGCTCATCTTTGGAGTTTACGGTCCTTGGACCACTCCTTGCGAGTTTACGGTCATAAACCCATGAGTTTACGTCCGTAAACTCATGGTCACTCCAACCATTTCGTGATTTGGGGTTTCTAGCTCATGGATGCAAGGTTTTAGTCCAATATCAAAGCCCTAGGAGGTGCTAGTGGCACTTAAACACCACTAGATGGTGTTTACGGTTCAAGGATATCCCTTGACCGTAAACACAAGTGTTCTTGAGGGTTTTTGATGTTCTTCAATGGTTTAGCAAGTATTCTAAGCAAACAACTAGTTAGGAGGAGTATACTTACTTATATGAAGCTTGTAAGAGTGTTTAAGGGCCAAGAACACTAGTGTGTGTTCTTGGTGTTCTTGGTGTTTTGAAGAACACTTGAAGATCTATGTAAAAATGAAGAATTCAAGGATGAAATGATGTATAAACACTAGATAAGGTGTTATAACAACAAAGGAAGTGAAGAAAAACTTACATTTTTGGAAGATTTGGGAGATGATCCTATGATAGTTGAGAGAAAAGTTGGGTGTTCTTGAGCTAGGAAGAGAGAAATGAGGGAATGAAGGGTAAACTCATGCTATATACATCAATTCTTGGTCAAAGGGAGTTTACGGCCCAAACTCCTCATGTTTGGCCGTAAACACCTAGCTAAGGTGTTGTTTATTTATTTGCTATCCAACACTCCTAAAAGAGACTTCCATTTATTTGTTCGTTTGATGAAAATTAAAATAAAACACCCAAACGGACTTTAAACCGGCTAAAAATTTCCAAAAAATGATTTTGACTATTATTTGTAGTGCTTGACTGTAGAGTTTATACAAATGAAAATTTCGGGTTGTCACAAAAACCCCCAAGAACACATGGGTTTACGGTCAAGGGATATCCTTGAACCGTAAACACCATCTAGTGGTGTTTAAGTGCCACTAACACCTCCTAGGGCTTGGATATTGGACTAGAACCTTGCATGCAAGAACTAGAAACCCCAAAACACGAAATGGTAGGAGTGACCATGAGTTTACGGCCGTAAACTCATGGGTTTACGGTCAAGGGATATCACAAAAACCCCCAAGAACACATGGGTTTACGGTCAAGGGATATCCTTGAACCGTAAACACCATCTAGTGGTGTTTAAGTGCCACTAACACCTCCTAGGGCTTGGATATTGGACTAGAACCTTGCATGCATGAACTAGAAACCCCAAAACACGAAATGGTAGGAGTGACCATGAGTTTACGGCCGTAAACTCATGGGCTTACGACCGTAAACTCCCAAGGAGTGGTCCAAGGACCGTAAACTCCAAAGATGAGCCATTTTGAGCCCTAGTCCCTTCCTAAGCCTTTGATTCAAACCTAGAACACTTCCGTGAGGGGTATAAGACCTTAAAACACACAATGGTACAATTTACCATGCGTTTACGGCCGTAAACTCATGGGGGAAATGACCAAAAACCGTAAACACATGTAGGGTTACCAAATGAGAAGTAAACTCCAATGTGAGGCCATACTCTCCTTAGATGCAACCCTTTAGCACTCCTAGCACTTGAGACAAAGTGTTTCCATGTATTAAGGTGTCTTTACTTGATTAATTAGTTGTTAAAAGACCAATTAGAGACATTTATGTATCACTACATGTTACATAGGATCCGTGTGTGTGTTCAAGTCCTCACTTGACACTTAGCATCCTATCCGACACTTCCATCCAAACCACTCACTGCAGGTGAGTTCATATCCCTTAATTATCCTTTTAAATGATTTTAAATGCTTTTATGGGGGGAATACAAGTTGAACATTTCTAGTTATTTCTTTAATCACATGTGATTAATAACTAGAATACACAGAAAGATTTACTACTGCTTTCAAATTGCTATCAAACTTATGGATTTTCAAGTGTTACAAACCTCTTATTAAGCTTTTAAATACTAAAAATATTTTCAAAACTCTTTTAAACTTGCATTGTTTTCAAACTCATATCTACACTAATCTATTTATATAAGTAAGACTTGAAGGACTTAGGACTGATAGCTCATCTTACTTCCTGTTCCTTGTTTGGTTGTGGACTTAGGGTATCCTGTTATTTGTTCGAATGTCGTAGAATTCTTAGTTATATATCATATATATATGTGTTGGATATAAAAGCTTTCACTTAAGTTCAGTACCTTTGTGTAACAAAGGCATCCAAACAACCTTACTATTTAACTATAATAGGTATCGGTAAGGGATTACTACTCACTACTACTATTACAACGACCCATACAAGAGTCAGTACATTTATGAGTTACTACATAAGTACTACATTGAGTAACAATACATGCTATACACTATAAAAGAGAACATACTATACACTATAAAAGAGAACATACTATACACTACATAAACATTTGAATACTATAACAGAATGTGACATACTATTTCTCGATACGACACTTCATCGTGGTATCACATTGTAACCAGAGTCTCCTGGAGGGAGAGCAGGAATTGTGTGTATAGATCTATACGGGACAGACACTCCCACATCCTGACTGCTAGCTACAGTCCCAGCCGAAAGGCCAAGGGGTGACAGAATGCCACCTCACTATTTATGACCTGGAGGGTCATCCGTTATTCAGCCGTCGATCAGCATGGTTACATACGAGTTCACATTCAAACCTTTAATTAACTAATTAAGAATTCAAGGTAAAAATAGACTTTTCGAGGCGTATTGTTCATTTAATACCACCTGGAGTCTACATATTTATACTTTAGACTTTTCGAGGCGTATTGTTCATTTAATACCACCTGGAGTCTATATATTTCTACTTTAGACTCTCCGAGGCGTACTGTACATTTAGTACCACTTGGAGTTTGTATTTCATTACTTTGTGATTTTGTCACATACTCGTTTAAGTAAAATATATTTTATTCTAATAGTTTTCACTAGGAAAAACCCTTACATTTTACAAAAGAACAATTATACAAACAATCGGGTCTTGGTAGAAGACTACCTTTTTACTGGAAAACATAGGGTTTTATAGGGAGTATACTATTTAGAAAACATTTGAAAATCAATTTCTACACTACATTGTTGTTAACATTTTTATACAAGCAATGACACTAAATACTTATGAACTCACCATCTTTATGCTGATAAACTCTTTCAAAATAACTTGTATTCTCAGGTCATCAGTAGACAGGTATAGATGAAGCTTTTGAGAAGATGGAGCACATACAAGACTCATCTTTATTTTGATTATACATTTTTGGTGTCTTACATACTATACAGAACACGCTTGTATTACAATTATTATATTAATGCAATGGATCTTGTTGCTTGTCTTTACTATTATGCATTGTTGTGATACTGTACATGACGTCCTCCACCCCCCAGAACGTTTCCGCTGTTCTTGGTTTTGGGGTGTGACAGACGTTGATGAAGCGTGTGGAACTTATCTTAAGATGCGAAACTTGTAGCATCAAGCAGAGGTTTGAAACTAGTCATATAGCCGCGGTTACGGACTCACGGTAGCAAATTGTTAGAAGCATTATACTTTGTCGTTATACAAGTATTAATGTTAAGTATAAGTTTCCCAAACACTTATACTCTAAGTACAAGAAACTGGTAGGTATAATACTTCTATATTAAGTAGATAATTATACCTAACACACATACTCGTATAGAATTGAAATAGATTTATACGTAGCGGTTTTACTCGTATAGAATTGAAATAAATTTATACGTAACGGATTTATACATAGCGGTTTTTACTCGTATAGAATTGAAATAAGATTTATATGTAGCAACTTTCGTTTGTATGGAATTACAAACACTTATATTCATAGTATATGAGACTTATAGATATATACTTATTTGGTAAGTAAAATTTTATACCTAGGATATATATATATTAAACGTTGGAGAGTCAAAATGATACTTTCAAAAGTACACTTTTGAACTTGGACAATGTATTAATTTTATATGGAGTCAAAACCTGTGGACTCACCAACTTTATGTTGACGTATTGTAAAATGCATGTGTTTTCAGGAAGTTGATAACTATGATACAAGAAATGACGTTACACCGCCCGGTGTTCCCGCCGACGGCCGGGGTGTGACATGAATGGATGCTAGGATGAGTTAGCTTGAGATCGGGAGGATAAATTCGAACATGAAAACCACTCACAAGGTGTTCACGGACGCAAACTAGGATCACGGCCGTGTCCCACCTCCTATATATATTAGAGTGACTTCATTTTCTTCTAATTTCTCCTCCTCCCAACCGTGAACACATCCATTCTCTCTCAAAAAGCTTCAACCGTGAACACTCTAAAGCCTCAAAAACGTAAGTGCTTTATCCTTAATCTTGTCATACTTGAAGGACTACTAGATCCTATCCTTGATTTGTCAATTTTCATCATCATCTTCATGAGCTTGAAGGGATCACGGCCGTGAACCCTTCATAAGGGCCGTGAACACCTCATGAGGCCGTGAACCTCATGAGGCCATGAACTCCTTAAGGCCGCAAACCCATCCATGGGTGGCCGTAAACCCCTTCCAAGCTTCCATTTGTGAGCCTAACACTTCATTTAGGGTGTTTCCTACAATCTTAGGTGGTTTCCTATACTAGTTAAGAGTTTTAACCACTAATTGAATACACATATATGTGAATATATGCCTTATAGGATCCAACTGTGCTTCAGAACTTCAATTGTGAACTCAAGCATCCTATATCTATCTTACCTTCCAGATCACTCACAATCAGGTGAGTTCATACCCCCGTATTTTCATAGATTTTATTGTTTTTAAGGGGGGGGGGGGAATACAAGTCTAAACACAAAGATTTTGTGTTACAAACAAAAGATTTCAATAAACTTATCAAAAGGGATTTCAGTTATCATCAATTCAATTGATTTTCAAAGTTCGTGTTAAAATGACATTAAGTCACCAAAAGTATTTCAAAATATTAAAAGTTATTTTAAATGTTTTATAAACTTATATTTTTCCCAGAAATCATATTTATATAAATTAGATTTAAAAGGCTTAGGACTCATAACCCACTTTGGTTCCTTTTCCTTGTTTGGATGTGGGATTATAGGTATCGGTTATTTATCCGAGTGTCATTTAAATTTTACTTATATATATTTGTATATGTATATAAGTATAAAAGCTATTTCATTCAGTTCAAATATCCTTTGTAACATGTTGAGCAAGGGGTTGCATTCATGAATACTCGGTATCAATTCATAAAGTACATATAAATTATAATAGGTATAATTTATGAATCACAGAACAGTAATTCATAATTCAAGTATACTAAAGTACATTGTTTTACAAGAACAAAGGTTTGATTCAAAACTAATCAAGGATATACATCTTTCAGATACATGCTAAGAATACTAATTCAAGAGCATATTGTCAATCCTTTATTTCAGAATGATTGGGTTTTCATAACTATTATACATGTAACGTTTATATGCTTTTTATGAGTCATTTGATACAGGTTGTTTAATTCATTTAAACAATATAGTTAAAGTCCTGACATTATCACCAAAATCTCCAGTCGGGGATCGAAACAATGTGTGTATAGATCTATATTGGGATTGACAACCCCGCACTCAGACCGCTAGCTACAGTCAGGCATACACGCCTACGAGTGACAGTTGTTATCAACAGCTTTCAACGCCTTCAATGCGTTGGGTCAGGTCATATAGTCTTATTATGGTTATAATAACTCATTAAAAAGATATTAACAATACGTTGGTGTATAATTAACTAAACTTAAGTACATTTCCAAAGTACTATTTTTACAAAATACAATTTACAGTATTGCAGTACAGTTTACAATAACAGTTGGTGGAACCAAGCACACTCACAGATACAAGTTTTACATAAAGGTATACAAATACAGAACATTGGTTTACAAACAGAACAATTTTATGAGATTAAAACTACTTTCAAATATATACATCAGAAAATAGAGGATTTTCTAGAACAGTATACATATTCAAGTTACTTGTATTCTCAGGGAACCAGTAGACAGGTACTCCCCAAGCTTTTGAGAAGATGGAGCTATTTTGAGTCTTGTCTTCTTGTGTATAACTATTTTGGTTTCAATATATACAATGATGAAACACATGTAAATACTTATACTTTTTAAATATAATGATTGTTTGTACTTTGATTACTATATTGTATGTGTTGTGATACTACAAATGAAGCCATCCACCCCCAGACGTTTCCGCCATCTGGTTTGGGGGTGTGACACTTCACAAACTATAACGTCCGAAAAATACCAATAAAATTTTCATTTTTATACCATCAACCTGTAAAAATGTATTTTACAGAGCTTGGAGCTCACACTTGCTTCTCCAGTGGACTCCTTTATCAAGAATGCACACAAACATCACACTATTGCTTCCAAAACTCACAATTGGTGGCTAGGGTTTCAAAAGAATGATATAAGGTGATAGAGACTAGTAATGGTAGGGGTTCCATGAAGTTAGAGCCCTTAAATAGGGCTCAAAACCTTAGTAATAGGGTTTTAGTTAGCAGTCGTTCCGCGCTGCGTAACCTAACGCCATGCATAGCTCATTAAAAACGCAATCAACATTCAGCAAGCTACACCCTACGTAGGGCAAACCCCAAAGTCCCTACTTTCGGTTCAACTTCAAACAACCATTACTTATTCGTTTCAAATCCGACTTTGATGTTCTTTATATGCATATAAAGGTATTGACGAGCCCCACAATTCTATCTCGTTACTTTTGGCTTAACACATGTCGAATTAAAAACTATAATCCATGCAAGAATCCTAACATATAACTTTCCCATTCTATCATTTGGTTACCGCACATGAATCAAGGGCTTGGATCTCATAACCAATATTATCAACCCTCAATAAGGTCAAATTATTACTTCCTTAAAGCCCAAAGCTTTTACATGATCAAATTACATTCCACGAGTCCTGAGTTAATGAATGTCCCAAAACAGGGTGTTACAACTCTCCCTCACTTAAATTAGATTTTTTTCCTCGAAATCATTCCTTACTACCTCCTCTGCTACACCAATCGATCCTGCCCGAATTTCCTAAATTCAAATTAAGACCTGGTAAGTCATATTACACCAACGACCACCTTCCAACACTGCTATCGAAGCTCGATCTTAGTATAAATCACATACCCAACGAAGAATGACCCTTAACATTCTTCTCGCAGCCAATAAAAGAAGACCCAACTACTCTGCCCAGAAACTGAAAACCCTAAACTATGTCTGACTCCCAGACAGACATAACCATTCCATACCACATACATAAGGACTCCACTTCACAATTCGAACGAAATGAACCCCTCCGACCCTGAATTATCTTGCTGATAACTTAGAAAAACATAATCCCTAACCATTCATCGCCACCGAAACCCTGCATTCGAACAGAAGGTGACTTCCGGCATGAGTTTCAACCATTAGTGCCAAACCAATACATAAATCATAGCCTGGGATACAAAATCCTTAACCGTTAGCCGAGACTGACACTCTCACATATGATTGCACAACGAGACTCCGCCCAATAGTCTAACCAATAAAGGCTACCTTATCCTATCTTCCACATGGATCTAAACCGCTGGTCACTGAGTTTCCCTACTTCACACTTGATCTGATGCCCCACCCATACCAGACACTTCCAGGTTCCACCCTTATTATTCATACACTTACTGATTCATGATACACCCTGTCCAACAGTCTCTCACATGGATAAGTCTAATAACTATTATTGCAAGTATAACTCTGCAACCTGACTAGCAATCGTAGCTCTTAAAATCCGTTGTCGAACTCTGAACAAATCAGTGACGCGTCCATTAGATAACGGATCATATATTCCTCCATTCTACAAGATATCATATGGACTGATACATGGATTATAATCATTCTCTTTGTCCATCTGTTATTTCCTGATTTATGATTTATGACGACCGACTAATTGAACAAATCAAATCAGTCTAGGCCCGACCGAGCACTTACGTTTGTCATCACTAAATCATCGAGGGGCCCACAAATATCGCTTTTATCCCTCCAAGGGTAAAAGGAATGGATAAACTTCGACTCATATGCTTGCTCTATTTACTCATCAAATCACACACAACAATGTGTTTTATAACACCAAGTTACTAGTGCGTTTTCACATTATCAATGTGTAACCAACTTGTAGACTGCAACTCATATCTCTCAGTTTGAAGAATATAAGTTATTATCGTCTAATGATCACTCGTGATAAAATCCATGAAGTGATTCAAATGAGCATGGGTTTCATCCAATACTCGAATCTTATCCCAGGAGCACTCATGAATACTGCAGCTATGTCTGGGCCACCTAGACAAACCATAGACCCATTCATGACAGTCTTGCCTCAATACCTACTTCCAAAGTATGATCGACTGTGGACAGCTTGAATAACCTAGTTATTGGGGAAGTCAAAACATGCAAAGTGAAACACAAGAATAATACTAATCCTATATGGCCCCGAACCTTTTCAGCAATATTGATTACTCACTATTCATTGTATAATGTTTCGAATAATCAACTTAATACTTGAATTGAAACAATAGTCATGCCATGCTCCAAGCATGCATACTATGCTTGTCTAAACAAAAGCTATGCCATACTCCAAGTGTGGACATTATGTTTGTCTATGATCCTTACTTTGTGGAATAGACAATTAAACATAATTCCAATGATTCTCATTTCACCACCCCAAATCCTCATTGTAAATGTAAGAATTCCAAATTCCTGCCATTTACCGAAATCTGTTAGATTCTAAACTTATATGCATTGATCCTCTTGTAATGACTATGCACAAAAGTCACAAAGACTTGGCAACAGACATTTACAAAGTATTCCAATGAAGAGCAATTCCATGGAAACGAAGTCTCAAATTCAAAGTACATTCCTTTGAACATCCTTCTTGCATTAAGTGTTCTAATCTTACACAGATTTAATGAATAACTTCCACCTATGGAAACATTTCCACATTCCCATTTTGACTATCACTTCCGAACAAGAGTTGTATCCTTTCAGAATATGTCAATATGGTCCTTCCAAAATTAACACTATACTTCCAAAATTTCCATGAGCAACCAATCTTTGGTAAACCTCAGATTGTCCTCGACAATTGCTTAATCATTTTAGTCATATCCAGTTCTAGGCATTTGGAAAATTTAGAACGGATGAATATTATAGCGCATGTAATCGATCCTATACTCGAAGCATATGGGACACGATTCATGATGTTTCTCATAAAGACATGATACTTGACCAGTCTTTTGCTACAATATTTCTTATAATTTGCCATGTTCTCATAATTCGAATTATGAAAAGGGATGCCGTAATCATAATCAAATTTTTATCCGCAAATAATGTAATCATGACTAAATTTGATTAAAATCTCAAAATCTAAGCTTTTAGATTTGAAATGAAGTATAATTTCCTCTCCCTTAATTATAGCAAAACAACTTTTCAAACCCTGCAAAGTACATTTTGCAAATTGAAACTTTTGTTTTATATAATTAACATTGCTAACTTGCAACACCTAACATAATAATCATGTTCCCACTAACATGATAATTATTAGCATAACACTTATGATCCCACTATCTTTGACTTGTATCCAGAAATCAGCTGGACTTCTAGAAATCAGTACTTTATTGACTTTCTTACCAAAGTTCATATTTCTGATACGAGATGCTTTGATAAGATTTTATCAATATCATACACCTTTCCTTCGATAGCTCACATGTGTGTCTAAATAATTTATAGAACTATGAAAAGGGATGCCGTAATCATAGTATCAATTGTTTAGACCTTTTCCATTTCTCACAAGTCCATGTTAGTGTGCCGGTTAACCACACACGCTCCACTAACGACTTTGAGAATGCAAATATCACAATTGCTATCTACTTAAAATCTATTTAGCGAAAGTGTTTCCTCACCATCATTTTCATGAATCGGAGAGAAACCTTATGACACTTAGATTTTTTGGTGTATGAGTTCCTATCCATGTGAATGTGTCATAACCACAAGAGGAAGTTAGTGATAAATCTAAACTCATATGGACTGAACTTGTTCAATCTTAACTTCTTGCCATTTGGCAGCACAAGGGCCTACCATTGCCTCCAAGTAGTTATGCAAACAATTGAGAACTCGTACAACTCATATGCATACTCAACTTTAACTGGAATGGCCATAGAAACAAGAATATGTCAACATGATAGGTTACAAACCTCAAGTCGTGTGCTAGTAATACACAACAGGTTTTATTATTGATTAGTTCTTGAGACCCTTTTCAAGATCATTAAGACTCCCACTGACCACTTGACATATAAGATTCTATTGTCAAAAACCATTCCTTGAGAAAGCAAATATTCAAGAGTTAGTGTGGATTCTTATCAAGACAAACACTTCAGACAATTGGCCTTAGTTGGTCTTTGTTTTATCCAAAACATCACAACTCACCAATTTTGTCACACCCCCAAACCAGAACGGCGGAAACGTTCGGGGGCGGAGGACTTCATGTAAGTATCACAACACATGCAATATAGTAATCAAAGTACAAAAAACCATTGCATTAATAAGTATAAGTTTTACATAAGTGTTTAAACATTACATATTCAAACACCAAAGTAGGTACAGTAGAAGACAAAAGTCGTGGTACGGTACTAGGTAGTCTTCTCAAAAGCATTGGGAGTGTACCTGTCTACTGGATTCCTGAGAATACAAGTTATTTTGAAAGAGTAGATCAGCATTTAAGCTGGTGAGTTGATAAGTATTTTAGTTCTATAAGTATACTCTAAGTTCTTGGAAAAGTCCGCTGGTTCCTCCAGAAAATCCTATATTTCCTGAGGTGATAACTGATAACCTCAATAGTTCCCTCTGCAATTACTTAGTTTATACTAATTATATATAATCTAATATCGAATGAACAGTTAAATGGGTGTATCTGCCCTAAGCCCACAACCAAACAAGGAACAGGAAGTAAGGCGGAAGTCACACACTTCACTATCAATCGGATATTACTTATGTATAACTCTGATGTAAAAACTAAGGAATTATAGAATTAACCACTAAAGGTCCTTTATGTTATAGTAGTTTATAGAGAGTGAATGACTAAGTTCCAGTTGTTAAAGTAGTTTAATTCCATAAACCGTTTCATTTGTAAAAGTAGTTTAATCCCATAAACCGTTTTATTTGTAAAAGTAGTTTAATCCCATAAACCGTTTCATTTGTAAAAGTATTCTTCGTTATATCCGTTCTACAGTAAAACATTAGTATTAATCCTGGAAAATATTATATTATCCATAATACTGCTTTGTGGTTTTAAATGTTCCAAAACCAGAAATACAAGTATATTTGCCATACTTGATTTCATGATACGTAGTTTTTACTGTAAGTAAAAACTAACATAAGGTATATTTGGTCAGGATGTAATTATCTTTTCTTATTGTTTTAACAGAAGTATATTACTTAGTAATTTACTCGTTGTTTTATCCATGTGAGTTCTATTAACCATACTAATATGACTGATGTGCCTGATGCGACGTTCTTCAAGCGTCGGAAACGATATGATATTTGACACCCTAGGCCTGCCGGCCAAACTGTATCGAACAGTGATGTAACATCCTAAAATTCATGCCCGAAAATTTCATTTTTAAACTAATAGTTTTTAAAACATTTCACCATAACACTGTCAATAAAGCAACACATACAAAATCATAATGTTGTGTCCCAAACCATGACATCAAAAATAAGGAAAATCATAGTACAATCCCAGAAAGTCCGATGCGGAATCATGTGTGTGTGTGTGATGCGATGCTACTCCGCCGACTCCTTCCCCTTAGACGAAGAGGTACCTGAAACCAAAACCGAAACCGTAAGCACAAAGCTTAGTGAGTTCCCCCATCATACCACATACCATACAATATCATCAATATCTTTCAACCGGTAATCATCGTCGGTATCTTTCAACCGGTAATCATCATCGGTATCTTTCAACCGGTAATCATCATCGGTATCTTTCAACCGGTAACTGGCATCGGTATCTTTCAACCGGTAACTAGGGACTATTCCACCCCCTACCACTAGCATACAACAACAAGATATAAGCATACAGTCAGGCATATCCGGGTACTGACCTACCCTTCGGTCCTAAGGACCGCTGTCAGGGAAACTAATCCCTATTATACACATAACGTATCATACAGATAAAACTCATGACCAAAGCACGTAACCAGACCAAGATAATTATCACAAAGACAATCATCTTCTAAATATCCCTTTTTGGTGGGCCGGCATTGTGGCCTTAGACCCACCCTTATTGGAAGGTAACTCACCTCGTACGAGTAGATGCTGATAATCTGTGCGGGAAACCTCTGTCTGTTGCTGCTCCGGAAATCCTCCGGCTGCAATCCCCACAAAACACTCAGTCAGAATCTGATATCTACTCTTAGGGTAAAATGACTATTTTACCCCCAACCAAGTCCAAGTCAAAGTCAACTTCCAGTTGGCCCGACTCGCCGAGTTGGGCCTTCAACTCGTCGAGTCCCTTCCCTTTACTCGTCCTTATCAATGACTCGACTCGTCGAGTTTGGCAACGACTCGACGAGTTCCCCTTCTTTACGAACATCAATGAACCTTCATCCGACTCGCCAAGTCGTATGAACGACTCGTCGAGTTCACCTTCAACTGATGAACAAGTCCTGACCTTGACTCGCCGAGTTGTATGAACAACTCGTCGAGTTCATCTTCAAACATAAGGAGATTGCCTTGGGCTCGCCGAGTCTGTTCTATCACTCGTCGAGTCCCATGAACTCCAGGTCTAAAAACTAAGTCCAATGCGTTGGGTCACTCTTTCTGTCCTGCTACAACCCTTCTAACACCCAACTGAGTTCTTTGACCCTCAACAGATATGGGACTCAAAGCCTTGGACTCAGTCCCAAGAACGGACTCGCCGAGTCGATAATGTCCACTCCCTAAATCCTCGATTTCTGATGTACAACACTTGACCAAATGATAGATATAAGCTCCTTCAATCGATCTAGCACGTAAAGTTACAAACTTTACGTGGATGCATGGGACTTTGAGCTCAAAAGGACATAAAATAAGCTCTTATGATGCATGGGACCTTCCTTGGGTGCAAAAGCAACCCAAATCTGCCTTGTGACTCCCTTAAAGACCTGATTCTGAAGCCTCAACCCCCAACCATGTTTGTAATCATGGTTGGTTACCAAAAATGGCTTATAAAAGCCCTAAATCTCCCCAAAAGGGATCTATCA
Organism: Lactuca virosa; assembly: GCF_052849685.1. Taxonomy (NCBI): domain Eukaryota; kingdom Viridiplantae; phylum Streptophyta; class Magnoliopsida; order Asterales; family Asteraceae; genus Lactuca; species Lactuca virosa. The sequence goes on from NC_136429.1 coordinate 385,196,393, forward strand.
AATGAAAGAGCAAGGTTACAGCTTTATACCTCCAATGAACTGTGGAAGATGCACAAACTCGGTCACAACTAGCAAGATCCACCAAAATGCTTTACTTGTTTCCTCAAGCTTTTCCCTTCCTCCTTATGGTCACAACTAGCAAGATCCACCAAAATGCTTTAGTTCTTCTCACAAACGGTTAGGGTTTGCTTACGGGGAGTTCTGGAAGCTTTGGGGACGAAAAGGAGGCTGAATAGGTGGTTTAAATAGGGTGCAAACCCTCATCTAGGGTTTTTGTCCGGACAACGCCTACTCGCCGAGTCCGGACGCGGACTCGTCGAGTAGGTCATTAAACTTCTGTGTCCAATACGCTCCGACTCGACGAGTTGGACCTCAACTCGCCGAGTCCAAGGCCAAAATGCAAAATACAACCAAATAAATTACATACCAGGAACCGAGTGCTACAAATCTCCCCCACTTATTTCAGACTTCGTCCTCGAAGTTTACTGCTCGTTCCTGGAAAAGTTCTGGGTAATGCTCCATCATCTCATCCACCAGCTCCCAAGTCCACTCCGAGCCCTTCCGGTGCTGCCATTGCACCTTCACTAGTTCCACCTTCTTGTTCCTCAGATCCTTCGACTTCCGGTCGAGGATCCCCACTGGCCGCTCAATATAATTCAGGCTGTCATCGACCTGAATATCCTCTAAGGGTACCACTGCTGAGTCGTCTACCAAGCAATTCCGCAATTGGGAGACGTGGAAAGTGTTGTGGATATGGCTGAGTTCGGCTGGCAGATCCAACCTATACGCCACCTTGCCCACTCTGGCTAGGACCCTGAATGGTCCAATGTACCTGGGGCCCAACTTGCCCCATTTCCTGAATCGGATGACGCCCTTCCATGGCGACACCTTCAGGAGAACCATATCCCCGACCTGGAACTCCAGGTCTGATCGGCGCTTATCGGCATAACTTTTCTGCCGACTCTGAGCGGTCTGAAGCCTGCTCCGGACCTGCTGAATCCTCTCTGTCCTCTTGAGCACTACTTCGGTGCTTCCCATTACCCTCTAGCCAACCTCGCCCCAACATATCGGGGTCCTGCACTTCCTCCCGTACAACATCTCGAAGGGAGGACGATCGATACTCGCGTGATAACTATTGTTGTACGAGAATTCAGCCAATGGAAGGTAAGTATCCCAACTACCTCCAAAGTCTAAGACACACGCCCGCAACATGTCCTCCAAAGTCTGGATGGTTCGCTCACTCTGACCATCGGTCTGCGGGTGGAAGGCGGTGCTAAAATGCAGACGAGTACCCAGCTCGTCATGAAACTTCTTCCAAAACCTGGAAGTTAACCGAACATCTCTGTCTGAAATCACTGACACTGGCACCCCGTGCCGCGCCACCACCTCTCTGATATAGATGTCGGCCAGCTTCTCGGCCGAGATGCTCTCCTGAATCGGAATAAAATGACCGCTCTTGGTCAATCGATCGACGATGACCCAAATCGAATCCACCCCTCGCGCGGTCCTGGGAAGCTTTGTGATAAAATCCATCGTAATGTCCTCCGATTTCCATAGCAAAATATCCAACGGCTGCATCTTGCCGTGTGGCCTCTGGTGCTCGGCCTTGACCTTCCTGCAGGTCAAGCACCACTCCACGTACCATGCTACATCCCGCTTCATGCAGGGCCACCAATAGTCCAGGCAAAGATCCCTATGCATCTTCGTCACCCCGGGATGAATGGAGAATCGAGATTTGTGCACCTCCTCCATCAAAACCTGGCGCACACCCCCGTGGTACGGCACCCACACCCTACGATGTAGTGTCAATAATCCTCGACTGTCATAGTCGAAGGAGGAAACCTGTCCCACAATCCGCTCGCTCTTCTGATGTTCCTCCTTCATGGCCTCCTGCTGGGCCTCCCGAATCCGCTCCAAAAGCGGAGTCACCACTGTCATCCTCAAACAGATATCCCTGATCTGCGCTGCCTTGCGGCTAAGCTCGTCGGCCACCACATTGGCCTTTCCCGGGTGGTAGAGGATCTCACAGTCATAATCCTTTACCACATCAAGCCACCGACGCTGCCTCATATTCAGATTTGGCTGGTCCGTGAGATACCTCAGGCTCTTGTGGTCCGTGTAAATCGTACAACGAACCCCATAGAGGTAATGACGCCAAATCTTGAGGGCGAACACAACAACGCCCAGCTCCAAATCATGCGTCGGGTAGTTCGCCTCGTGAGGCTTCAGCTGCCTCGAAGCGTAAGCAATGACATGCCCTCTCTGCATCAATACTGCGACCAAACCCGAGATGGACACATCACAGTACACGATGAAATCCTCCATGCCCTCTGGCAGGGCTAAGATTGGAGCCTCGCACAATATCTGCCTCAATGTCTCGAATGCAGCCTGCTGCTCAGGCCCCCAACGAAAGACCACGACCTTCCTCGTTAGCCTGGTCAGAGGTATGGCTATCTTGGAGAAATCCTGGATGAATCTCAGATGGAGACCTCGGAACCTCCCATCTCATCACGGCCTCCACTTTGGCCGGATCTACCGAAATCCCGTTCTGGTTGACAAGGTGCCCAAGAAACTGCACCTCGTGCAACCAGAACTCACACTTGGAGAACTTAGCATACAAGTTCTCCCTTCTCAAAGTCTCCAGAACCTCTCGCAGATGCTCCTCGTGCTCCTCCTGCGTCTTGGAATAGACCAAGATGTCATCGATGAAAACTATCACAGACCGATCCAGCATCGGCCTGCACACACGATTCATGAGATCCATGAACACGGCAGGAGAATTGGTGAGCCCGAAAGGCATCACCACAAACTCATAGTGACCATAACGGGTCCGAAAGGCAGTCTTCTGCACATCCTCCTCTCTGACCCTCATCTGGTGATACCCTGAACGCAGATCAATCTTGGAGAACCAAGACGCTCCCTGTAGCTGGTCAAAGAGGTCATCAATCCTCGGGAGTGGGTAACAGTTCTTCACCGTTACCTTATTCAGCTCCCGATAATCTATACACATCGGATGTGACCCATCCTTCTTCTTCACAAACACAATCGGGGCTCCTTAGGGAGAACTACTCGGTCTAATGAATCCCTTGTCTAACAGCTCCTGCAGCTGTGTAGACAACTCCTGCATCTCAGGAGGAGCCAACCGATACGGTGCCTTGGCTATCGGAGCCTCACCAGGGCCTAGGTCGATCCTGAACTCCACCTGTCGCTCCGGAGGTATTCCAGGAAACTCCTCGGGGAATACGTCCGAAAACTCTCATACCACGGGCACATCGCCCACCGTTGCCCTACCCGCGTCCCGAGTATCCATAACATAGGCTACATGACCTGCGCAACCCTGCTGGAGGTAGCGCCTAGCCCTCACTGCCAAACATAGATGGTCCTCGCTGTGGCCTTTCGCCCTGAACCACCAGCTCTCCCCCACTAGGGGTCCTAATCCGTACTGACTGATGCGCGCAGTCAATCACTGCCCCATTGGGGCTCAGCCAATCCATACCAATAGTAACCTTGTTCCCTCGCAAAGGTATGGGAACTAAGTCCACCAGGTAACGTTCCTCGAACAGCCTCAAAACACAATCCCGGTAGACCTCCGACGCTCGTACCGACTGGTCGTCCACAATCTCGACCTCTAGAGGGCAATCCAACATGCCCGAAGAATCCGGAAACTTCTTGTTAAGCGCAAGAGAGACAAACGATCGAGTGGCACCCGAATCAAACAACACCTGAACTGAAATACCGTTCACATGGAACGATCCTAAGCAAGGCACATAATATATAAAAATCACAGCGACATAACATAAAAGCATAAAAATAAGAAATCATACCCGTCACCACATCGGGTGCAGCGCGTGCCTCCTCGACTGTCAGCTGAAATGCTCGGCTCCGAAACACTGGAGCCTCCAACTTGGCCTTTCGGCCATCCATAACCCGTGCTGTCGCTGGAGTTGGCGCCACTGCCGGCGCCGCTGCTGCTGTCAATCTAGGGCAATTGGCCTTTTTGTGGCCCTTCTGATTGCAATGAAAGCAAATCAGGTCTGATATATCTGAATCGCAGGAGTAGGGGCAGTACAATCTCTGCCAAAATGCCCAACCTTGCCACACTTATAGCAGCCTGAACCCGACCCAGTGCGACAAGCTCCCTCGTGTGACCGACCGCATTTCCCACAGCGGTCCCGCCCTGACTGGCCTTTCGGCCTACCGTCGGATCCCTTGGGCTTCTTCCCCGAAGCCCCCATCGTCAACCCCTGTGCTGCCTTCCTCTTCCGGATGTGCTCCAGATCAATCTCCCTCTCCCTAGCCCTGGCAATCATGGAATCCAGGGTAGGGCAAGCTGAGAAACTAACATGCTCCGGGATGTCAGCTCGTAGCATGTCATGGTAGCGGGTCATCTTCATGTCCTCATCACCCGCATACTGGGGCACCAGCAATGCCCTCCCCCGGAACATGGCGATGATCTCCGCCACAGTCTCCGTAGTCTGTCTCATGCCCAAGAACTCCCTGGCCAGTTGCTGAAGCTCCACAGTTGGCGCAAATTCCATCCTGAATCTGGTCACAAAGTCTGACCAGGTCATAGCCTCAACAGCCAAGGCTCCCAGAGAGTCGCCAACCGACTCCCACCAATCTCTGGCCCTGTCTCTCCAACACCCTGCAGCGTAACGGACCTTCGACCCTTCCGGGCAGAAGCTCGCCAGCTGCGCAGACTCGATGTCTGCGATCCATCTCCTAGCAGCAATGGGGTCTTTCACCCCATGGAAATCCGGCGCACCACTCCCTCTGAAGTCCTTAAAGGACAGTGTGTGTGATCCTGACTGGCTGGCCGCCATGTCACTCCTGAACGCCCTGAGGCGATCCTCCATCAGCTCAATGATCCCTTCCTTGATCGACCCGAAGATAACCGGCGTCGCATCAAGGATACCCCTCGTGATCTCGGACGCGATGAACTCGCGTAACCCATCATCCACATGCTCAGATCATGCGCCCGAGCCCGATCCTGACCCAGATCCTGAACCTCCTGCTCCATGTCGCATGACCACCATTCTGAAAATAAACATACGAATGTCAGGGTCACATATACTTTTCGAAGGTCTCGCACACTTTCCAAGTTTCCAGGTTCCATCTAGGCCCTCCTTGATTCGAGTACGGGTCCTCTGCTTTCAGTAGTACGGGCCCATACTACCTTCCACATCTACCCGTACTTTCCTCAAGGATTGCTTCGACTTCACCAAGTCCCTTTTACCGATACCCTTTCCACTGACCTCATCCTAGGCTTCCCTAGGTCACTCTCCGACCTACCCTCCTCCATCAGGTGCACTAGGAGTCCCCACCACTTCCCCCTAACTAACTTGCAGATACTGTTACATATCCGTTCCTTAGCTAGTTGAAGATGGCCAGAACCCCCATAGCACAAAGCAAGCAGCATTCGTGCATTGGGTAACCAAATCAGGCATAACCTACACAGGCCATCCTACTGCTGACTAAATAGTCCTAGCATATAGCTCATACAACAGGCATATAAGGCATCCTCCCTAGACCCTTAGCCCTAACTAGCATGCAATTCTCAGAATCATATATCAGGCACACAAGGCGTCCTCCTACATCCTTAGTCCTATTCTAGCATGCAGTTTTCTAAATCAAAACCATATAGCATAACATAGCAAGTATGGGTATCTTGGGGAAAACATACTTGAGCCCGGCCGGTCACATGCATCACACACTTCGTCTTTCTTAAAATCCTTCCATTTAGATTTTAGAAAACCATTTTTCCTTGTAAAAATCTTTTAGTCCCTCGATTTGAGTCCAGACACCCCCGAGGGTGTGCCCGAATCCCTCAAACCAGGGCTCTGATACCAACTTGTAACATCCCAAAATTCAAGCCCGAGAATTTTATTTTTAAATTAATAGTTTTTAAAACATTTCACCATAACACCGTCAATAAAGCAACACATACAAAATCATAATGTTGTGTCCCAAACCATGACATCAAAAATAAGGAAAATCAGAGTACAACCCCAGAAAGTCCAATGCGGAATCATGTGTGTGTGTGTGATGCGATGCTACGCCGCCGGCTCCTTCCCCTTAGACGAAGAGGTACCTGAAACCAAAACCGAAACCGTAAGTACAAAGCTTAGTGAGTTCCCCCATCATACCACATACCATACAATATCATCCGTATCTTGCAATCGGTAATCATCGTCGGTATCTTTCAACCGGTAATCATCGTCGGTATCTTTCAACCGGTAATCATCATCGGTATCTTTCAATCGGTAATCTTCATCGATATCTTTCAACCAGTAATCATCATCGATATCTTTCAACCGGTAACTGTCATCGGTATCTTTCAACCGGTAACTGGGGACTATTCCACCCCCTACCACTAGCATACAACAACAAGATATAAACATACAATCAGGCATATCCGGGTACTGACCTACCCTTCGGTCCTAAGGACCGCTATCAGGCAAACTAATCCCTATTATACACATAACGTATCATACAGATAAAACTCATGACCAAAGCACGTAACCAGACCAAGATAATTATCACAAAGACAATCATCTTCTAAATATCCCTTTTTGGTGGGCCGGCATTGTGGCCTTAGACCCACCCTTACTGGAAGGTAACTCACCTCGTACGAGTAGCTGCTGATAATTTGTGCGGGAAAGCTCTTAGGGTAAAATGACTATTTTACCCCCAACCAAGTCCAAGTCAAAGTCAACTTCCAGTTGGCCCGACTCGCCGAGTTGGGCCGTCAACTCGTCGAGTCCCTTCCATTTACTCGTCCTTATCCAGGACTCGACTCCTCGAGTTTGCCAATGACTCGACGAGTTCCCCTTCTTTACGAACATCAATGAACCATCATCCGACTCGCCGAGTCATATGAACGACTCGTCGAATTCACCTTCAACTGATGAACAAGTCCTGACCTTGACTCGCCGAGTTGTATGAACAACTCGTCGAGTTCATCTTCAAACATAATGAGATTGCTATGGACTCGCCGAGTCTGTTCTAGCACTCGTCGAGTCCCATGAACTCCAAGTCTAAAAACTAAGTCCAATGCGTTGGGTCACTCTTTCTGTCCTGCTACAACCCTTCTAACACCTAGCTGAGTTCTTTGACCCTCAACAGATATGGGACTCAAAGCCTTGGACTCGTCGAGTCCCAAGAACGGACTCGCCGAGTCGATAACGTCCACTCCCAAAATCCTCGATTTCTGATGTACAACACTTGACCAAATGATAGGTCTAAGCTCCTTCAATCGATCTAGCACGTAAAGTTACAAACTTTACGTGCATGCATGGGACTTTGAGCTCAAAAGGACATAAAATAAGCTCTTATGATGCATGGGACCTTCCTTGGGTGCAAAAGCAACCCAAATCTGCCTTGTGACTCCCTTAAAGACCTGATTCCGAAGCCTCAACCCCCAACCATGTTTGTAATCATGGTTGGTTACCAAAAATGGCTTATAAAAGCCCTAAATCTCCCCAAAAGGGATCTATCAAATCAAAGAGCAAGGTTACAACTTTATACCTCCAATGAACCGTGGAAGATGCACAAACTCGGTTTCCCCTGGTCTTCACTTGTTTCCTCAAGCTTTTCCCTTCCTCCTTATGGTCACAACTAGCAAGATCCACCAAAATGCTTTAGTTCTTCTCACAAACGGCTAGGGTTTGCTTACGGGGAGTTCTGGAAGCTTTGGGGACGAAAAGGAGGCTGAATAAGTGGTTTAAATAGGGTGCAAACCCTCATCTAGGGTTTTTGTCCGGACAACGCCTACTCGCCGAGTCCGGACGCGGACTCGTCGAGTAGGTCATTAAACTTTCGTGTCCAATACGCTCCGACTCGACGAGTTGGACCTCAACTCGCCGAGTCCAAGGCCAAAATGCAAAATACAACCAAATAAATTACATACCAGGAACCGAGTGCTACAAGTGAAGGTGCGGGATTGTCAGACACATATAGATCTATACACAAATTCACGCCCTCCGTACAGGAGATTCTGGTTAATAAGTCAGGACTTAAGGTCGTACTTAGATAAGTACACCATGAGGAGTCTCACAAATTTATTGTTTCAACAAGATTTACGATGTATTATTACCCCGAGATTGCTAACCCTGGTACTCTGTATTGTACCCTTGTTAATGCAAACCCGGTATGATGTATTATTATCCCGTGTTTGCTAACCCTGGAACTCTGTATTGTACCCTTGTTAATGCAAACCCGGTATGATGTATTATTACTTCTTTAATATATTATCCATATACTAAAAGTATTATACATATCCTGGTATAGGTAAATGAATTGTTGGTACTTTCCTTGGAATGTGAATCATACTTGTATATTTAGTTTTGAATCATAAATTATACCTATTATAATTTATATGTTCTATCTGATTAGCATGATTTCTCATGGATGAACACATTTGCTCAGCATGATACAAAGGTAATGATACTGAATGAAGTAACCTTTTATATGCATATATGTATAATATATATATATATATATATATATATATATATATATATATATATATATATATATATATATATATATATAATTAAGAAGGAAACGACCTTCGGACAAATAACACCACTTTAATTCCACATCCAAACAAGGAAAAAGAAATAAGATAATTCATTAGTCCTAAGCCCTTCAAATCTTATTTATATATTTATACATATATAAACATGATTTTCGCAATTATAATTTGAAATAGTTTATAAAACCTTTTTCAGATAATTTAACGGAGTTTACATGACTTTAAAGATTTAACATGGCTTTAAGTCATTTTGGAAGTATTTGGTAACCCTTAAAAACATAAGGAAACCTTTTGTGTGATTATTATCACATAGAATTATTAACACAATTTATATTGTGTTAAACCTTTATTCCCCCTCCCCTAAAAAGAATTTAAAAACCATTAAAAAGGTAGATTATAGGGGTATGAACTCACTTGATAAGTGGTGATTTGGGCAGCGTTTCGTTTCTATAGATGATCTTTATCGAAGAAACCACGAGTTTTTGAGTAAAAACCGGGCTTTATGCGGGCAGCACTTCGACTGGAAAGAGGTTAGCTTCTCGAGAATTTCGGGGCTTGCTTCGGGTCTTAGATACGATACTGGGGCCTTGGGGGGTCGTAAGAAAGTTTTGGGGGTGAAAAGGTGAAAAAGGGTGAAATTTTGGGTGTAAAACCTCTCAAATCCGAGAAGTCTCGCACCCTTTATATAGGGGTGCGAGGGTTCGGCCGAGGGGATGAGTCATCAGACAGGTGGCGAAGGCGAGGAAGGAGTCAGCAGGACACACGACAGCTTCACATGCGAGGGGGAGTAGGACTTAGCAGCCACGTGTCAGAAGGAGAAGCGAAGCTGGAGGCGGTCTTGGAAGCTTCCTCGGTGGTGTCGGATCAGGAGTGGACCAAGCTTCGGTCCAATCAGGAGATGCCACGCGCGACTTCGGTCTAATCATCAGACGACACGTAGCGGACACGGGGAAGCCTCGCATGCGAGGGTGACGTGGCCGAAGAGGGTCCATGCGAAATTTCCCGGTTTTCTAGATTTTTTGATTTTCGTGCCAAAAACTTGCGAAATTCATAACTTTCGCATACGAGCTCCATTTTTGGCATTAATTATATGCACGCTGTGACAACCCAAAATATCTATTCTGTACAACCATTCAACTCAATAGAAGTCAGAACAGTTTCTGTTAACTTTCAAACTTTTTGGAATAAGTTTTAGTGTTTTAAAGATAGTACTTCAGGAGATATCAGGAGAGGAGATGCCCTAGGGTTTATTGTGCAACAATAATGTGCCAAAACTCCAAGAGTTTGGAGTTTACGGCCTAAACAAAGGTGTTTACGGCCGTAAACCCAAAAAGGGGGTATAAATATGACACTTAGTCATTATTTACCACTTTTTCACATTTTCAAGATCCAAACTCAAATCCTCTCAAGTATCATCCAACTTTTCTTCTTGATCTTGAACTTTGTAAGTGTTTCTATCCCTAAAAAGTTGATATCTTACTTAATCTTGTGATCTTATATGATTCCATCCGTGAAATCATTCCAAAAGTGTAGATCTTCAAGTTTCACCAAGAACACCAAGAACACACACTAGTGTTCTTGGACTTTTCGCACCTTTTCATGCTTCTACCTAGTAAGTACTCTTACCCTAGTGTATTATAAGACTTGTTACACTTCTAATCATCAAGAAAACACCAAGGAAACACTAGATCAAAGGTGTTTATGGTCCAAGATGTTCTTGGACCGTGAACCCTAACAAAGGGGCCAAAGTGTGCCCTAGTCCCCTACAAAGCCTTGGAAACTAGTCTAGATACCATCCTTGATGTGCTAGGGGCTTGAAACAACAAAATGACCATAAACCATTTGGGTTTACGGCCGTAAACCCAAAGAAAAATGGTCCAAGGACCGTAAACTCCACAAAGGAGTGAAATGGTGCCCTAATCTCTTCCAAAGGCTTAGACTTGAAGTAGGAATGCTTCTTAGGACTTGTAAATGTTCAAAACTCAACATGGTAAAAGTACCATGAGTTTACGGCCGTAAACTCATGGGTTTACGACCATAAACTCAATGAGTTATGGTCACAAAACCGTAAACTCCAAGGTGTTTCCTAAACTCAATAGCAACGTCCTACTACCATTAGATGCAATCCTTAGTACTTATAACACTTGAATGACGGTGTTTCCTAGTCCCGGAAGGTGTTTCCCTTCATATAGTTGTTTATAAACACTATATTCATGTCAATATGTGTCCTTATATGTCATTTAGGACTTATTGTGTCTCGGGACTTCATTCGTGGAACTTCTCATCCTTACACACATACCCGATTGAATCACCCACATCAGGTGAGTTCATACCCCGTAATGAATCTTTTAACTGTTTTAACTGTTTTAAGGGGGGGAATACAAGTTGAACACAATGATAATTGTGTAAATGTTTGTTATAAACATCTTTCAAAATGTTACTTATGTCATTTATAAGTTGTCAAAACATTTCAAAACTCTTTTAAAGTTATGTTACTTTATAGTTAGACAAAATTGTGTTTTTAAAGTACAAGCATAACTTAGTAGATAAATGAGTCTTTTCAATAACAGTCCGAACAGAACATTAGTAAGCTATAATAGGTATAGTTTAGGAGAATACTTTTCATTACTTCTAGTACAATGAAGTACAGAAACAAACAATACCATACAGAGAGAACATACATACATGTTAGACAGGGAGAGAACACACAATACAGCTAGCACATACATAGACTAGAACATTGCTACAGTTATGTGAGCCACGTAACGGGGCATGGCACTACCTGTCATGACCGTTTTGTATCCAGAATCTCCTTAAGTGGGGAGCGTATGAGTTTGTGTATAGATCTATACTGGATTGACTATCCTACACCTCGCTGCTCGCTATAGTGGGACTTGCAAGTCTACGGGTGCCAAACGTCATTTCTTCCGACATCTTACATTGTCGCGTTCTATAGTCGGTAGCAGGGTACAGGCCGATCACATGGTACCTTAAATAACAATCAGTTTAAGGTAGTTAGTACAGCAGTAGTTACTTTATACAACACTACAGTACTATTTCATTTTCCCACTTCTTTCATAAAGTGACAGTACCACTTGAAAGTCAAACTCAAACTATTTTCGAGTCAAGATAGTTATAAAATAGGGAAAATATACATTTTTACAATCGACAAATGGAACAGTCGAGTCTAACACGTAACAGAAGATAGCTTGGTAGAAGGCTACGTTTAAAAGAAAGGACCATAATGCTAGTCTTATGATTCCTTAATGTATACATCACAGGGTATATATATACCAATAGAGTCCGACAGGTAATAGGATGTGTGCTCTCCGCTTCATTTCCTGTTCCTTGTTTGGTTGTGGGCTTGGAACGAATTCACCCAATCTATTTTCTACCCGATTCTATATATATGTATGCTTAGTATACATTAAGTCATCATAAGGGTACCAGGTATGGGTCAGGTTATATGACACAGAGTCAAAGCACAGTTTTTCTAGTACAAAACATACTTTCAGTACTTTTGGTATACAAAACTAGAAACTTCCCAGTAAAGGGTTTAATCCATTTTATTAAACCAGTTCAAATTAAAACACCTTAGGTGAGTAACTCTATAATACCTTAGTTTATACATCATGTTTATATATAAAACTAATACCCAGTAGGTAGTTGGATGTGTGCTTTCCGCCTTACTTCCTGTTCCTTGTTTGGTTGTGGGCTTAGGGCAGATTCACTCAATTAACTTTCTATCCGATATTAGATTATATATATCAGTATAAACTAAGCTATTATAAAAGTAGTCACTGTGGTCACCATTTTATTATAAGAAATAAGGGTTTTCTTAAAGAACTTTTCATTAGATACAAAGGAACCATCACAACTAACTCCATGAGTAACAAGTGAATACACCAGGGTTATATATGACCGCGATCTAACAAACAATGGGATGTGTGCTATCCGCCTTAATTTATGTTCTTCGTTTGGTTGTGAGCTTGAGGCAGATGCGCACAATCGATTGTTTGTTTACTCTGAGTCCCATATAACTTGTACCCACTTAGTACCCATAGAAAGGGTTGTAGTGTCATTTTACTTAAACTTCCATCAAAATAGGAAATATAGGATTTTCTAGAGGAACAGGCGAGCTTTTCAAAACAGAACTTACAATTTACAACATTTTACAACTACATGTTACATTTACATTTTTAACAACACTTTAGAACTTACTTACATCACTAAAGTCTTATGAACTCACCAACTTAATTGCTGATCAACTCTTTCAAATAACTTGTATTCTCAGGAGACTATTAGACAGGTGCTCGTGCAGGGAATTCAGAAGATGAAGCGTTATAGCTTCAAGTCTTGTTTTGTTATTTGTGTATGAAATCTACGTTTTGTGAACACACACATTGTAAACACTTTCTTTCGAAATGAAGTGGTTGTTCATTACTTGCTTACCATATACATATCTTGTGATACTAAACATGACGTCCCCCACCCCCGAACGATTCCGTCGTTCCGGTTTTGGGGGTGTGACAGATTGGTATTAGAGCATTGTTTATAGTGAACTAAGTATATCAACCGATAAAAGATATACAACTATAAATACAATGGGGCTTAAGTGCTCTAGATAATGATATATTTTTAGAGTATAACTACAAGCTGTAAAAATATACCTACTTGCTTATACATGTACATAATAGAACTAGTGTCACGAGGAGAACAGAACTAAAAGTATTTAAAGGTTGGACACTGTCGTCAACCTGAACAGTTATGTAATCATAGCTAGGATCAATATAACCTGATCAACTATATTCATTCGAGATGTGACCGACATGTGTTTGGGAATGATGTGGTGTTGCAACAGTGTTAAAACTTACCTGAACACCAGAACAAGTACATCCAGAGTTAGAATACTATAGGAGTATTTTAGTCCATATAAATAACTTAAGTGATAACCTAAAAAGACCATTACGGATAAGTCTATAATCTTGCAAGGCATATTCCTAAAGTTTTATATTGTGACAACTGTCAATTCAGGTCATTCTCGGACTCATGCATCTTTATAATAACCATTCATGCACATCATGCCATGGCCTAGTAGTATAAATTAGGTCAAAATCTTACATAAACTAGGATCCATCTAAGACCTAGGACTAATATACTTGACACTTATGATTCTAGTAAGTTGCTTAACTACAATAGGAAATGCCAATGCTATAATTTGAATGAAACTTTCAAGCTTTGTTATAATTGAAAAAGGGTATAAAACCCTAAAAATAAATTAAAATATTCTAATTATACTTCATTATGATGATGAATATCAAACAATATTCCAAAAACCCTAAGAGAGCTAAAAATCCAAATTTATAAATCATAAAGCTTAAAAACTTTATAAAATTTGGCTATAAACTTTCTAATATCAAATTTTTATTAATCAAATTATGGATTATAATCATTGAAATAGAAATTAAATTATCATGCAATAATCATAATTAATTAGTTAAAAACAAGATTTTTTACAAATAAATCAAGAATTGCTTAATAAATATTTTTATAAAAATTAGGGTTTTTATAAAATTATTGGATGGAATTTTATAAAATTTGAAATTAGGAGAGAGGAGACCTAATGCATGATAGAGCCAGCCATTCTCCCCTCCCCATGCACTCTCTCTTCCCAAAACTCAATCATTAGACTTAAACCTTCACTCTACCTCTTCTCTCTTCACTCTCTCACACTCCACCCTCCTAACACACAAACTCTCTTCCCCTCTCTCTCTAACTCACGAAATTTATCTCATTTCTCTGCCAAATTTCGAGATTTAGAAGACCTTGAAGTGTTCTTACTTCCCTCAAGATCAAAACCAAGGTAAACAACAACATCTTCTTCCATAATTTCATGATTCTACTACCTCTTCTTCTTAGTTTTCTCTTCTTTTCGGATTCTATGCCTTTCCATGGCTAGAAATCTTTATTTTTCCCTTGAGGTTTGTAGATTCTCACCATAACACAATGCATGTGTTTGAAATGGTGAAAATCCGGGATCAAACCCATGCAAGGAGTGAAAATGATGCACATATGTTCATGTGACTTCAAAAACAAGTATTACATTTTCTTCTCCATTTCTTTTGTGTTCTTGCATGGTCAAAAGCATTTAGACCATTTCTAGTACATCTTGGATGCTCATTCACTCCATGCATGTGCTAGAAATCGGACCTTATCAAAGGCATGCATGATGTTCTTGTCAAAATGTCCTAAGGATGCACTCAAAGCAAACATGCAATCTGCCAGATTACTTTATTCAGCTTTGAACGACCATATCTCGGTCATTCCTTAACCAAATCATGATATTCTTTTTGCATTGGATAGCTCCATGAGTTAACTTTCAAACCCAACTGGTATTACTGTAAAATATTAAATATCCGACTTTTGGCAATTTTTACAAAATGGTTGCGCAAACAGCTCTTTTTCTATGATCACCATTTTTGCCTTGCATGATCAATGGCCTTAAACCCAACCATAAATCTGGGGAAAAATACTTTAGAAACTTAACATATCTAGTGAATGATGGCTGAAATTTCGTGTCTTAAAACCCCACAGAATGTGCTTCACACATTCATGAACTTCAGCCACATTTACATCTCATGCACCATTGCATGCAACATTTCTTATCTTGTTTGGGTTCAATACCCCTATTTCCCTTCTGAATAAATTTCGAACATTTTTATCACATGCATGTGATAATCTGTAAAATACCAAAAGCTTTTATTATTTCTTTGATTTATTAAAATTATTGCTAGAAACCAAGGGCATAAATCACATAAAATACTTCCAGAGGTCAATAAATCCGGAACAAATTCATGAATGACCCTTATGATGGATAATGACCCCTCACTAAATTTCATCAATTTTTGTTGCTGTTTGGTATGATTTCCAATTTTCTTTTTGTTAGGATATAATAAATCACAAAACCACTTTGGAGAGTGTGAAAGTTTTATCTAACAATTTTCGCATACCTTACCTGTGATGGATGACTCAGAAAAATAATTTCAACATTTTTCATCATGCCTTGCTATTTTTCCCAATTTTTGGTGATTATAATGGTTTAAAAATAGGAAAAATAGTTCTGATTATCCAAAATTCATGAAAGTTTACCAGAACATCATGTTTTACAGTAGGAGGTTACATAAAAAATTTAAGAATTTTTCTCCACTGTAAACTATTTTTCTCTTAATTTCTAAAGTTAATTACACTTAAATACACATAAATACCCAAAACCGGATTATATAATATGAAGACCACTTTTGATATTTTTCGCAGGTTATTTATACTGTAAATGATGTTACAAAAATTTTTGGTAATTTATTTTAACTGTTTAATATTATTTCTTCAATTAAAGATTATTTAAAGGAATAAAACAAGGAAAAATAGAAATACCCACTGAAAAATATCTTTTATATTTTTCCCAGCATATTTATGTATAATAACAGTTAAATAAAAAGTTTGGGTAATTTTGGAAACTGTTTTCTATTTATTTCAATTTTTATTGGAATAAATGCTCAAAAATCATAAAATATAATTAAACAGCTTGGAAATCCATTTTTATAATTTTCCCAGCTTAGTATTGTGTAATAACAGTTAAATAAAAAGTTTGAGAATTTTTATCCTTTGAATGTTATTTCCGTGAATTTATGTTGTAATAAGGACTTAAAAATTTGGAAAATTTATATTCCAATGTTGTAATTAATCGCACGATTTGTAGAATTTCATTATTTCAGAAAAAGTGTAACCAATTTATATAAAATCAAATACTAAAACATAAATTGGCATTTCACTATATGTAGAATTTAGTATATTAGCATTAGATTTCGACATGGAAACTCACTAGTGTGTGTTTGATGTCGTAGGATTCCGGTAGTAAGACGTTGGTGCATTCCGAAGTACCACTTGTACCTACTCGAAACGTTGTGAGTATTCACGCACTCCCCTATTTTCAGTTTTTATGTTTTGGGGTGGAAAAGCATGTCCCGAAAAACTATTATTTTAATGTTGTATTTAAATAGATTTGTATCAAACATGATTGCTATTTTATTGCTATGTCTCTCTATGTATGTCTATGCAACACGGAACATGAGAACTTTTCGTACTAAGGCCCTTCCCTTATCTCTAACCATTAACTCTTTGAGCCAATGGTCATTATGGATAGCGCTATTAGGAATTGACAACTCCTCACTCGCCCTATTGCTGGAGTGCATGATACCATATTCATCTATGGAACGATAAGCATAGATCTTGATAGGGCTTCAGTCATAGGTTTGGTTGAGACTCATTGTTTGCTCATACACATACAAACTCGTTACACATTATAGCAATAAACTTGTTATCTATTATGGCAATAAACTCGTTTATCAATTTTAGCAATCAACTTTGTTTCTCATTATAGCAATGAACTTTGTTCTCATTAAAGCAATGTACTTGTATTTATGAAAAGTCTTATACCAAATCTTGATTTTATAAACCTATGAACTCACCAACTATTTTCATAGTTGACGCTCGTTTTACATGCTTTTTCAGGAAATAATTAGTAAGTGGATATAGAGATTCATCATTATAGAGCATGCTGCATCGTGTGGAAGTTATTTTATGAAGTTATATTTTGAACAATGTCATTTTGGAAAACTTGTACTTTGTTTTGTTTAAACTATGGGTTGTAAACTTTTAAATATTGCTATGGTGATGTATCTTTATCTTTTGCAATGAAACCTTTGTCGCTGTCATACCTTGCGTTTCCGCTTTAGCGGGGTGTGACATATATATAATCAAGATCTTATAGACTTAGAATCTGTGGTCTACTCTTCGCTATCCATTCCTCTTAAGGGTGTAGTGTTGGAGTGGATCACTTATTCGAAGGTCTATTTAATCTTCAATTATATACAAACTTATGTACCTTGTGCAATTATAGGAGGACTCCGTAAGGATCACCCCATAAAGTTACCTTAAAGCTCATAGATTCTTCAGTCACTTTCATTCTCGCACGACAAACCCAGATAGATGTAACCACTTCCTCATAGTAGACAACAGAAGAGTCCAGGAGGAACAAGAACAAGTTCATGAGAAGTTTTCAAAGAGGGATCAACCGAAGTAACTAAAACGTCTTACACGTCATACTAATAAATAATAGTCTGGTTAATTTAATGAGCAAGTGGAAACACTGCTCACATTATTTGTTAAGATTATTTTCTTACATGCAGCTGGTAACAGTTATTCAGGAAACAGATATTCATTCGAGGATAGTTATTTCAAATTCATAGAGTTTATTAGGTATAGACTCTTTTAATGGATTGTTTCTAGAACCCTGTGGAAGTCAGGACCCGATACATCCGGAACTACGATAACCTTGTCTTTTCAGCTTTCGGCTTGTGTCCATTGCTTTAGACTTATTCTGTCTCATCTTTGTGTTCTTTTAGCAAAGATGCCTCCTCGCAGATCTATCAGACGCACTACTCCGATAACCCCAATACCGCCTCCTTCGCAAATCGATATGGCAGCTATAAACGCTGCAGTGGCTGCGGCTGTGGCAACAGCCATGGCTCAATATCACTCCATCAGTACCAGTGGAGGGGGAACGCCTACTGATTCTACTCGAGGTGAGGTCCTCGTGCACTCGAGAGAGTTCTCCTACAAGGACTTCACCAAATGCCAGCCATTGTCCTTTGATGAGACTGAAGGAGTGATTGCCCTCCTGCAATGGTTCGAGAAAACAGAGTCGATATTTGAAATTTGTTTATGCCCAGAAGGAAGCCAGGTGAAGTTTGATGCCTGCACCTTCTCTGGCAAGGCCCTAACATGGTGGAACAGCCATGTTAAGTCACTGACCCTATCGGTGGCTAATTCAATAGGCTGGGAAAACCTAAAAGAGTTAATGCGGGAGGAATACTGCCCGTTAGGCGAAATTCAAAAACTGGAACAAGAGCTGTGGGATCTCACTATGGTCGGCTCAGACATAGTGACCTACACTGACCGGTTCAGCGAACTAGCAGCTCTATGCCCCGGGATGATTACCTCGGAGAGCAAAAAGATAGAAAGATACATTTGGGGTCTGACTGCTCCGACCCAAGGAAATGTGCTGTCTTCTAACCCAACTACATTCGATAGTGCTAAACGCCTGGCACAGCGACTCATCGACCATGGAGTCCGCCATGGTGTAAAAGTCCCTATTCCCGAGCCATCGAGGGACGAGGACTGTAATCAGGAGTCGGGGAACAAGAGGAAGAATAAGCGAACAACACAAGACAACCCACAAGAGCAACGAGCGAGTACTATGTATGCCGCTACAACGCCTACTGCTCCAGCACCTGCCAGTCGATATGTTGGGAACCTTCCGAAGTGTGGGAAGTGCAACTTTCACCACACCGGAGTGTGCCGGGAAATGCAGTGTCTGAACTGCCACAGAAAGGGACACACAGTCCGTTTTTGCAAGGCACCGGCTCGACCGATCTCCCAAGTCCACGGAGCTGAAGAAAACCAAGCTTGCTATGGCTGTGGTGAGACTGGACATTTTCAGAGGGACTGCCCGATAAAAAGGAACTCAGACGCGGATGGACGCATTCTGATGATCACCGCAGGAGAATCCGCCCCGGAGTCGTCGACGAGTAGCGGTACGTTTTCGAAATAGTAAATACTTTTAAAATTTATTTATATTCATATAAGATTAAAATTTTGGGGATAACACCTAAAAGTAACTATAACAACTCACATGTTGAAATAGGCCACAATATTCAAGAGAACTAAAAGATCCCTTAGAGAAGATATTATGGCTTACCATATACATCAGGGTTGTGCGCAACTAAGATGTTGCAGACTAAGAGTGAGTGACTCCGCTTAGATCCCCATCCCTTAATTGGTTGAGGGATTTGAGGCAGAGTTACTCAGTCGACCGTCTGGTTCATCTTAAATATTCATAACTTGTATATGGCAGGCGATGGTAGTGGTACCAACGAGGATGATGATATAAAGTATCCCCACCAGTTAGTAGAGCACTTTTGTTCGTATGTATGCGCACATAGCGGTACGATACGTAGGAGTGTTAACTTCAAAGAGAAAACAGGAAACACGGGAACAGTTACAAAGAGTACATTGTCGGACATACTAGGAGTACAGTATCGATCATACAAAGGATACATCGTCGTATATCAGACGTTTCTTTCATTTGACCAAAACTTAGTTCGGTAAAGAGTCCGTTGCTTTCAGTCGTCATGAGTTGGCGTGGTCCTCACAATACTAAGTTCATATGTATCTATCGCCTCGATCGACAAGTTCTCGAAAATTTCGTCTTTCGTATCGAAAGTCCGACCTAAACCTAAATTTTATCTTTCGTATTCTAAAACCCGAAGTACTCGTGCGAAGAGTACTTTGTCCTCCGAAGCCTTATCGTCAGATACCTGCAAACCATCACGAAATACCGCTCGTCCAGCAGACCAAGTTCGAGCACAGACGCTAATGACGAATACAGCCCACCTATTACTATTCAGTGTATACACGAAGGTGGTATATGATTATGATTACGCAGATTTAGTATGAGTGTTTCCGCCCTATCTCCTGTTCCTTGTTTGGTTGTGGACCTGGGGCAGATTCACACATCCGACCGTCTTACTAACCTTAATTATATACGATTTATATACACGAGGTAATGATAGATGGACCAAGTACAAATCCTATCATGAACAAGAAGGGCAAAGTTGCCAAGTCTACGAGTGGGTATTCTGCCAATCAAAAGAGCGCAACCCAAGTAGTAATGCTAATAAAGCTAATTTCGGGACAAAATTCCTTCTAACGGGGGGATGATGTGACAACCCAAAATTTCTATTATGTACAACCATTCAACTCAATAGAAGTCATAACAGTTTCTGTTAACTTTCAAACTTTTTGGAATAAGTTTTAGTGTTTTAAAGATAGTACTTCGGGAGATATCAGGAGAGGGGATGCCCTAGGGTTTATTGTGCAACAATAATGTCCCAAAACTCCAAGAGTTTGGAGTTTACGGCCTAAACAAAGGTTTTTACGGCCGTAAACCCAAAAAGGGGGTATAAATATGACACTTAGTCATTATTTACCACTTTTTCACATTTTCAAGATCCAAACTCAAATCCTCTCAAGTACTATCCCTAAAAAGTTGATATCTCAGTTAATCTAGTGATCTTACATGATTCCATCCGTGAAATCATTCCAAAAGTGTAGATCTTCAAGTTTCACCAAGACACACCAAGAACACACACTAGTGTTCTTGGACTTTTAGCACCTTTTCAAGCTTCTACCTAGTAATTACTCTGACCCTAGTGTATTATAAGACTTGTTACACTTCTAATCATCAAGAAAACACCAACGAAACACTAGATCAAAGGTGTTTACGGTCCAAGATGTTCTTGGACCGTAAACCCTAACAAAGGGGCCAAAGTGTGCCCTAGTCCCCTACAAAGCCTTGGAAACTAGTCTAGATACCATCCTTGATGTGTTAGGGGCTTGAAACATCAAAATGACCATAAACAATTTAGGTTTACGGCCGTAAACTCAAAGACAAATGGTCCAAGGACCGTAAACTCCACAAAGGAGTGAAATGGTGCCCTAATCTCGTCTGAAGGCTTATACTTGAAGTAGGAATGCTTCTTAAGACTTGTAAAGCTTCAAAACTCAACATGGTAAAAGTACCATGAGTTTACGGCCATAAACTCATGGGTTTACGACCGTAAACTCAATGAGTTATGGTCACAAAAACCGTAAACTCCAAGGGAGTTTACCCTTGAACCCTAAACTCAATAGCAATGTCCTACCACCCTTACATGCAATCCTTAGTACTTATACCACTTGAATGAAGGTGTTTCCTAGTCCCGGAAGGTGTTTCCCTTCATATAGTTGTTTATAAACACTATATTCATGTCAATATGTGTCCTTATATGTCATTTAGGATTTATTGTGTCTCGGGACTTCATTCGTGGAACTTCTCATCCTTACACACATACCCGATTGAATCACCCACATCAGGTGAGTTCATACCCCGTAATGAATCTTTTAACTGTTTTAACTGTTTTAAGGGGGGGAATACAAGTTGAACACAATGATAATTGTGTAAATGTTTGTTATAAACATCTTTCAAAATGTTACTTATGTCATTTATAAGTTGTCAAAACATTTCAAAACTCTTTTAAAGTTATGTTACTTTATAGTTAGACAAAACTCTGTTTTTAAAGTACAAGCATAACTTAGTAGATAAATGAGTCTTTTCAATAACAGTCCGAATAGAACATTAGTAAGCTATAATAGGTATAGTTTAGGAGAATACTTTTCATTACTTCTAGTACAATGAAATACAGAAACAAATAATACCATACAGAGAGAACATACATACATGCTAGACAGGGAGAGAACACACAATACAACTAGCACATACATAGACTAGAACATTACTACAGTTATGTGAGCCACGTAACGGGGCATGGCACTACCTGTCATGACCGTTTTGTATCCAAAATCTCCTTAAGTGGGGAGCGTATGAGTTTGTGTATAGATCTATACTGGATTGACAATCCTACACCTCGCTGCTCGCTACAGTGGGACTTGCAAGTCTACGGGTGCCAAACGTCATTTCTTCTGACATCTTACATTGTCGCGTTCTATAGTCGGTAGCAGGGTACAGGCCGATCACATGGTACCTTAAATAACAATCGGTTTAAGGTAGTTAGTACAGCAGTAGTTACTTAATACAACACTACAGTACTATTTCATTTTCCCACTTCTTTCATAAAGTGACAGTACCACTTGAAAGTCAAACTCAAACTATTTTCGAGTCAAGATAGTTATAAACAAGGGAAAATATACATTTTTACAATCGACAAACGGAACAGTCGAGTCTAACACGTAACAGATGGTACCTTGGTAGAAGGCTACGTTTAAAAGAAAAGACCATAATGCTAGTGTTATGATTCCTTAATGAATACATCACAGGATATATATATACCAATAGAGTCCGACAGGTAATAGGATGTGTGCTCTCCGCTTCATTTCCTGTTCCTTGTTTGGTTGTGGGCTTGGAACGAATTCACCCAATCTATTTTCTACCCGATTATATATATGTATGCTTAGTATACATTAAGTCATCATAAGGGTACCAGGTATGGGTCAGGTTATAGGACACAGAGTCAAAGCACAGTTTTTCTAGTACAAAACATACTTTCAGTACTTTTGGTATACAAAACTAGAAACTTCCCAGTAAAGGGTTTAATCCATTTTATTAAACCAGTTCAAATTAAAAGACCTTAGGTGAGTAACTCTATAATACCTTACTTTATACATCATGTTTATATATAAAACTAATACCCAGTAGGTAGTTGGATGTGTGCTTTACGCCTTACTTCCTGTTCCTTGTTTGGTTGTGGGCTTAGGGCAGATTCACTCAATTAACTTTCTATCCGATATTAGATTATATATATCAGTATAAACTAAGCTATTATAAAAGTAGTCACTGTGGTCACCATTTTATTATAAGAAATAAGGGTTTTCTTAAAGAACTTTTCATTAGATACAAAGGAACCATCACAACTAACTCCATGAGTAACAAGTGAATACACCAGGGTTTTATATGACGACGATCTAACAAACAATGGGATGTGTGCTATCCGCCTTAATTTCTGTTCCTCGTTTGGTTGTGAGCTTGAGGCAGATGCGCACAATCGATTGTTTGTTTACTCTGATTCCCATATAACTTGTACCCACTTAGTACCCATAGAAAGGGTTGTAGTGTCATTTTACTTAAAATTCCATCAAAATAGGAAATATAGGATTTTCTAGAGGAACAGGCGAGCTTTTCAAAACAGACCTTACAACTTACAACATTTTACAACTACATGTTACATTTACATTTTTAACAATACTTTACAACTTACTTACATCACTAAACTCTTATGAACTCACCAAGTTAATTGCTGATCAACTCTTTCAAATAACTTGTATTCTCAGGAGACTATTAGACAGGTGCTCGTGCTGGGAATTCAGAAGATGAAGCGTTATAGCTTCAAGTCTTGTTTTGTTATTTGTGTATGAATTCTACGTTTTGTGAACACACACATTGTAAACACTTTCTTTCGAAATGAAATGGTTGTTCATTACTTGCTTACTATATACATATCTTGTGATACTAAACATGACGTCCTCCACCCCCGAACGATTCCGCCGTTCCGGTTTTGGGGGTGTGACACATGCGTACGTAAAATTATACTCTACGACTTTCATTTAGACTTCGTCGGCTAATTTTGACTTTATTTTTAATATTATTATTTTTAACAGACTGGGACAGGAAATCCGTTAAAATTTCATAACTTCTTCATCCGGCGTCCGTTTTCGTCTGTATTTTTACCGTTATACTACCTTTGACGAGACCTTTGATTCTCGTTTAAGTTGTTTCGGCTAACCATCGATCGAATTATATTTCGAATTTTTAGCTGTCTACTGCTAAACTGAAACTTAGAAAAATCATAACTTCCTCATACAAAGTCTCGGTTTAACATATTCAACAACTTTCATTTAGATTGTTAAGGCTAAAATGCCTTTTATCGAAAATTCACTTTTTACACTGAATAGTGTTTTGCCGGTTTTGTCGCGGATCTTCGATTCGTCATAACTTCTTCGTTATAACTCGGATTTCAGTGTTCTTTATATTTTTGGAAACCTTGTTACAATCTCTACCGCTTTGTTCATCCCAATTACGATTATTGATCAATTTATTTTTGACCTAAATTTGACTGGTGTCACAAATTTCAAATGTATAAGAGCTGAAAACATTTTACTATACATGTGATAAGTGTTTTAAACCTTCTTAACATTATGTCACTAAAGCCTCGATCTTGGAGTGTTACTCTAAGATTCAATTTGGAACGAAGTATGATTCATCTTTTGATTTAACCATTTCAACAATTCACGATTCCTCTTCTTAGTCAAACAATTGCACTAAGATGTCCTTAGAGGATCAATTGTGATATGGTTTTTCCTAATCATTAAGATGATCATAAAACATGATACTGAAGTACTCTCCCATCTTTTCAGATTGGAGAAACTTTTATCTTTCTGTCTAATTTGATTCTTCTCATTCGTCCTACCTGACATTGAAACTTTTCCAATGTTTCAGAATTATACTTAAACTTGTAAGCACAACCATATTTACTAAACTTTATTAAATCATGACGAATAGTTTTATCGTTCTTTGTGGTAGACCTGACCAGCGCACACCCAGTGTACCCGATCCCCTAGTCCTTCACTTGACTCACACATACATGTGAACAAAGAATTTGTCTTAATTTCCCAAAGATAAAAATTCTCATTCATCATACAATACAAGTTGCATGATTCCAAGTTTCTATCCAACTGAAACTTGGGTGATGAGAATCTTTCCTTATTTGGTAAATTATGACATTACCACAACCGAAAGAATCAAATTCATTTTCCAATATTGCTATCAATGGAATCATATAAACAACATTTTTTAACAAATGCCATCGTAAGGATACATAAAATAAATAAAATCAAAATTTTTTCTTTATTTAAAAAATTGCTGAAAACTTTTCCTTACAATGCAAATACATATGAAAATTATGTTATTATGCATTCTTAAGCAATCTGTCAGAATTCTTAAGCAACAGCTCAAAATTCTGATCATCGAACCATGCAATCAAAAATCATCTATTCACGATCAGATTTAGCTTACTCTTCTCTTAAGTTCCCTTTCATTTCTTCGATTCTACAAAACATCAAAATGCGACCTAGTCACATCATGTAATAAGAATCTCCAAATAGGAACTTAGTAGAATTAGATAGTGGACTTCCCTAAAGTAGAGTCATACACTCTGACTTTACCATCCTTATGATCTTTCAGGTAAATTGGGCAGCTTCGCAACCAATGTCCCTTCCTTTGGCAATTAAAACATATGAACTCTTTAGTAATGGTACATGGGACTATCTCAGACTTAGCCTTTCTCTTTACCATTTGGTCAACCGGGTTGACTATGGCCGATCCATTTCCATTGGGAAGATAGGACTTTTCTGGACTTCCAATGTTTCCATTTTCAATGTCCATGAAAGTTTGGGAAGTAGATCTTCCAAACAAATTTGATTCAGCAGCATCAAGCAAATAGGTAAGATCATTAAGGGTCATGTCATGGTCTGTCATATAGTAGTCCCAAATGAACTCACTATGTGACTTAGGAAGTGATTGAAGAACCTAGTCAACAACCAACTTCCTCAAGACTTTGACACCAAACTCTCCCGGCCTGTCTATATGTGACTTCATCTCCAAGATGTGAGCACACACAGACTTTTCTTGCCAATAGGGATTTGAGTGACTTTGAACTATTCAAGAACTTGTGGGTTAGGGAGAATAATTTGGTGGAGGTGGAGGAAGTGAAGTATGATTTCCAGTCCCATTAATGCACAACAAAGGGATTAATCTTTCACCTTGATTACCATTTGGGATATAATCCTCATTAGGAAAGCTTTATCCAAAAGGATAAGGAAGACCATAGTTGTCAGAACTAGACATCTATGAGGGAGAAATTCAAGTTTAGTTGATTTAAGTCCTTAATATAACACCCAATATGAAATATTAAGGCTAGGACCCAAAACAATATTTTATAACTTGGAAGAGGGATGTCGTAACCCAAGCTAAAAAATATTTAATGGTAGGTAAATGCCGATTACCAATTTCCACCATGAAAAACGAAAAGGAATTTTAAGTCTTAAATGGATTGAAACTCCTCAATCTTTTGAGATTCATTGAACTATTCAATGGCATGTTTAAATCTCGATTGTGCCCTTCAAGTTTGTGTCTGGGATGTCGAGGATCACAAACAATGAGTGAATAACCATGCAAATTAACTTGGTATACTTAATGTTACAACCACCTAATCAATGTGTCGGTTAACCACGCACGCTCCATTGATATATGATTAACATCAAGCTACCCTTTGCCACACATTGCCAATCCCAGATTTGTGTGTCGGTTAACCACACACGCTCCACTAACGACTTAACAAGGTGGAACGTGCAATTTCATGGGTTAGCACCAAATTCACATTTTCCTAAGTAACTAAGATTGGGAATTTATAAGAGTTTAGTTACTTAGTATTTATCATTATACTTTTAATGAATATTATATTCCTTGTCCTACACGTTTGGCTAACGACCATCCACCAGTCAAGGAAGTGGTGGGTGAGAGTGGACACCCATTAAACTGCCATTTTATAGGCAGTAGCCTTATACCCCCCTTATAGACCAGCTTCGTGAATGAGGCCTACTAATGGTAAGACTGACTTACTCTTATACATATATATAAATATTAAACCTATAATATTGTAATAGTATAAGGGTTAAATTTTAAACTATTAAAATTCTAAGGGTCTAACTTGGAATTAAAGTATTCATGAGGGGAAACTTTACAAATTCCAAAACTTAAGGGCAAGTTTTGAACAATTCAAAGACTTTTCAATTTCATAACATCGGAGTTTAATATAGGCTTTTAAAGACTTTAATGAGGAAACTCTTGAACATCCATAACTTGAGGACATGTTATAAAGTTCATAAAACTATTTATGAGAAAATGACTCTTCAAGTGGTGTAACCTATGGCTTTAATGAAGATTTAACACAAAAAATTTTAGTTTTCCATAACTTGAGGACAAGTTATGGAATCCATTAAAAAAACACCAAGATCATCAATTCAACTAACAAGCATGTCAAGAAAAAATATGATCTAGATTAAACTCATATGAACAAGAGAATTCAAATCAAACAATTTTCATGTAATTAGCCTAACCGTAAAACTAATACAAAACATGAATCTATTGAAAATTATCTTTTGAAGTGGATTAGAATGATCATTACCACATCAAAAACAGGCTTATAAGTTCAAAAACAGGTTAGGGTAATGATTCTAGTCCAATTCCAGCCTTAAAAGTCGAAAATCTACACTCTGGGCCTCCTACTCGTCGAGTGTATGAACCCACTCGACGAGTAGGATGAATTTCTTCTTGGACTCGGCGAGTCCATCAGTGGACTCGGCGAGACTACAGTCCAGACAGCCAGAAAATCAATTTTTTTTAGCAATTGCATCAAGTATAATTGAAAAACAAGCATTGTCTCTGATACCACTCTTGGGTTTTTAGCATTCTAACACTCCTATGGTGTATAGCAACCCTATAAGCCTTGGATCTATGTTTTCTCTATTATACATGCAAATACTCAATATTCCAAGGTTTTGATCCTAACTAGCATAATATGAAGTATATACAATACAAGAATATAGTAGAATGACATACCTCTTCGTTGTAGCTTGATTCCATGGAGCTTAAGAGCCTAGTGCCCCAAGTGTGACACCTCAAATGGCTCACACAACACCACCAACAACTTGGAATAACTTGAGAGAAAAGTTCTTATGCTCAAAATCGGCTAGCCCTCTCATAAGAATCCTTAGGGCTGATTTCTTGAGCTATGGGGTCTTTATATATTGTGACTATTAGGGTTAAACCATGTAACTCATGACTTTCCACATTCCTCATGACCCATGAGTTTTAACCTCCATGGATTATCCATGGGTTACCCCATGGGTGTAGCCCAACATGATGAACTATGGATCATAAACCCACATATATAAGAATGAATGATTTACATAATCAATCCCCATATATTTAGTTAGTCTCTTTTGATAACAGAATTAATTCCAAATTAATTCTTGATCAATACTAATTAAATAATATGATTTCATATTAATATATTACAACTTATAATATATTAATAAATCATAATCATCCTTTTCTCACAAAAGTCTATCCAATTTGTTCCGATGCCATGCAACCCAAATGGACCATGCCAAATCGGGTCAAGTACATACCAATTATAGTTATGGACTTAGACACTAATCCAACAAGAACGTCTCACAAGAACCTTAACTAAGTTTACACGAACAGTGTAACACACTATTTAATGTTTTAAATAATGTTTCCATGTATGTTTTTAGGTTACAAGGCCCAATGGGTATGTATATGAATGGATGAGGCCCAATAAGCAAGAATTGTGTATACAAGGTCCGTCGAGCATGTAAATGGGTCACTAAGCCCAATAAACATGTAAAGAGTATACATGACCTATGAAGCACGTAAATGGGTCACCAAGGTCCAGTAAACATGTAATGAATGTATCAGGCCCAATAAGCATGTAAATGGACCACAAAGGCCAATAACATGAAAATGGGTAAACAAGGCCCAATATAAGTGAGAATGACGTAATTAGCCCGTTTGTTATTATATTGCTTGTTTTAGCTCAATTATTTACCAAAATAACATGAAAGGCCCACTTTTCGTAAAAATGACATTCTTGGCCCATTAAGCCGAAAATTTACAATTAAGGCACATTTTTGGTAAAAATGACACTTTAGGCCCATTAAGACCGAATATTTACTTTTAAGGGCTTAGTTGGTATAAAATGACGTTTTTAACCCACTTTTTAATAGGAATAACACTTTTGGCCCAAATTTTATGGAAATGACATTTTCATCCCATTTAACCGAAAATTTACATTTTTGGCCCATGTTTGTTTAAAATAACAATTTAATCCATAAAAGTCAATAATTACCTTTTTAGGCCCATGAAACCGTGAGAAGCTAAATAAGGCCCATTTTTGTGAAAATTGACATATTTAGCCCATTAAAAACCGTGAATGCTTCAACTATAAGCCCATTTGTGAAAATTAACACTTTTTGGCCCTTTTGAAAGCATGAATATCATAAAAGACCCATTATCATTTAAAAATGACTCTTTTGGTTCTCGCAAAACCGTGAGTTAACATAAGAACCTCACTTTTTGTTTGTTTTGTAAAATATAGCCCTTTATACGGTTTTATTTAGTTTTTAAACCTCCTTAGCATGTTCAATCCTTCTCACTTCATAGTAAGTCACATAAGATGGTTTAGTTTACTAACATCAACAAGTTTAGTAGATATTCTGAGTTTAGTGAAGATCTAGCATATTTTCATAACATGATCACAACATATAACATGAAAACACACATATACATGCATAAATACATTGATATAACAC
Source organism: Lactuca virosa (assembly GCF_052849685.1). Classification (NCBI taxonomy): domain Eukaryota; kingdom Viridiplantae; phylum Streptophyta; class Magnoliopsida; order Asterales; family Asteraceae; genus Lactuca; species Lactuca virosa. The sequence goes on from NC_136429.1 coordinate 385,226,052, forward strand.
AAAGCAACTTGTATCCTCCCCTAAAACATAGTAAAAACCAAAAACAAGGGGGGTATGAACTCACTTTGGTTGATGGATCGGTTTTGGTGTGAAGATTGAAGGAGATTTCAGGCTTAGCAAACTCCTTTGAGAAGATTTTCGAATTTAAGGAGTTCCAAGCAGCTTCAACACAAAATGAAGGTTGTTATGAGAGTAGATCCTTTACACAAAATGGAATAACTAACTTGAGTTTACATGATCTTACCACAATTGTGAAGCTTAAAGTGATCTTCCTAGACACCCACAAACTCATGAAAATTAGGAGGTAAGGATGAGAGAATTTCTTTTGAGGCTTGAGAGGAAGAGATGAGATAATATTGTGTTTGAAATGAAGAGTGATGGTGGGGGTTCTATGGCCGAGAATATGAAGAGAAGGGAGGGAGTGAGAAGATCATGCACAGAAGTATGAGATTGCCTTGTTGTATGATGTGTATTTCATGGATATTCAACATGTAATGGTGAGGTGTCTCCATGATAGCCCAATCTATATTTTCCTTTTTGTATTAATTTTCGAGAATAGGAGAGGAAAAAGGAATTTAGATGTTGGGCTTAAATTGCATGGGCCCATTAGGAATTTTCGATTTATGTGGGCCCACATGAGAGTTTACGGCCCAAAATGGCAAAGGAAATGGGTTTTCGGCCCAATGAGGTTCACAATAATGTTTACGGCCCATTAAGGCCCATGAAGAGTTTTATGGCCCACAATCAATTACTTAGTGAATATGGGTCCAATTAGGGACCAAATGAGGTATCTTAACCCAAAAAAAAATCAAGTTGTGGGTTCATTGGCCCATTAGGCCAAATAAATGATTCCTGGCCCAAAAGGATGTTTGAACTAGGAAATTACGGTTACAACCGAAAGTAGAGTGATCATCGTGCATTGAAGTAGGTTTAGGGCTTCACGAGTGAGTTTTGATTTGAATAGTTGTTTTTGAAATGAATAACATGTATAAAATCAATCTTAGAGTTACGTGATACATCAAGAGTTGACCATACATAGATAGAATTTCCTAGCAAAAAAATGCTAGTTGTGACATCATCCCCCCTTAGAGGGAATTTCGTCCCGAAATTCTTTTGAAAGTTATTCTTAGGATCTAGAGAAAAGGTGAGAGTACTCGTGCATCATTTGGTCTACGCGTTCCCATGTGAATTTCGGTATGCGCTTAGCGTTCCATCGAACCTTCACAATCGGAATGCGGCTTTGTTTTGTACGCTTCACTTCCCTGTCGATTATATCAACTGGCTCTTCGACGAACAGGAGATTCTTGTTTACTTCGATCTCATCCAGGGGAACGACGAGAGTTTCATCTGATAAGCACTTTTTCAGATTCTACATGTGGAACACGGGGTGTACGTTGCTGAGCTCCGCAGGGAGCTGCAACTTATATGCCACCGGACCAATTCGGGCAAGAATCTTGAATGGTCCGATGTATCGCGGATTTAGTTTTCCTCGCTTCCCAAAATGGATCATTCCATTCCATGGAGAGACCTTCAGTAGCACCCGATCTCCAACTTGAAATTCCAGAGGCTTTCGCCGTTTATCAGCATAGCTCTTTTGTCGGTCTCGCGATGCTTGGAGTCATGCGTTGATTTGAACGATTTTCTCCGTCGTTTCCCAAATGATCTCGGGTCTTGTAAGAGTGTTGTTTGGTGTTTGTCCTTTTGCCAACTGAGTGTCTCCCACCTCAGCCCAGCAGAGAGGTGACCTACATTTGCGGCCATACAAAGCTTTGAAAGGAGCAACCTTAATGATCATGTCATAGTTGTTATTGTACGAGAACTCAATTAAGAGCAAGTGGATATCCCATGCCTTGCCAAAATCGATCACACAGGCTCGGAGCATATCTTCAAGTGTTTGAATGGTTCGCTCGCTTTGGCTGTCGGTTTGAGAGTGGTAGGCAGTGCTCATATCTAGTTGTGTTCCCAATGCCTTCTGGAGTGACTGCCAAAATCGTGAAGTAAATCTACTATCTCGATCCGAGATAATAGATATCGACACCCCATGAAGCCTCACCACATCTTTTATATAGATTCGTGTTAACCTTTCCATTTTGTATGACTCCTTTATTGGCAGGAAATGGGCGGATTTGGTTAACCTATCGATAATCACCAAGATAGCATCCATTCCGTCCGCTGTCTTAGGTAATTTGGTTATGAAATCCATTGTAATCCTTTCCCATTTCCACTCGGGGATTTCGAGTTGTTGCAGTAATCCCGAGGGCTTCTGATATTCCACTTTAACCTTGGCGCAAGTGAGACACTTGCTTACGTAAGTGGCAATTTCTGCTTTCCTGTTTGGCCACCAATAATGTTGTTTAATGTCCAGGTACATCTTATCGGAACCTGGATGGACATAATATCGCGTCTTATGAGCTTCATTCATGGCAACGTCTCTGAACCCTCCAAATTTCGGGATCCGGATTCGGCTCATGAATTAATAGGCTCCGTCCTCCTTGATTTCCAGATTCTTCTCCATCCCATGCAACGCTTCGTTTGCAACATTATCCGTTTTCAAGGCCTCTAATTGAGCTTCCTTGATTTGTGAGGTCAGGTGGGACTGGATGGTTATGGTTAATGTTCTTACTCGGTGACCCGAGTATTCTTTCCTGCTTAAGGCATCGACCAGCACGTTAGCCTTGCCGGGGTGATACTTGATCTCACATTCATAATCATTTAGCAGCTCAACCCACCTTCACTGCTTCATGTTTAGCTCCTTTTGATTTAGAATGTGCTGGACGCTTTTGTGGTCCGTGAAGATGGTGCACTTTGTACCATAAAGGTAGTGCCTCCAAATTTTCAGGGCGAAGACCACATCTCCCAGCTTGAGCTCATGGGTGGTGTAATTTACCTCGTGTGTCTTCAATTGTCAGGACGAGTATGCTATTACTTTTCCACGCTGCATCAGGACACAGCCTAACCCTTGATTTGAAGCGTCACAATATACCACAAAATCATTTGTTCCCTCTGGCAGAGACAGTACCGGAGCACTGCACAGGGCTCGCTTCAGAGTTTGAAAAGCAGCTTCTTGTTTGTAAGTCCAGTTGAAGGGTATACCTTTTTGTGTTAGAGTGGTGAGGGGCTTGGAAATCTTGGAGAAGTTCTTAATAAACCTTCGGTAGTAGGCTGCAATGCCCAAGAATTGTCTGATCTCCGTTGGCGTCCTTGGAGTTGCCCATCCTTCAATAGATTTGATCTTGGAAGGATCCACATGAATTCCTTCCTCACTGACTACATGACCCAAGAAGTTCACACTGTGAATCCAGAAATCGCATTTGGAAAGTTTTGCATATAGCTTTTCAGCTCTCAGAGTTTCCAAGATCTGGCGTAGATGTTGACCGTGCTCTTCCTTACTTCCAGAGTATGTGAGTATATCGTCAATGAAAACAATTACAAAATTGTCGAGGAATGGGCAGCATACTCGATTCATGAGGTCCATAAATGCTGCGGGAGCATTTGTCAGACCAAAAGGCATAACAACGAATTCAAAATGGCCATATCGAGTTCGGAAAGCAGTTTTAGGAATATCTTCTTCCCGGACTCGGAAATGATGATAACCGGATCTTAGATCTATTTTAGAAAAATAAATGGCTCCTTGAAGTTGGTCAAATAGATCATCAATCCGAGGGAGTGGATATCGATTTTTGATGGTGAGTTTGTTCAACTCATGGTAGTCGATGCACATTCTGAAGGATCCGTCCTTTCTTCTTGACAAACAAGACCGGAGCTCCCCATGGTGAGAAGCTTGGCCTAATGAATCCTTTGTTCAGAATTTCACTTAATTGATTGGATAAGTCATGCATTAGGAAGGAGCTAACCTGTAGGGTGATTTGGAAATTGATGTGGCTCCCGGTATTAGGTCGATTCGAAATTCGACCTGTATTTCTGGGGTTATTCCCGGAAGGTCTTCAAGAAATACAACCGGATAGTCACATGCCACTGGGCTATCTTTGACCTTTATTTCCTCTTTTGTTTTATCCACAACATGGGCGAGGAACGAATAATTTTTCTTGTGCAGGCATTTTTGTGCCTTGATGCACGAGATAAGACGGAGATTGGCGCTAGGTTTATCACAGTAGATTATTAGGGTTTCGTTATTGGGGAGGTGAAGGCGAACGACCTTCTCGTGGCACATAATATCAGCATGGTGGGGGCTTAACCAATCTATGCCGGTTATCACATCAAAACTCCTAATATTTACAGGCATCAAATCGATTTGAAACGAATGAATATTTAGCGTGAGAGTGCACCCTATGTATATATCATTGGTTGATTCGATTTTCCCATTAGCCATATCCACCATGAAGGCTTCGCTTAGCTTTTGGGGTTGTTGTTTTAGTAAGTGTTTGAATTTATTACTCACGAAACTCCGCTCATCCCCACTAACGAATAGAATGCATGCGTAAGTGTTGTTGAGGGGAAACATACCAGTAACAACCGTCGGGTCATGAACTGCCTCAACTTGGCCCAATGTGACAACCCGAAATTTTCATTTGTGTAAACTCTACAGTCAAGCACTTCAAATAATAGTCAAATTCATTTCAGTACATTTTTGGCCAGTTTTAAGTCCGTTTGGGTGTTTTTATTTTAATTTCGTCAAACGAATAAATAAAAGGAAGTATCGTTTAGGAGTGAGGTGTAACAAGTAAACATTTAACACCATAACAAGGTGTTTACGGCCAAACTTGGGGAGTTTGGGCCGTAAACTCCTCTTGGCCATGAACTCATGCATATAGCATGAGTTTACTCTTCATTCCTTCATTCTCCAACTTTCAAACCCAAGAACTCCCACCTTCTCTCTCAAGTATCATAACACTCTCCTTCCAATCTTCCAGAAATGTAAGTTTTTCTTCATTTGTTTTGTTGTTATAACACCTTATCTAGTGTTTATACATCATTTCATCCATGAATTCTTCATTTTTACTTAGATCTTCAAGTGTTCTTCAAAACACCAAGAACACACACTAGTGTTCTTGGCCCTTAAACACTCTTACAAGCTTCCTATAAGTAAGTACACTCCTCCTAACTAGTTACTTGCTTAGAATACTTGCTAAACCATTGAAGAACATCAAAAACACTCAAGAACACTTGTGTTTACGGTCAAGGGATATCCTTGAACCGTAAACACCATCTAGTGGTGTTTAAGTGCCATTAACACCTCCTAGGGCTTGGATATTGGACTAGAAACTTGCACGCATGAGCTAGAAACCCCAAATCACGAAATGGTTTGAGTGACCATGAGTTTACGGCCGTAAACTCATGGGTTTACGACCGTAAACTCAAGGGTTTACGACCGTAAACTTCCAAAGGGTGGTCCAAGGACCATAAACTCCAAAGATGAGCCATTTTGAGCCCTAATCCCTTCCTAAGCCTTTGATTCAAACCTAGAACACTTCTTTGAGGGGTATAAGAACTTAAAACACACAAATGTACAATTTACCATGAGTTTACGGCCGTAAACTCATGGGGGAAATGACCAAAACCCGTAAACACATGTAGGGTTACCAAATGAGAAGTAAACTCCAATGTGAGGCCATACTCTCCTTAGATGCAACCCTTTAGCACTCCTAGCACTTGAAACAAAGTGTTTCCATGTATTAGGATGTCTTTACTTGATTAATTAGTTGTTAAATGACTAATTAGATACATTTATGTATCACTACATGTTACATAGGATCCGTGTGTGTGTTCAAGTCCTCACTTGACACCTAGCATCCTACCCGACACTTCCATCCGAACCACTCACTACAGGTGAGTTCATACCCCTTAATTAACCTTTTAAATGATTTTAAATACTTTTATGGGGGGGAATACAAGTTGAACATTTCTAGTTATTGCTTTAATCACATGTGATTAATAACTAGAACAAACAGAAAGATTTACTACTGCTTTCAAATTGCTATCAAACTTATGGATTTTCAAGTGTTACAAACCTTTTATTTAATTCTTTAAATGTTAAAACTGCTTTTAAACTCTATCAAACTTTCATTATTATCAAACTCATATCTACACCCATTTATTTATATAAGTAAGACTTGAAGGACTTAGGACTGACAGCTCACCTTACTTCCTGTTCCTTGTTTGGTTGTGGACTTAGGGTATCCTATTATTTGTCCGAATGTCGTTGAATTCTTAGTTATATATCATATATATATATGTTTGGATATAAAAGATTTCATTTCAGTTCAGTACCTTTGTGTAACAAAGGCATCCAAACAACCTTACTATTTAACTATAATAGGTTTAGTTAAGGGATTACTACTCACTACTACTATTATAACGACCCATACCAGAGTCAGTACATTTATGAGTTACTACATAAGTACTACGTTGAGTATCAATACATGCTATACACTATATAAGAGAACACACTATACACTATACAACAGAATATACTATACACTATACAAACATTGAATACTATAATAAACTGTGACATACTACTTCTCGATACGACACTTCATCGTGGTATCACTGTGTAACCAGAGTCTCCTGGAGGGAGAGCGGGCATTATGTGTATAGATCTATACGGGACAGACACTCCCACATCCCGACTGCTAGCTACAGTCTGAGCCGATAAGGCCAAGGGGGGACAAAATGTCACCATACTACGTGTGACCTGGAGGGTCATCAGTTATTCAGCCGTCGATCAGCATGGTTACATACGTGTTCACATTCAAACCTTAAATTAACTAAATAAGGATTTAAGGCAAAAATAGACTTTTCCAGGCGTAGTATTCAATTAATACCACCTTGGGTCTACATTTTCATTACTTTAGACTCCCCGAGGTCTGATGTACACCTAGTACTACCTTTATCCTTTATCTATTCCTTAGCAATATATCATAACTTCTTAAGCAACTGCTCAAAATTCAGATGCGATCGAAATCCACCTTCGCGATCAGAATCAGCATATACTTCCTTTAAGATTTCTCTCTATTCTTTGATTCTTAAAACATCAACATGTGACCGAGTCACATCATGTAATGAGGATCTCAGAATAGAACTTAACAGAGTTAGATAATGGGCTCTACCTGATGTAGAGTCAAACTTATTGACTTTAACATCCTTAGGTAAATTTGGCAGCTTTGCAATCAATGCCCCTTCCTTTGGCAAAATAAACATATGGACCCTTTGGTAATGGGACTATCTCAGACTTAGCCTTTCTCTTTACCATTTGGTCAACCGGGTTGACTATGGTCAATCCCTTTCCATTGGGAAGAGAATGCTTTTTCTGGATTTCCGGTGTCACCATTGTCATTGTCCATAAAGTTTTTGGGAAGTTGATCTTCTAATCAAATTTGCTTTACTATCGTTCCAAATCATTGCTAATTCAGCAGCACCAAGCAAATAGATATGATCATTAAGGTTCATGTCATAGTCTTTTTCATAGTAGTCCCAAAGGAACTCACTATGTGACTTAGAAAGTGATTGAACATCCAACTTTCTCAAAACTTTGACACCCAACTCTCCCGGCTTGTCAATATGTGACTTCATCTCTAAGATGTGATCACACATAGACATTTCTTGCCATTAGGGCTTGAGTGACCTTGAACTTGTGGGTTAGGGAGAATAATTGGAGGAGGTGGAGGAAGAGAAGTATGACTTCCATGAGCCAAACTCGGGAAGTCATATTCATTAGGAAAGCTTGGTTTGGGAAGATCATTGTTGTCTAAACCAGACATCAACAATGGGGGAAATTCATGTAAAGTTGATTTAAGTCCTTAATATAACACCCAATATGATATATTTAAGGCTAGGACCCAACAAACTATTTTATAACTTGGAAGAGGGATGCCGTAATCCAAGCTATAAAATATTTGAAGGTAGGTGAATGACGATTCACCCATTTCCACCAAGATAAACGAAATGTATTATTAGGTTTTAATTGGTTTTCAAAATCCTATATTCTTTTGAGATTCATTGAACTTTTCAATGGCATGTTTCAATCTCGAGTGTGCCCTTCAGATTTTGTGACTGGGATGCCGAGGATCACAAAACAAGGTGTGAAGTAACCATGCAAATATGCTTGGTACCCTTAATATTTACCCCTCAATCGATGTTCCGGTTAACCACACACGCTCCAACGATACTTTGATAAACATTAAGTTACCCTTTGCCTACCTTGTTAAGTCCAGGTTAGTGTGCCGGTTAACCACACACGCTCCACTAACAGCTTAAACAAAGTGCAAAGTGTAATTTCATGGATTAGCACCTTATTCACATTTTCCTAAGTAACTAAGATTGGGAATTTATAAAAAGTTTAGTTACTTAGTATTTATCATTAATACTTTTAATGAAGGGAGAATTATAGTCCTTGTCCTACCTGTTCGGCTAACGACCCTCCACAAGTCAAGGAAGCGGTGGGTGAGAGTGGACACCCATTAAACTGCCATTTTATAGGCAATAACCTTATACCCCCCTTATAGACCGGCTTCGTGAATGAGGCCTACTAATGGTAAGACGACTTGCTCTTATACATATAATATATTAAACTTTTAATATTATAATAGTATAAGGGTGTATTTTAGACATTTAAAATACTTGGTGGTTTAATCTATTAATTAAACTATACTCTTTTGATTTAATTAAACTCAAACCATATATTTATGGATTAATAATACTCTTTTAATTAAACGCTTTAATTAACTATTAATAAAGTCCATAAGAGTTAATTTGAACTATTCAACAAAACATCATAATTCCAATTATTAAACTCAAAATTAAAACCATTTAATTAATTGTTTAAGTTATGAACCCAAGAGTTTTAGAATTCAATTCTTTTTTTCATAAAAAACTTTTCTCAAATTCCAAAACTTGAGGGCAAGTTTTGTAATTCTTGAAAACCTTTGGATTCCATAACTTATGGAATTAATGGTGTTTATGATGAAACTTTCCATGTTCCATAACTTAAGAACAAGTTATTGAATTCTTTAAAACATTAACACCAAATTTTGTAACTCCATAATAACTTTGAATCAAAATTTTTTTTTTTTTTTAAAAAAAAATCTTTCATATCCATAACTTATGGAAGTTTCAAAAACCCTTAAGATCACAACTTTAAAAAAAACTTTTGAGCTCCAAAATTTTATGACAAAATATGTAACTCCTTAAAACATTTAGATCAAACTTTTAAAACTAATAAAATAATCATATCATTTTATCTTTTACTAAATTTGACCTAATTCAACTCATATAACAAATGAGTCAAATTTTACAAATAATTCGTTTTTCACAAAACAAGTAATTATCTTAAAATTTGACAAACGTCATGTTTTTTTTTCCTTTTTTTTCAACTTGAAAATAAAACATTTGCATCAATATAACAGAAAACAACCCATGGCTCTGATATCACTGTTGGGTTTTGAGCATTCTAACACTCCTATGGTGTACATGCAACCCTATAATCCTTGGATCTATGTTTTCTCTATTATACATGCAAATATTAACTATTCCAAGGTTTCATCCTAACTAGCATATTATGAAGCACGTATACTACAAAATTCTAGTTAGATGACATACCTTTTGATGTAGCTTGATGTCTTCAAGCTTTAAGAGCTTAGCCCCAATAGTGTGGAAGCCTCACATGGAATCACAAATCACCAAAACACCTTGGAAGAACTTGAGAGAATATGTATGCACACTAAAATCGGCCCACTCTTATTTTCACACACTTGTGCCAATTTTGTGAGCCAAGGACCCCTTTATATATTATGGAGGATTAAGGTTACATCCATGTAAACCCTAATACCCATGACCTTTCATTTACATATGATCCACGGGTTAAAAGCTCCATGGACCATCCATGAAAGCTTAGCCCAACCTAATTGAACTTGGCCCATTCCATATATATAAGAGTCCATATTTAATTAGTTCTTTTTGATCACTTAATTAATTCTTGATCAATACTAATTAAATAATATGATTCCATATTAATATATTAGAACTTATAATATATTAATATAAATCATAAATATACTATTCTCAAAAGACTATCCATATAAATTGTGCCAGTGAAGTGCAACCCAAATGGACCATGCCGGGTCGGGTCAAGTACATACCAAATATACTTATGGACTTAGACATTAATCCAACAAAAATTTGCTGCTTGTACCTTCACCCAAAGGGCCCTGACGTGGTGGAATGGCCATGTCAAATCCCTCTCACCGGTAACGGCCAACGCCATGGGTTGGGACACACTGAAGGACCTTATGACAAGAGAGTAATACCCGAGGGGCGAAATTCAGAAGCTCGAGGAGGAACTCTGGAACCTCAAAATACAGGGTTCCGACAAAGTGGCTTATACAGCCAGGTTCTGCGACCTGGTGGCTCTATGTCCTAACATGGTCCCCACCGAAAACAAAAAGATCGAAAGATACATCTGGGTCTGGTACGCCCATATCGTTGGAACGTTCTAGCTTCAAACCCTGCGACCTTTGATAGTGCCAAGGAATTGGCCCAAATGCTGATTGATCATGAAGTTCCTTCTACTACATCAACAACTACAACCACTACCACAACACCAACCAACACGACCGACAACAACAGGAAGCGTGGGGATCGAAGGATGGGCAAATAAAATCAATCCTCTTCCAAAACCAACAGACAGTGGCTGTCCATGCTGCCACTACTCCTGCTGCCCCTGTACCAGCCAAAACATATGCAGGGAACCTACCCAAGCGCACTAAGTGCTCTTTCCATCATAACGGCCCCTGCGGTGAGATGCACTGCACTAATTGCGACCGGAAGGGCCATACCGCCCGGTTTTGCAGAGCACAACCCAAACCCATCACCCAGGTTCCCGGTACCAGAGTGAGTCAAGCCTGCTACGGATGCGGCGAGACAGGGCACTTCAAAAGAAACTGCCCTAAAGTTGGGAACGCGGGAGGAGTAGGGAGACTACTTGGTATTGGCCACAATGAGGCCGTGGCAGACCCCACGGTATTCATGGGTACGTTCCTTCTCGATAACTCTTATGCTTGTATCCTATTCGATAGTGGGGCAGAAAGAAGCTTCATAAACCAAAAATTTAAACACTTACTTAAACACTAAAAGAAACCTTCGTCGTAGAAATGGCTAACGGCAAGACAGAGAGTTCTCACGAGATTTACATAGGTTGTTCCCTCACGCTAGATAATCATTCGTTCCCAATCGACCTCATACCAGTAGCTATCCACAGTTTCGACGTCATCATAGGCATAGACTGGCTGAGTCTTTATCGTGCCGACATTCTGTGCTTCGAAAAAGCAGTCTGCCTGAATCTACCGAATAATGAAACCTTGTTAATCTACGGAGACAAACCCAGTAGGAGCCTTCGTATCATCTCGAGTATTCAAGCCCAGAAGTACTTACGTAAGGAATATGATGCATTCCTGGCGCATGTTGTAAATACGAGCCAGAAAACAAAAGACCTAAAAGACCTCCCCGTAGTACGCGACTTCCCCGAAGTTTTTCCAGAAGAACTCCCAGGACTACCCCCGCAACGTCAGGTCGAGTTCCGAATCGACTTAATCCCAGGAGCTACCCCCGTAGCCAAATCGCCCTATCGTCTAGCACCTGCTGAGATGCAAGAACTATCCGGTCAACTTAACGAACTGCTCAGCAAGGGCTTTATAAGTCCAAGCTTCTCACCCTGGGGAGCACCGGTCTTGTTCGTGAAGAAGAAAGACGGATCGTTCCGTATGTGCATCGATTACAGGGAACTCAACAAGCTCACAATCAAAAATCGTTACCCTCTTCCGCGCATAGACGATTTATTTGACCAGCTGCAAGGGGCGAGCTACTTTTCCAAGATTGATCTGTGGTCCGGGTATCACCAATTACGAGTGCTTGAGGAGGATGTTCCGAAGACAGCCTTCCGAACTCGTTACGGACACTACAAGTTCGTAGTGATGCCATTCGGACTGACCAATGCGCCCCCAGTATTCATGGACTTGATGAATAGAGTATGCAATCCTTACTTGGATCAGTTCGTCATCATTTTCATTGATGATATACTTATCTACTCTCGAAGTAAGGAGGAGCATAGCGATCATTTACGACAAGTCCTAAGAACCTTACCATCAGAGAAGCTTTATGCGAAGTTCTCGAAATGCGATTTTTGGATCCGAAGAGTCGAATTCCTAGGACACGTGGTTAGCGAAGAGGGAATCCACGTGGACCCTTCCAAAATTAAAGCCATTGAGAACTGGTCAGCACCAAAGACGCCTACAGAAATTCGTCAATTTCTAGGCCTCGCTGGCTACTACTGCAGGTTCATACAGAACTTCTCTCGAATTGCGAAACCTCTTACGACATTGACCCAGAAGGGCGTGGCCTTTGACTGGGAAGAGAAGCAAGAGAAGGCGTTCCAAACGCTGAAGCGAGCCTTGTGCACCACACCTGTACTGTCCCTCCCCGAAGGGATAGAAGACTTTATAGTATACTGCGATGCATCCAACCAGGGGCTCGGCTGTGTTCTGATGCAACGAGGTAAGGTCATCGCCTACGCCTCAAGACAGTTGAAGACACACGAGGTCAACTACACCACACACGATCTCGAATTAGGGGCAGTTGTGTTTGCCCTAAAGATCTGGAGACACTACCTATATGGTACGAAGAGCACTATCTTCATAGACCACAAAAGCCTACAACACATATTCAACCAGAAAGAGCTCAATATGAGACAACAACGGTGGGTAGAGCTACTCAATGACTACGAATGCGAAATTCGTTATCATCCTTGTAAAGCCAACGTGGTAGCAGACGCCCTAAGTCGGAAAGAATATGCTGGTCGAAGAGTCAAGTCATTAATGATGACTATCCATTCACATCTATCTGCACAAATTAAGGAGGCTCAGCTTGAAGCCTTGAAACCTGAAAATATGGCGGGAGAATCCCTGCGTGGAATGGATAAGAATTTGGAAGTCAAGGGTGACGGAGCCTTATATCTCATGGACCACATCTGGACACCGCAACACGGTGGCTTCAGAGACTTGGTCATGAAGGAAGCACACAACACTCGATATTCCGTCCACCCGGGTTCAGATAAGATGTATCTGGATCTTAAAAAGTCATACTGGTGGCCTAACATGAAAGCTGAGATTGCTACCTTCGTAAGTAAATGCCTTACTTGCGCCAAGGTAAAGGTCGAATACCAGAAACCATCAGGTCTACTCCAGCAACTGGAGTTACCCGAATGGAAGTGGGAGCGGATCACTATGGACTTCATAACCAAGCTACCCAAGACAACGGGTGGACTTGATACCATTTGGGTCATCGTCGACAGATTGACCAAGTCCGCACACTTCCTACCCATCAAAGAAACCGACAAGATGGAGAAGCTCACAAGAACATACATTCGGGAGATAGTACGACTGCATGGTGTTCCTATATCCATTATCTCCGACAGAGATAGTAGATTCACTTCGAGATTCTGGCAGTCACTACAAAGCTCCTTAGGAACGAGGCTGGACATGAGTACCGCCTACCATCCACAGACCGACGGACAAAGTGAGAGAACTATCCAAACCTTAGAAGACATGTTGCGAGCCTGTGTGATCGACTTCAGGAAGGCATGGGATACTCATTTACCCCTTGTCGAATTTTCCTACAATAACAGCTATCACACGAGCATAAAGGCTGCTCCATTCAAAGCCCTCTACGGCCGAAATTGCAAATCCCCTCTGTGCTGGGTTGAGGTGGGTGACACTCAGTTAGCTAAAGGACGAGTTCCTGACAGCGCTCTCACAGGTCCGGAGATCATTCGAGAAACGACAGAGAAGATCGTTCAGATTCGTGAACGATTGAAAGCCTCTAGAGACCGATAGAAAAGCTACGCAGACAAACAGAGGAAACCTTTGGAGTTCCAGGTGGGAGACCGAGTCCTTTTGAAAGTCTCACCCCGGAAGGGCTTGATACGCTTCGGAAAGCGTGGAAAGCTAAATCCAAGGTACATAGGGCCTTTCGAGATCCTCGCTAGAATCGGCCCCGTAGCTTACAAACTCAACTTACCCCACGAACTTAGTAGCGTAAATCCTACCTTCCACCTCTCGAACTTGAAAAAGTGCCTATCCGACGAGACTCTTGAAATCCCACTCGACGAGATCGAGATCAACGAGAGCCTCAACTTCGTGGAAGAACCTATAGAGATCATGGACCGAGAGGTCAAACGAACGAAACAAGGCGGCATCCCAATCGTGAAGGTTCGCTGGAACGCCAAGCGAGGACCGGAATTCACATTGGAGCGCGAGGATCAAATAAAACTTAAATATCCTCATCTTTTTACTTAGTTATTTTGTAATAACTTAGTTTCTTGAACTCTAATTTCGAGACGAAATTCCCTCTAACGGGGGGATGATGTGACAACCCGAAATTCTCATTTGTGTAAACTCTACAGTCAAGCACTTCAAATAATAGTCAAATTCATTTCAGTACATTTTTGGCCAATTTTAAGTCCGTTTGGGTGTTTTTATTTTAATTTCGTCAAACGAATAAATAAAAGGAAGTATCGTTTAGGAGTGAGGTGTAACAAGTAAACATTTAACACCATAACAAGGTGTTTACGGCCAAACTTGGGGAGTTTGGGCCGTAAACTCCTCTTGGCCATGAACTCGTGCATATAGCATGAGTTTACTCTTCATTCCTTCATTCTCCAACTTTCAAACCCTAGAACTCCCAACTTCTCTCTCAAGTATCATAACACTCTCCTTCCAATCTTCCAAAAATGTAAGTTTTTCTTCATTTGTTTTGTTGTTATAACACCTTATCTAGTGTTTATACATCATTTCATCCTTGAATTCTTCATTTTTACTTAGATCTTCAAGTGTTCTTCAAAACACCAAGAACACCAAGAACACACACTAGTGTTCTTGGCCCTTAAACACTCTTACAAGCTTCCTATAAGTAAGTACACTCCTCCTAACTAGTTACTTGCTTAGAATACTTGCTAAACCATTGAAGAACATCAAAAACCCTCAAGAACACTTGTGTTTACGGTCAAGGGATATCCTTGAACCGTAAACACCATCTAGTGGTTTTTAAGTGCCATTAACACCTCCTAGGGCTTGGATATTCTAGAAACTTGCATGCATGAGCTAGAAACCCCAAATCACGAAATGGTTGGAGTGATCATGAGTTTACGGTCATAAACTCATGGGTTTACGACCGTAAACTCAAGGGTTTACGACCATAAACTACCAAGGGGTGGTCCAAGGACCGTACACTCCAAAGATGAGCCATTTTGAGCCCTAATCCCTTCCTAAGCCTTTGATTCAAACCTAGAACACTTCTTTGAGGGGTATAAGACCTTAAAACACACAAATGTACAATTTACCATGAGTTTATGGCCGTAAACTCATGGGGGAAATGACCAAAAACCGTAAACACATGTAGGGTTACCAAATGAGAAGTAAACTCCAATGTGAGGCCATACTCTCCTTAGATGCAACCCTTTAGCACTCCTAGCACTTGAAACAAAGTGTTTCCATGTATTAGGATGTCTTTACTTGATTAATTAGTTGTTAAATGACTAATTAGATACATTTATGTATCACTACATGTTACATAGGATCCGTGTGTGTGTTCAAATCCTCACTAGACACCTAGCATCCTACCCGACACTTCCATCCAAACCACTCACTACAGGTAAGTTCATACCCCTTAATTAACCTTTTAAATGATTTTAAATGCTTTTATGGCGGGGGGGGGGGGGGAATACAAGTTGAACATTTCTAGTTATTGCTTTAATCACATGTGATTAATAACTAGAACAAACAGAAAGATTTACTACTGCTTTCAAATTGCTATCAAACTTATGGATTTTCAAGTGTTACAAACCTTTTATTTAACTCTTTAAATGTTAAAACTGCTTTTAAACTCTTTCAAAGTTTCATTATTATCAAACTCATATCTACACCCATTTATTTATATAAGTAAGACTTGAAGGACTTAGGACTGATAGATCACCTTACTTCCTGTTCCTTGTTTGGTTATGGACTTAGGGTATCCTGGTATTTGTCTGAATGTCGTTGAATTCTTAGTTATATATCATATATATATATATATATATATATATATATATATATATATATATATATATATATATATATATATGTGTGTTGGATATAAAAGCTTTCATTTCAGTTCAGTACCTTTGTGTAACAAAGGCATCCACACAACGTTACTATTTAACTATAATAGGTATAGTTAAGGGATTACTACTCACTACTACTATTATAAGGACCCATATAAGAGTTATTACATTTATGAGTCACTATATAAGTACTGCATTGAGTATCAATACATGTTATACACTATATAAGAGAACACACTATACAGTATACAAGAGAATATACTATACACTATACAAACATTGAATACTATAATAGAATGTGACATACTCCTTCTCGATACGACACTTCATCGTGGTATCACTGTGTAACCAGAGTCTCCTGGAGGGAGAGCGGGCATTATGTGTATAGATCTATTCGGGACAGACACTCCCACATCCCGACTGCTAGCTACAGTCCGAGCCGATAAGGCGTAGGGGTGACAAAATGTTACCATACTACGTGTGACATGGAGGGTCATCAGTTATTCAGCCGTCGATCAGCATGGTTACATGCGAGTTCACATTCAAACCTTAAATTAACTAAATAAGGATTTAAGGCAAAAATAGACTTTTCAAGGCGTATTATTCAATTAATACCACCTTGGGTCTACATTTTCATTACTTTAGACTCCCCGAGGTGTGTTGTACACCTAATACTACCTGGAGTCCGTATTCTACTACTTTACGATCAGCAGTATCACTGCTGAGCAAAAATATTCATTTCCCCTATTACGCTTATTTTGTAATTACCTTACAAGAGTGAAGTCTAAAACTATATTTTCATACAGATAGTTTCACTGGGGAAAAACATTATGTTTACAAAAGAACAATTATACGAACAATCGGGTCTTTGTAGAAGACTACTTTTTACTGGAAAACATAGGGCTTTCTAGGGAGTATACTATTTACAAAACATTTGAAATCAATTACTACACTACATTGTTATTAACATTTTTATACAAGCAATGACACTAAATACTTATGAACTCACCAGCTTTATGCTGATAAACTCTTTCAAACTAACTTGTATTCTCAGGTCATCAGTAGACAGGTACACATGAAGCTTTTGAGAAGATGGAGCACATACAAGACTCATCTTTCATTTTGATTATACTTTTGGTGTCTTACAAACTATATAGAACACGCTTGTATTACAATTATTATATTAATGCAATGGATGTTGTTGCTTGTTTTTACTATTATGCATTGTTGTGATACTGTACATGACGTCCTCCACCCCAGAACGTTTCCGCCGCGCTTGGTTTTGGGGTGTGACACCCAATGTCAGGACCCTGCCTGATCCTCCTGCTCCTTGGTTGTTGGCCTTGGGGCAATTTCGCCTAAAATGGCCAGTTCCTCCACATCCATAACAATTATGACTGGCCCCAACATTATTGCTGTTGTTGTTGTTTGGTTGTTGGTTCTGTTGGGGTTGAGATCTGTAGTACCGGGCGGTGTGCCCCTTGCAGTTGCAGTCGGTACACTGCAGGTCTCTGCACTCACCATTATGGTGGTAGTTGCATTTGTTACACTTTGGTAAGGTTCCAGAGTAAGGCTTGGTAGTTGTTTGCGCAGATGAGGCTGGAGCAGCTGGTGCTGGCGCTACTTGGGCGGTAGCAGCGTAGACTGCTACTGTTTGCTGCTTTTTAGAGGATCTTCGGTTCTGTTGTCCCTTTTGTTTATTGTCCCTATTTTTCTTGTTATTCCCTCCCTTCTTGGCCTCAGTATCAGCAGTTTTGGCTCCTTTCTTGTTGCCATAGTTGTAAAGCTTCTTAGCTAGCCTTTTCGCACTGTCATAAGTCTCAAGATTTGCTGCTATTACGTTTCCTTGGATTGGAGAAGTTAATCCCCAAATGAACCGATCAATCTTCTTTCCTTCTGAGGTGATCATACTCGGGCATAGAAGTGCCAATTCACTGAATCTTAAGATATAAGCATCGATGTCTGAGTTTTGTACTGTAAGAATCCATAGCTCCTGCTCCAGTTTCTGTACTTCCCCACGGGGACAGTACTCTGCCATCAACAGTTCCTTGAGCTCCCCCCATGGCATGGCATTTGCCACTAGGAGTGTCATAGCCTCCACATGACCATTCCACCACGAGAGCGCTTGGTCGACAAACGTGCAAGCTACAAATTTCACCTTGCATTCTTCAGGACATCCGCAGATCTCAAAAACTAACTCGGTCTTTTCTATCCATCGCCTTAAAGTTATTACGCTTCCAGTCCCATTGAATGTTCGAGGTTTGGAACTTGAGAAATCCTTGTAGGTACAGACTTTTGTAGGACCTTAGTTCATTCCTTGGTTCGAGCTTCCAGTTCCTTGACCGTTACCGCCACCATTGTTCCCAGTTTGAATGTATACCAACGCTGCTGTGACTGCAACTGAGACTGTTGTTTGGAAAGCAGCAGAGTTCACCTCTGGCGGAGGTGGTGGTGGTGGTGGTGTCGTGTTGTTGTTCCTATGAATGTTTCTTCGAGGCATCTTCTTTCATGGAACAGAAAGATGATGAGTACATAGTGGTTTGTGGTTTCATGTTCCTTTGGTATGTAATGTTTTCGATGGTTCGGTTGTACATATGAGTGAATTCATGCAATATCATGAAATAAGGAAAATAGAACACATAACAGATAACAATATCATAAATAAAACATAACTGCTTCATTAATGATATAATATTCGTAGTACAGAGCATGAAAATGTTCCTTTTAAAAAAAAAGCATACAGTACATACGGAAAATGTATAATCCGACAACATAACGACCTTATGAATAGTGTAGTCACTTAATCATAAAGCCGGTCCTACATACAATTATACATAAAAGAGAACCATAACAATAGTGGTAGTGGGTGGACCTGATCCTAGTCGCGACGGGAAGTGTCTGGTGGTGATGCTCAAATGCCGAAATGACGCACCAAAAGGTTAGCCAATTCACTCATCTCCCAAGTCATTTCGTCCTCCAAGGAGCAGGTCCGGTTCGTGGGGTCCTCTCGTGCCATGTGTGGATCCAGTATCATCTCTAAAGGGTGGGATTCACTAGGAACTTCCGCAACGCCCTCTACTTCTTCAGTCTCCTCGTCGGATCCCTCATCCTCGTAATCTGTCTCTAGATACTTCATGTCCTATTCGTGGATCTTCCTCTTGAACCATTTCAGGTTCCTCCTCCATCCACCCGTGGGCCACCAGGGCCTGATAGTAACGGTCACCTTTCTGGTATTCAGCCATGATGTCTGCGCGAGATTTGGAGGTGAAAGAAGTGTGTAAGGGGGTACGTAGAAAGCATTTTAAAATAGTCCTATAGTATTTTAATTATTTATGTTTGAGTTTCTTTAAAAACTTTTTGGATACGAGGTTGGTAAGTTTCTAGATTCATTTCCCACCATAATCACTCACAAACACATGTTGGTCATATTTTGAATAAATATAATTGTCCGGGATTAACCATGATGTTCAATTCCTCCAAAAAATTTATTGTTATTGTAATAATGCACACATAGGTATGTATTTTTATTTTCGTTCAGAGTAGTTTAGTCCCAATGTATTTATAGTTGCATATCTTGTATGATTAGATATGCCAGTTCACAATAAACATTGCTCTGATACCAATCTGTCACACCCCCGAACCGGAACGGTGGAAACGTATGGGGGTTGGGTGACTTCATTTTGTAATATCATCACAGTGTAAATATTGAATCAAGACAACATCATCATCACACATACAATAATACAACCATCATTGTTTACATAAGTGTGTTGGATTACAAATTACATTACAAAATAGATAGTGTATGATGATAACAAAAATACAACAAAATCCACGTGTTCTTGGTGACCAACCCGCTTCACGATTCCCTGAAAATACAAGTTATTTTGAAAACGTCAATATATATAATGTTGGTGAGTTCATAAGCATGTTTGTATGAAAAGTTTTGTATCACTTTGTAAACACCAGAAAATCTGATATTTTCTCTACAAATGGTTTGAGAGTTTTGTATCAACTCTTCTATTAAAGCATGTGTGTTCCTGTTTTGAAAATGCATAAAGAGAGTATTCCAGAAAATCCTATATTTCTTGTTGTGAGTAGAAGGTAATGTATAATGTTTGTTTCCCAGAAAATCCGATATTTTCTGATTGTAAATGAGTTGTAGTCTTTAAACCATAAGACCCGAATGTTATAGAATGAATAGCTCGTATGTTTATCGAAAGTATAGTATATGTATTCCGTAAATCTTACAGTGGAGTTAATTTCCATGTGAGTCGTTATAACCATGCTTGATATGACTGATCTGCCTGTCATGAAGTTTTTCAGGCGTCGACTTGTATAAGGTAAGACATTTGTCACCCAAGACTAGCCTAGTCTAGCTATAGCGAACAACTCAGGTGCGGGGTTGTCAACCCCGGATAAATCTATACACAAACTCCCACTCTCCGTCCAGGAGAGTCTGGTTATAACTACAGGACTTAAGGTTGTACACTAGGCAGGTACGAATGAAAGAACGTCTCACAAGAACCTTAACTAAGTTTACACGAACAGTGTAACACACTATTTAATGTTTTAAATAATGTTTCCATGTATGTATTTAGGTTAGAAGGCCCAATGGGTATGTATATGAATGAATGAGGCCCAATAAGCATGAATTGTGTATACAAGGTCCGTCGAGCATGTAAATGGGTCACTAAGAAGAATAAACATGTAAAGAGTATACAAGACCTATCAAGCACGTAAATAGGTCACCAAGGCCCAATAAACATGTAATGAATGTATCAGGCCCAATAAGCATGTAAATGGACCATAAAGGCCCAATAACATGAAAATTGGTAAACAATGCCCAATATAAGTGAGAATGACGTAATTAGCCCGTTTGTTATTATATTTCTTGTTTTAGCTCAATTATTTACCAAAATGACATGAAAGGCCCACTTTTTGTAAAAATGACATTCTTGGCCCATTAAGCTGAAACTTTACAATTAAGGCACATTTTTGGTAAAAATGACACTTTAGGCCCATTAAGACAGAAAGTTTACTTTTAAAGGCTTATTTGGTATAAAATGACATTTTTAACCCAATTTTTTTATAGGAATAAAATTTTTGGCCCAAATTTTATGGAAATGACATTTTCAGCCCATTTAACCGAAAATTTACATTTTTGGCCCATGTTTGTTTAAAATAAATATTTAATCCATAAAAAGTCAATATTACCTTTTTAGGCCCATGAAACCATGAGTTGCTAAATAAGGACCGTTTTTGTGAAAATTGACATATTTAGCCCATTAAAAACCATGAAGGCCCAAACTATAAGACCATTTTTTAAAATTAACACTTTTTGGCCCTTTTGAAACCATGAATATCATAAAGACCCATTTTTTTTAAAAATGACTCTTTTGGTCCTCTCAAAACCGTGACTTAACATAAGAACCTCACTTTTTGTTTATTTTGTCAAATATGGCCCTTTATACGGTTTTATTTAGTTTTTAAACGTCCTTTGCATGTTTAATCCTTCTCACTTCATAGTAAGTCACATAAGATGGTTTAGTTTACTAACATCACCAAGTTTAGTAGATATTTCGAGTTTAGTAAAGATCTAGCATATTTTCATAACATGAAAACAAACATATACATGCATAAATACATAGATCTAACACAAAGCAACTTGTATCCTTCCCCAAAACATAGTAAAAACCAAAAACAAGGGGGTATGAACTCACTTTGCTTGATGGATCGGTTTTGGTGAGAAGATTGAAAGAGATTTCGGCCTTAGCAAACTCCATTGGGAAGAGTTTTGAATTTAAGGAGTTCCAAGAAGCTTAAACACGAAATGAAGGTGGTTATAAGAGTAGATCCTTTACACAAAATGGAATAACTCACTTGAGTGTACATGATCTTACCACAAGTGTGAAGTTTGAAGTGATATTCCTAGACACCCACAAACTCACGAAATTTAGGAGGTAAGGATGAGAGAATTTCTTTAGAGGGTTGAAAGGAAGAGATAGAGAATACTGTGTTTGAAATGAAGAGTGATGGTGGGGGTTCTATGGCCAAGAATATGAAGAGAAGGAAAGGAATGAGAAGATCTTGCATAGAAGTATGAGATTGCCATGTTGTATGATGTGTATTGCATGGATATTCAACATGTAATGGTGAGGTGTCTCCATGATAGCCCAATCAACATTTTTCCGTTTTTGTTATAAATTTTCGACAATAGGAGAGGAAAAAGGAATTTAGATGTTGGGCTTAAATTGCATGGGCCCATTAGTAATTTTCGATTTATATAGGCCCATATAAGAGTTTACGGCCGAAAATGGCAAAGGAAATGGGTTTTCGGCCCAATCAGGTTCACAATAATGTTTACGGCCCATTAAGGCCCATGAAGAGTTTTGTGGCCCAAAATCAATTACTTAGTGAATATGGGTCCAATTAGAGCCCCAATGAGTTATCTTAACCTAAAAAACAAATCAAGTTGTTGGTTCATTGGCCCATTAGGACCAATAAATGATTCCTGGCCTAAAAAGATGTTTGAACTAGGAAATTAGAGTTACAACCGAAAGTAGAGTGATCATAGGGCATTGAACTAGGTTTAGGGCTTCACGAGTGAGTTTTAATTTGAATAGTTGTTTTTGAAATGAATAACATTTATATCATCAATCTTAGAGTTACATGATACATCAAGAGTTGACCATACATAGATGGAATTTCCTAGTCAAAAATGCTAGTTGTGACACCTTCTCAAATTGGTATTCCGAAAGCTCGTTGCATAGTGTACCATTCCCACTAAAGCACATCCTAGGCTATCCTAGGATTTCCACCTCACCCTAACATCAGCTGCTGAAGAAAACCTACTAATGTTAGCTAACTACTTCATGAATACAATTACATGTAATAAAGCCTAGATAATCCTTCGACTAAAGGAATCAACCCTACAATGGTTAGACTCAAACGAGAATTGCGCAATAGGCCCAAATCAATCACTCTAAGATTATTTATCCTTTTAATCATCTAAATCAACCTACTCGTGTAATAATTAACTCACATCGATATTAGTCCTACAAAGCACAAAACAAGCAACATTCGAGGAGTAGAACTCTACATGCCATAAAACATCAATATGCATCCTTCTTAATAGGCATCTCTCCTAATCGACATTCTAGCAATTAACCCTAATCACATCCCTATGTTATCTTCTTGCATGAAAAACATATAACATAACAACATATATGGGTATTCTCAGAATCATTTGCTTGAGCGCGACCGATTGCACGCATCGAACCACTTTCTTTTCAAAAAAAAAAAATCTTTTTAAGAATTTTTATTAGTTTTTAAAAAAATTATCAATTCCTCAATTTGAGTTCAAAAATACCCGAGAGTGTGCCAAAATCCCACAATGCAAGCCTCCGATACCAATTTGTACAGTCCCAAAAATGCCGATAAAAATTTCATTTTGAACATCGAG
Source organism: Lactuca virosa (assembly GCF_052849685.1). Taxonomy (NCBI): domain Eukaryota; kingdom Viridiplantae; phylum Streptophyta; class Magnoliopsida; order Asterales; family Asteraceae; genus Lactuca; species Lactuca virosa. The sequence goes on from NC_136429.1 coordinate 385,249,625, forward strand.
TCATACAGGCAATTTTTCCAAAACCAAATAAAGTAAAATTGCATTTTTCAAATGTCAGAGTATCTCAAAAGTGACCAATGTGGAAAAAGGCATTAGGGGATGCGGTGCAGTCAAGTCGGGCCTTTCTATTTGAAATTAGAAGTACCTGAAAAAAAGCGTTTAACCACAAACCGTAAGTACAAAGCTTAGTGAGTTCCCAAAAATACGGTATACTACACATACATATCAGTTCGAAGCTGTAACAGGTCAATTTCACCCCCGGGTCTATTTCACCCCTGAGTCAATTTTAACTCAATCATTTTTTTTCAATCGAACGGGTCTATTTCACCCCTGGGTCTATTTCACCATGATTCTGTTTCAACTTAATCGGTGTTTTTTAACCGAACGGGTCCATTTCACCCTAGGGTGTATTTGACCCTACATACTTATAGCATACATGCATATCAGCAAGAGTTACAAAGACAAAAAGCACGTAATAACACCTAGTGTCATACAGTATAGGGAAAAGACTCACCGCAACCCTGAAGACAAGAAATACCACCCACTCGAGTTCACAAAATCAAGCCTCCATTTGCTGAACATATCCATCATAAAACCCAAATTAACAATTAAGGAAATGACTAACCCACAGAAGGTCTTGGCTTACATTAAAACTTCATTTGGGCAAAAGACCATTTTTCCCTTCTCATACTCAGTCCCAACATGGATGACCAAAAGTCAAACCGGTTAAAAAGTTAACGGTCAACACTCAGTTGAATTACGCCATACGTAACTAAAATACTGTTGGGTTTTGTATACTACAACATCCTATGGTGCACATACAACCTAATTGCTTTGGATCTATCTTTTCTCTAATTATACACGCAATATTGTTTCCAAAGCATGAACCCTACACCTAGCATACAATTAACATAAACAACATAGAATTTAGTTAAATAATTGCCTCTTTGTTGTAGCTTGTAGTTTTGGCCTTTAAGAACTTAGCACCTCAAATGTGATGCCTCAAATGGTTCACAAACACCATGAACAAATGGAGTACTTTTGAGAGAGAATATCCTTGCATAAAATCGGCTCAAACGGACTCTTAGAACCTATGTGGTCTCAGATTTTCGCTATAGGGTGACATATATATATATATATATATATATATATATATATATATATATATACATATATATATATATATTGTAGGATTCTAAGAGTCATAGTTAAACCCTAATCCATACCCTTGGGCTTATTATCCATGATCCACGATCCATATGGACTAACTCTTTATGGATTCTTTCATAAACTTAGTCCATCATCTATCATAAGCCCAAACAATATATATATATACATATATATATATATATATATATATATATATAAATATATATATATATATATATATATATATATATATATATATATATATATATATATATATAAGTAATTTACACAATTAGTCCCCATTAATTTAATTAGTCTCTTTTGATCACTAAATTAATTCCGAATGAATTCTTGATCAATACGAATTAAATAATATGATTTCATATTAATATATTAGAACTTATAAAATATAAATAAATCATAAATAACCTTTTCTCAAAATGTCACACCCCAAAACCGGAACGGCGGAAACGTTCTGGGGTGGAGGACGTCAGGTACAGTATCACAACAATGCATAATAGTAAATACAAGCAACAACATCCATTGTATTAATATAATAATTGTAATACAAGCATGTTCTGTATAGATTGTAAGACACCGAAAGTATAATCAAAATAAAAGATGAGTCTTGTATGTGCTCCATATTCTCAAAAGCTTCATCTGTACCTGTCTATTGATGACCTGAGAATACAAGTTATTTTGAAAGAGTTTATCAACATAAAGCTGGTGAGTTCATAAGTATTTAGTGTCATTGCTTGTATAAAAATGTTTGTAACAATGTAATGTAGTAACTGAATTCAATTGTTTGTAAATAGTAAACTCCCTAGAAAACCCTATATTTTCTAGTAAAAAGTAGGCTTCTACCAAGACCCAATTGTTTGTATGTTTGTTCTTTCGTAAATGTAAGGGTTTTTCCCCAGTGAAAACTATTAGTATGAAAATATAGTTTTAGACTTCACCCTTGGAAGGTGATTACAAAATAAGTGTAATAGGGGAAATTAATATTTTTCCTCAGCAGTGACACTGCTGGTCGTAAAGTGATAAAATACAGACTCCAGGTAGTACTAAATGTACAGCACACCTCGGGGAGTCTAGAGTAATGAAAAAGTAGACTCCAGGTGGTATTAAATGAACAATACGCCTCGAAGAGTCTAAAGTAATGAAAAATTAGACTCCATGTGGTATTAAATGAACAATACACCTCGGAGAGTCTATTTTGCCTTTAATTCTAAATTGGTTAATTAAAGGTTTGAATGTGAACTCGTATGTAACCATGTTGATCGACGGCTGAATAAAGGATGACCCTCCAGGTCATATATAGTGAGGTAACATTCTGTCACCCCTTGGCCTTTCGGCTGGGACTGTAGCTAGCGGTCGGGATGTGGGAGTGTCTGTCCCGTATAGATCTATACACACAATGCCCGCTCTCCCTCCAGGAGACTCTGGTTACAAAGTGATACCACGATGAAGTGTCGTATCGAGAAGTAGTATGTCACATTCTATTATAGTATTCAAATGTTTGGATAGTAGTACATAGTGTAGTGGTGTTTTCTCCTTTCTAGTATATAGTATGTTCCTTTATATATTGTGTAGCATGTTTTGTTTCTCAATGTGGTACTTATGTAGTAACTCATAAATGTATTGACTCTTGTATGGGTCGTTGTAATAGTAATAGTGAGTAGTAATCCCTTAACTATACCTATTATAGTTAAATAGTAAGGTTGTTTGGATGCCTTTGTTATGCAAAGGTACTATACTAAAGTGAAAACTTTTATATCCAACACATATATATATATATGATATATAACTAAGAATTCAACGACATTTGGACAAATAACAAGATACCCTAAGTCCACAACCAAACAAGGAATAGGAAATAAGGTGAGCTATCAGTCCTAAGTCCTTCAAGTCTTACTTACATAAATATACTCGTGTAGATATGGATTTGAAAATGTTGCAAGTATAAAAGAGTTTGAAAACAGTTTTAGCATTTAAAGGGTTTAATAAAAAGGTTTGAAAGCTTGAAAATCCATAAGTTTGATAGCAATTTGAAAGTAGTAGTAAATATTTATGTTTGTTCTAGTTATTAATCACATGTGATTAACGCAATAACTAGAATGTTTCAACTTGTATCCTGTGACAACCCGAAATTTCTATTCTGTACAACCAGTCACTTCAATAGGAGTCAAAACTGTTTCTGCTAACTTTCAAGCTTTTTGGAGTCAGTTTGAGTGTTTTAAAGTTAATACTTCAAGAGATAACAGGAGAGAGGATGCCCTAGGGTTTATTATGCACCATTAAAGTCCCAAAACTCCAAGAGTTTGGAGTTTACGGCCTAAACATGGTGTTTACGGCCGTAAACCCCAAGGGGTATAAATATGGCACTTAGCCATTTTATTCACTTTTTCACCATTTCAAGATTAGAACTCAAATCCTCTTAAGTATCATCCGATTTTCCTTCTTGATCTTCAACTTTGTAAGTGTTTCTTGCCCTAATAAGTTGATATCTTACTTAATCTAGTGATCTTACATGATTCCATCCGTGAAATCATTCCATATGTGTAAATCTTCAAGTTTCACCAGGAACACCAAGAACACACACTAGTGTTCTTGGACTTTTAACACCCTTTCAAGCTTCTACATAGTAAGTACTCTTACCTTGGCTTGTTATAAGGCTTGTTACACTTCTTAATCATCTAGAAAATACAAGTAAACACCAGATCAAAGGTCTTTACGGTCTAAAATGTTATTGGACCGTAAACCCTAATGAAGGGGCCAAAGTGTGCCCTAGTCCCTTACCAAGCCTTGGATACTAGTCTACATCCATCCTTGATATGCTTAGGACTTTAAACATCAAAAAAACCATGAACCATTAGAGTTTACGGCCGTAAACACATGGAGAAATGGTCCATGGGCCGTAAACTCCACAAAGGGGTGAAATGTTGCCCTAATCACTTCCTAAGGCTTAGACTTGAAGTAGGAATGCTTCTTATGACATTTAAAGCTTCAAAACACAAAATAGTAGAAGTACCATGAGTTTACGGACGTAAACTCATGGGTTTACGACCGTAAACTCCAATGGAGTTGGTCACAAAACCGTAAACTCCAAAAGAGTTTACCCTTGGACCCTGAACTCAATAGCCAAGCCCTACAACCCTTAGATGCAATCCTTAGCACTTATAGCACTTAAGTCAAGTGTTTTACATGTCTTAGGATGTCTTAACTTGGTTAATTAGTTGTCTAATGAGTAATTGGATACATATATGTGTTATTATATGTTAACTACGATCCTTGTGTGTGTTCAAGTCTTCACTTGACACTTAGCATCCTATAACAATCCGTTCATCCAAACCACTCACTACAGGTGAGTTCATACCCCTTAATTAACCTTTTAAATGTTTTTAAATGCTTTTATGGGGGGGGGATACAAGTTGAACTATTATAGTTATTATATCAATCACGTGTGATTAATAACTACCAAACAAGTGGATTTCTTACTTTTCAAACTGTGTTATCAAACAAACTACTTCAAACTGTTTTACAAACTCTTTTACATATCAAATACTTTTATTAAACTCTTTTAAACTTATATTATGTTAAATGTGTGTCTATATAGATATAGTTATATAAGTAGGATTGAAAGGACTTAGGACTGATAGCTCACCTTACTTCCTATTCCTTGTTTGGTTGTGGACTTAGGGTATTCAGGCTATTTGTCCGAAGGTCGTTTGAATCCTGGTTATATATTATGTATATGTATATAGATATAAAAGTTCCTTCTTTCATTCAGTTCAATACCTTTGGGTAGCAAAGGTATACAAACATGTTCATACATTCAAACAACATTACTAGTAAGCTATAATAGGTATAGTTTAGGGAGATACTAATACTATTACTAGAACCGTGAAACATACAAAGAGTCAGTTCATACATGAGACAATACCATACAGAGAGAACGTACAATACCATACAGAGAGAACATACATACATGCTAGACAGAGAGAGAACACACAATACAGCTAGCACATACATATACAAGAACATTACTACAGTTATGTGAGCCACGTAACGGGGCATGCCATCACCTGTCATGGCCCGTTTTGTATCCAGAATCTCCTTAAGTGGGGAGCGTTTGAGTTTGTGTATAGATCTATATTGGATTGACTATCCTACACCTTGCTGCTCACTACAGTGGGACTTGCAAGTCTACAGGTGCCAAACGTTATTTCTTCCGACATCTTACATCGTCGTGTTTATAGTCGTGTTTATGGCATCACTACGAACTCGTAGTGTCCGTAACGAGTTCGGAAGGCTGTCTTTGGAACATCCTCCTTAAGCACTCGTAATTGGTGATACCCAGACCTCAGATCAATTTTGGAAAAGTAGCTCGCCCCTTGCAGCTGGTCGAATAAATCGTCTATGCGAGGAAGATGGTAACGATTTTTGATCGTAAGTTTGTTGAGTTCCCTGTAATCGATGCACATACGGCCGTAAACTCATGGTAATTTGTACCATTATGTGATTTAAGGTCTTATACCCCTCAGTGAAGTGTTCTATGTTTGTATTCAAGGCTTAGGAAGGGTCTAGGGCTCAAAATGGCCCTTTATTGGAGTTTAGGGTTCTTGGACCACTCCCTTGGAGTTTACGGTCGTAAACCCATGAGTTTACGGCCGTAAACTCATGGTCACTCCTACCATTTCGTGGTTTGGGGTTTTTAGCTCATGCATGCAAGGTTCTAGTCCAATATCCAAGCCCAAGAAGGTGTTGGTGGCACTTATACACCACTTGATGGTGTTTACGGTTCAAGGAGATCCCTTGACCGTAAACACATGTGTTCTTGAGGGTTTTTGATGTTTGTCAATGGTTTAACAAGTATTCTATGTAAGGTACTAGTTAGGAGGAGTGTACTTACTTATAGGAAGCTTGTAAGAGTGTTTAAGGTCCAAAAACACTAGTGTGTGTTCTTGGTGTTCTTGGTGTTTTGAAGAACACTTGAAGATCTAAGTAAAAATGAAGAATTCATGGATGAAATGATGTATAACAACTAGATGAAAGGTTATAACAATAAATCAAGTGAAGAAAAACTTACATTTTTGGAAGATTGGAAGGAGAGTGTAATGATACTTGAGAGAGAAGTTGAGAGTTCTTGAGTTTGAAAGTTGGAGAATGAAGGAATGAAGAGTAAACTCATGCTATATCCATGACTTCATGGTCAAAGGGAGTTTACAGCCCAAACTCCTCATGTTTGGCCGTAAACACCTAATTAAGGTGTTATTTGTTTATTTGTTACACAACACTCCTAAAAGATACTTCCTTTTATTTGTTCGTTTGACGAATTAAAAATAAAAATACCCAAACGGACTTTAAACCGGCCAAAATGTACTGAAATGAATTTGACTAATATTCGTAGTGCTTGACTGTAGAGTTTATACAAATGAAAATTTCAGGTTGTCACACAAAAATCCATCATATCAAATTGCTCTAGTGAAGGTAACCCAAATGCACCATGCTACTCTCGGGTCAAGTACATACCAATTATAGTTATGGGCTTAGACACCTAATCCAACAGTCTCATACTTGGATAAGTCTAATAACTATTATTTCAAGTGCGAATCCACAACCCGACTAGCAATCGTAGCTCTTAAAAGCCGCTGTCAAACTCTGACCTAGTCAATGACGCGTCCATTGGATAAGGGATCATATATTCCTCCATTCTACAAGATATCATATGGACTGAGACTTGGATTATGATAATTCTCTTTGTCCATATGTTGTTTCCTGATTTCCAATTTATGACAACTGACTAATTGAACAAATCAAATCAGTCCAGGCTTGGCCAAGCGCTTAGGGTGTCATCACTAAATCATCGAGGGGCCCACATAATCGCTTTTATCCCTGGAAGGGTAAAAGGAATGGATAAAATTCGACTCATATGCTTGCTATATTTACTCATCAAATCACACACAACAATGTGTTTTATAACACCAAGTTACTGGTGCGTTTACGCATCATCAATGTGCAACCGATTTGTAAGCTACAACTCACACGTCTCTATTTTAAGAATATGCGATATTATTGTCTCACAATCTGTAACAACGTAATTTTTCAAAACAATTTTTCATTTAAAAACATACATTCATTCACACGATAATCATAAAAACATAATGTATCCACTGTAACATAACAAAACATTTCCCGAGATCTCGATATCATAAACTCCATAAGTGTGTACGGATCATGCCGACGCCTTCCCGCGATCCTCGCTAGTACCTGAAACACATCACACAACAACTGTAAGCATAAACGCTTAGTGAGTTCCCCAAAATACCACATAGCCCACATACGCCCTTCCAGGCCACAACTCTGTAGGATCTTCCGATCCATGTGTCTCAGGGGACTTCCGTCCCAAATTCCGGTAGACCTTCCGGTCCGTACCCTCTTGACCATCCGGCCCATATCATCTCGACCTTTCGGTCCTTACCATACGTAACATACATAGCACATACATAGATATCATCTTGACCTTCCGGTCCTTATCATTCATAGCATACATAACACATACATATCACATAATCGCATATAGCACATACATCATAGCATACAAGACCTTCCGATCACACATAGGTACCCTTCCAGGAACAGTATAGTGAGAAGACTCACCTCAATGAAGTCGGATAACCTCTCGTGCTCAACGTCCCGACTTAGCCTCCTCCTATTATTCAAATAACATTCCCGATCAATACTCTCTCATGATCTCATCTCTACAGACTGGGTAGAAGGCTATTCTACCCTTCCCTGAACTCTCCTGAATCAGCCTTGACCAGAACCCTAAGGTCAACGAAAGTCAACGGTCAACTTTGACCCGACTCGCCGAGTGCACTAGGGTGACTCGGCGAGTACACGCCTGCCCTCTACGCCCTTGGTCCTCCCTTGGCTCGCTGAGTCAACCTTATACTCCACGGGTCGTCACAGGTCGCGAGTCGCGGGGCAACCCGACTCGACTCGTCGAGTCTGCTCATGGACTCGGCGAGTTCATTCCATGCTAACACTCAAATGACCTTCTGAGGTCAGATCTGTTCCTCTAATCCATAGATCTAACCTTCCCAAGCTCAATAAACAGGTAAAGGTTCGAACTTGATACCCATGCAACGCCCAAATAACTCTACTTGATGATTTAGCCCCAAATACAACATCCTAATTCCAATTCTTTCATCTCTCATCATAAAGTAAGATGGATAAGGTTCTCTGGACCACTATGGGTCCAAATCTGAAGCCTAAACATGATAAGGGACCATATCTCCAACAAATTATCCCAATAAAGGGTATATAAAACCCTAAATCCATGGATTCTTTAACAAAACAGAAAGAGGATCGATATGCTACCTCAAATATGATGCCCTTTGCTTGAAAACCACAGATGTGCAACCTCCTTGGCTTCCTCTAAGCTGGAATCAACTTCTTCTAGCAAAACCAACCCACAAAGGTCCAATAATGGCTTCTTCTCTCTCTCAAACACTCAAGCACTATTAGGGTTTCTCTCAAGGGTCTGGTAGCCGCAAATGGTGGCTATAAGGGTCCTTAAATAGGTCCCAAACCCGAGGAATTAGGGTTTCATTAAACAGCGTGGACTCGCCGAGTCCTTCAATAAATCAGGCCAACACATCGCGATCCAACTCGGCGAGTCAGGGCGCCTACTCGCCGAGTCCTCCCTCTAAAACTCAATATAAAATACTTAAAATAGGATACCTGGAATCCGGATGCTACAATTCTCCCCCACTAGGATCAGACTTCGCCCTCGAAGTCCTGCTCGACAAACAACTCCGGATGCTGCTCCCACATCTCCATCTCTGGCACCCAGGTCAGCTCGGACCCCTTCCGATGTTGCCACTGGACCTGCACCAGAGACACCTCCTTGTTCCTCAGAACCTTGATCTTCCGATCCCGGATCGCGATTGGCCTCTCCGCATAATTCAGGCTTGCATCCACCTGAATATCCTCCAGTGGTACCATCGCCGACTCGTCGGCTATACACTTCCTCAACTGGGACACGTGGAAGGTATCATGAATCTGGCTCAACTCCGCAGGTAGCTCTAACGGATATGCTACCTTGCCCACCCTCGCGGTCACCCTGAATGGAACGATGTACCGGGGCCCCAGCTTGCCCCTCTTCCTGAATCGGATCACTCCTTTCCAAGGAGATACTTTCAGGAGTACGATGTCTCCCACCTGGAACTCCAGTTCGGATCGTCGCCGATCCGCATAACTCTTCTGACGACTCTGAGCCGTCAGTAACCTCTGTCTAACCTGCTGTATCTGCTATGTCGTCTGAAGCACTATCTCAGTGCTACCCATCACGCGCTGCCCTACCTCTCCCCAACAAATGGGTGTCCGACACCTCCTCCCATACAACAATTCGAAGGGAGGCATGCCAATACTAGAATGGTGGCTGTTGTTGTAGGAGAACTCAGCCAACGGCAAGTACGTGTCCCAATTTCCCCCGAAGTCCATCACACATGCTCGAAGCATGTCCTCGAGCGTCTGAATCGTCCTCTCACTCTCCCTTCCGTCTGTGGGTGGTAGGCGGTACTGAAATGCAATCTCGTACCCAACTCCTCATGGAACTTCTTCCAGAACCTGGAAGTGAAACGTACATTTCGATCAGACACAATCGAGATCGGTACTCCATGACGCGATTCCACCTCTCTCACATACAACTCTGCCAACCTCTCAGCAGAAGAGCTCTCATTAATAGCAAGAAAATGCGCGTTCTTCGTCAGCCGGTCAACGATCACCCAAATTGCATCGACACCCCTTGCGGTCCTTGGCAATTTGGTGATGAAATCCATGGAAATCTGTTCCCACTTCCAATGGGGAACCTCAAGCGGCTGCAACTTACCATGCGGACGCTGGTGCTCGGCCTTAACCCTGCGACAGGTCAAGCACCTCTAAACAAACCACGCAACATCCCTCTTCATACAGGGCCACCAACAATCTTTCTTCAGGTCCAAATACATCTTCGTGGCCCCGGGATGGATCGAGAACCTCGATCTATACGCCTCCTCCATCAGAATGGTACGTGCCCCGCCTGCATGCGGCACCCAAATCCGACCATGAAAAGTCATCAGCCCTCGACTATCGGTAACAAACTCGAGCACCTGCCCGATCACCCGCTCCCTCTTGCGGTTCTCCGGTATGACGGCCTCTGCCTGGGCCTCCCGAATGGTGTCCAACACCGGGGTCATCACTGACAACCTCATACAAGTGCCTCGAATCGGGGCACTCTCCGCCCTATAGCTCAGCGCATCGGCTACTACATTAGCTTTGCCCGGGTGGTACAGGATCTCACAATCATAATCCTTTACCACATCCAACCATCTCCTCTGACGCATGTTCAGATTGGGCTGATCCATCAAATACTTCAAGCTCTTGTGGTCCGTGTATATGGTACACCGAACCCCATACAAATAGTGACGCCAGATCTTGAGGGCGAACACCACGGCCCCCAACTCCAGATCATGGGTGGGATACCTCGTCTCATGAGGCTTCAGCTGCCTCGATGCATACGCTATCACATGCCCTCTCTGCATAAGCACAACACCCAACCCTATATCGATGCGTCACAATACACTGCAAAATCCTCCATCCCTTCCGGGAGGGCTAACACAGGGGCTTCGCATAACTTCTGACGAAGTGTCTCAAACGAGGTCTGCTGCTCCGGACCCCATGAAAAAGCAACACCCTTCCGGGTCAACCTGGTGAAAGGCACGACAATCTTGGAGAAATCTCGGATAAATCTCCGATAGTAGCCGTCCAATCCCAGAAAAGGCCTGATCTCTGTGGGAGATCTCGGCACCTCCCAACTCATAACTGCCTCAATCTTGGCCGGATCGACCAAAATCCCATCCTGGTTGACGAGATGCCCCAAGAGCTGGACCTCCCATAACCAAAACTCGCACTTAGAGAATTTGGCATAAAGCCTCTCCATCCTCAATACCCCGAGAATCTCTCTCAGATGCTCCTCGTGCTGCTCTCTAGACCTCGAATACACCAGTATATCGTCGATGAACACAATAACCGAACGATCCAACATCGGTCTACACACCCTGTTCATGAGATCCATGAACGCTGCTCGTGCATTGGTGAGCCCGAAAGGCATCACCACGAACTCGTAATGCCAATAACGAGTCCTGAACGCCGTGTTTTGGATATCCTCATCACGCACTCTCATCTGATGATATCCAGACCTCAAATCGATCTTCGAGAACCAAGATGCTCCCTACAACTGATCGAACAAATCGTCGATCCTCGGTAATGGATAACGGTTCTTGACCGTCAACTTGTTCAACTCCCGGTAATCAATATACATCCGGTGTGAACCATCCTTTTTCTTGACAAAAAGGATCGGCGCTCCCCATGGCGAGCTACTCGGTCGAATAAACCCCTTCCCCAGCAGCTCCTGAAGCTGCGAGGATAACTCCTGCATCTCTGGCGGCGCAAGGCGATAAGGCGCCTTGGCGATAGGCGTTGCCCCCGGAACCAAATCAATGCGGAACTCTACCTGCCTCTCGGGAGGCACACCCGGTAACTCCACGGGAAAAACATCCGGGAATTCGCACACTATCGGAACGTCATCCACCGAACCCGGCCTCCCAGCGGCCTCTCGTGTGTCCATCACATAGGTTACAAACTCGCTGCAGCCCTGCTGTAAACTTTGTCTCGCTCTGGCAGCCGAACAGAACGTTGACCCACATCGGGTACCCTCGCCGTACACCGTAAGTACTCCCCCACTAGGGTCTCGTATCGTCACCAACTGTCGCTCGCAGTCTATCATAGCCCCAAATCGGCTCAACCAATCCATGCCCACTATGACACACACGTCCCCCATCGCTATCGGGACCAGATCTATCGGGAACTCAACACCGAAGATCTCGAGTACACATCCTTGTATCACCTCCGTAGCATACACTGCTTGCTCGTCAGCTATGGAAACTCGCAGAGGTCGACTCAACGCCTCTCACCTGCTACTGATGTGCCGACTAAACGTTATCGACACAAACGATCGACTCGCATCCGAGTCAAATAACACCAAGGCAGGTATAGAATTCACAAGAAAAGTACCTACACATATCATCATATAAGCACAATATCTCAACGCAACATAAATAAATAAGGAATACATACCAGCCACAACATCGGGCGCTGCGCGGACCTCCTCCGTTGTCAACTGGAAAGCTCTCCCACGAGCCTTCGGTGCCTCGGACTTCACTGGCCGAACCTCGGTAACCCTAGCAACAGGGGCAGATCCCTGTGCTGATCCCTGATGTAACTGCGGGCACTCGGCCTTCCGATGGCCAGTTTGGTTGCAATGAAAGCAAACCATAAATCCTTTGGGGAAATCCTTGGCGATATGCCCCTCCTTGCCACATTTGTAGCTAGCACCCGATCGACAGACCCCATCATGTCCCTTGCCGCACTTTCCGCAAGTGCGGCCCTTCTAGCCTCCAGATCTCGTATCAGCGGACTTAACCCGCTTGGCTGCCGGCTGAGACTGTGTTGGCCGCCGATCGATCCTCTGAGACTCGGCCTCCTCCCTGGCCTAAGTCTCCAACTCAATCTCCCTCTTTCGGGCATTTGCCTGAAGCTCAGCAAATATCCGGTAAGTCGAGTTCAACACAAACTCCCGTATATCCCTCCTCAAAACGGCCAAATACCGGCTCATATGTGCCTGCTCAGCAGACACCTGCTCAGACCAGAACACCGCCCTCTCATGAAACTTCCTCGTAACCACAGTAACCGAATCAGTACCCTGCTTGAGGGTCAAGAACTCCTGTACCAACCGTTCCCTCTCCACCGGGGGAACATACTCGTCTCTGAACATGGTGGTGAACCTCTCCCAGGTCACCGCTGAAATCTATGCAAGAGTGAATCTCGCCGTCACGAACTTCCACCAGTCCTTCGCTCCCAAGCGAAGCTGGTTCAATGCGAACCGTACCCTCAGATGCTCCGGACATAAACAAGTGTAGAAGCATCCCTCGATATTAGCAATCCATCTCATCGCAGCGATCGGATCCTGCGTCCCATCAAACTCTGGTGGCTTCGTGTTGCTGAACTCTCGAAGCAACAACGAGTCACCTCCCTGAGGTCTGGCAGCAGCCACAGCTACTGTAGCTGCAGCAGCAGCACCCTCAGTCACCGCGGCGTACCGCTCATCGAAAGTCTCAATCAGTGTGGTCTTGATAAACCCAAACATCTCCGAAATCTCGGCCTTGATCGCCGCCGCCACCTCATCGTGGATCATCTGACGAAGCTCCTCGTCACTCACGCCGCTCGACTCAGGTCTGTGGCGTGTCCCAACCATGATGTCTCTGAAATACAACATAAGAATATCAGAGACTCGCTCGAGCATACTTGCACTCGATAACTCAACCCTACTTGTTCCTTGGTACCCCATGGATTCTTACTTAGAGTGTGCACTGCTCCGGTGTCTTCAGTAGTACGGGCCCTATACTACCGTCCACACCGCATCAGTATTCACCCTATGTCCTCCTCCTTGGATCCCAAATCACAAGTACTCTATATCTCACTGGCATAGGCTACCCTTCGGTAGACCTCTCATCAGCCCCTCACTCCTACCTACTCGCTCTCAAGCATCACATAGCAGCAAAATCCTTCCTAGGCTAAGGCATCACAAAATCAGGCCACCCTAGTCCTAATATGAATACCAAGCCAACTCTAGCATGCATATCATATCATAACATGTTTCATAACACATAATGTAAGAGTATTTTAGGAAATCACCGTCCGAGCGCTGGCTGATCGTACACACTGCTTCCTTCTGCCTTTCTCAAAATCTTTTACTCGTTTAGAAAAATTGTTTATTTTATGAAAAACTTCCTTAATTCCTCAGTTTGAGTTCAGATTCATCCGAAGATGCACCCGAATCCCTCAAACCTGGCTCTGATACCAACTTGTAACAACATAATTTTTCAAAACAATTTTTCATTTAAAAACATACATTCATTCACACGATAATCATAAAAACATAATGTATCCACTGTAACATAACAAAACATGTCCCAAGATCTCAATATCATAAACTCCATAAGTGTGTACGGATCATGCCGGCGCCTTCCCGCGATCCTCGCTAGTACCTGAAACACATCACACAACAACTGTAAGCATAAACGCTTAGTGAGTTCCCCAAAATACCACATAGCCCACATACGCCCTTCCAGGCCACAACTCTATAGGATCTTCCGATCCATGTGTCTCATGGACTTCCGTCCCAAATTCCGGTAGACCTTCCGGTCCGTACCCTCTTGACCTTCCGGCCCATATCATCTCGACCTTCCGGTCCTTACCATACGTAACATACATAGCACATACATACATATCATCTTGACCTTCCGGTCCTTATCATTCATAGCATACATAACACATACATATCACATAACCGCATATAGCACATACATCATAGCATACAAGACCTTCCGATCACACATAGGTACCCTTCCAGGTACAGTATAGTGAGAAGACTCACCTCAATGAAGTCGGATAACCTCTCATGCTCAACGTACCGACTTAGCCTCCTCATATTATTCAAATAACATTCCCGATCAATACTCTCTCATGATCTCATCTCTACAGACTGGGTAGAAGGCCATTCTACCCTTCCCTGAACTCTCCTGAATCAGCCTTGACCAGAACCCTAAGGTCAACGAAAGTCAACGGTTAACTTTGACCCGACTCGCCGAGTGCACTAGGGTGAGTCGGCGAGTACACGCCTGCCCTCTACGCCCCTGGTCCTCCCTTGGCTCGCTGAGTCAACCTTATACTCCACGGGTCGTCACAGGTCGCGAGTCGCAGGGCAACCCGACTCGACTCGTCGAGTCTGCTCATGGGCTCGGTGAGTTCATTCCATTCTCACACTCAAATGACCTTCTGAGGTCAGATCTGTTCCTCTAATCCATAGATCTAACCTTCCCAAGCTCAATAAACACGTAAAGGTTCGAACTTGATACTCATGCAACGCCCAAATGACTCTACTTGATGATTTAGCCCCAAATACAACATCCTAAGTCCAATTCTTTTAGATCTCATCATAAAGCAAGATGGATAAGGTTCTCTGGACCACTATGGGTCCAGATCTGAAAGCTAAACATGATAAGGGACCATATCTCCAACAAATCATCCCAATAAAGGGTATAGAAAACCCTAAATCCATGGATTCTTTAACAAAACAGAAAGAGGATCGATATGCTACCTCAAAGATGATGCCCTTTGCTTGAAAACCACAGATGTGCAACCTCCTTGGCCTCCTCTAAGCTGGAATCAACTTCTTCTAGCAAAACCAACCCACAAAGGTCCAATAATGGCTTCTTCTCTCTCTCAAACGCTCAAGCATTATTAAGGTTTCTCTCAAGGGTCTGGTAGCTGCAAATGGTGGCTATAGGGGTCCTTAAATAGGTCCCAAACCCGAGGAATTAGGGTTTCATTAAACAGCGTGGACTCGCCGAGTCCACGAATGGACTCGCCGAGTCCTTCATTAAATCAGGCCAACACATCACGATCCAACTCGGCGAGTCAGGGCGCCTACTCGCCGAGTCCTCCCTCTAAAAATGAATATAAAATACTTAAAATAGGATACCTGGGAATCCGAATGTTACACAATCACTCGTGATAAAATCCTTGAAGTGATTCAGATGAGCGTGGGTTTAATCCAATACTCGAATTTTATTCCAGGAGTACTCATGAACACTGCAGCAACCTTGTGCTATGTCTAAAACACCTAGACAATCTACACTCAGATTCATGACAGTCTTGCCTCAATACCTACTTCCAAAGTATGATCGACTGTGGATAGTTTGAATAACCTATTTACTCGGGAAGTCAAAAACATGCAAAGTGAAACACAAGAATAATCGAATCCAATATGGTCTCAGAACATATGAATATAAATAAAACACCTTTTATTTAATCACCATATTGATTACAAATTATTCATTGTATAATGTTTCGATTAATCAACTTAATACTTGAATTAAAACAATACTTATGCCATGCTGCAAGCATACACACTATGTTTATCTATGGTCCTCTCTTTGTGAAATAGATCAATGGACAACATTTCAATTATGCTCATTTCACAATTCAAAATCCTTATCGTAAATGTAAGAATCCCAAATTCTTGCCATTTACTATAATATGTTAGATTCAAAACTCAAATGCAATAATCCTTTTGTAATATCAATGCACAAAGGTCACAAAGACTATCCAATGATTTTACAAAGTATTCCCTTTAGACATTGGTTGCTGGACCAATTTCATGGAAGCGAAGTCTCATATTCAAAGTACATTCCTTTGAACATCCTTGTTGCATTAAGGTTTCTAATGCCACACCCCAAAACCGGAACGGCGGAATCGTTCGGGGGTGGAGGACGTCATGTACAGTATCACAATAATGCAAAGTAGTAAACAAGCAACAACATCATCCATTGCATTAATAATATAATTTAATATAAGTGTGTTTTGTCAAGTTATATAGACACCAAAAATATACATCAAAATAAAAGATGAGTCTTGAACGAACTCCATCTTCTCAAAACCTGGCACCGGTACCTGTCTACTGGTGACCTGAGAATACAAGTTATTTTGAAAGAGTTATCAGCTTTAAAGCTGGTGAGTTCATAAGTATATTAGTGTCTATATATGTATGAAAGTGTTTGTAAGTCTGTAATGCATAAGTTTGAAAATGTTTGTAAAAGTTTGTAATTGTTTGAACTCCCCTAGAAAACCTTATGTTTCCTACTAAAAGTAGGCTTCTACCAAGGCATCTAGTGTCTGTGTGTGTGTCTCTTGTGAGAGTATGTATTTTCCCCAAATCTGACTATCATGAACCAAAAATATAGTTTTTACATTACTGTTTATTGTGTGAATATCACAAATTGAATGCAATGGGAAAATGAAATAGTACTGTAGTGTTGTATTAAGTAACTACTGTTGTACTAACTACCTTAAACCAATTGTTATTTAAAGTACCATGTGATCGGCCTGTATCCTGCTACCGACTATAGAACACGACGATGTAAGACGTCGGAAGAAATGATGTTTGGCACCCGTAGACTTGCAAGTCCCACTGTAGCGAGCAGCAAGGTGTAGGATAGTCAATCCAGTATAGATCTATACACAAACTCATACGCTCCCCACTTAAGGAGATTTTGGAGACAAAAACGGTCATGCCCGGTAATGCCATGCCCCGTTACGTGGCTTACATAATTGTAGTAATGTTCTAGTATATGTATGTGCTAGCTGTATTGTGTGTTCTCTCCCTCTCTTGCATGTATGTATGTTCTCTCTGTATGGTATTGTTTGTTTCTCATCATAGTATTCTCTATCTGTATGTTATGTTCTCTCTGTATAGTATTGACTCATGTATGAACTGACTCTTTGTATGTTTCATTGTTCTAGTAATAGTATTAGTATCTCCCTAAACTATACCTATTATAGCTTACTAGTAATGTTCTTTGAACGTATGAACATGTGTGTATACCCTTGCTACCCAAAGGTATTCAACTGAATGAAAGAAGGAACCTTTATACCTATATACATATACATAATATATAACTAGGATTCAAACGACCTTCGGACAAATAACCTGAATACCCTAAGTCCACAACCAAACAAGGAACAAGAAGTAAGGTGAGCTATCAGTCCTAAGTTCTTTCAATCCTACTTATATAACTATATCTATATAGGTACACATTTAACAGAAAAAGTGTTTAAAAGAGTTTAATAAAAGTATTTGATATGTACAAGAGTTTGTAAAACAGTTTGATAACACAGTTTGAAAAGTAAGAAATCCACTTGTTTGGTAGATATTAATCACATGTGATTGATATAATAATTAAAATTGTTCAACTTGTATTCCCCCCCATAAAAGCATTTAAAAACATTTAAAAGGTTAATTAAGGGGTATAACTCACCTGTAGTGAGTGGTTTGGATGAACGGATGGTATAGGATGCTAAGTGTCAAGTGAAGACTTGAACACACATACGGATCCTATTTAACATATAATGATACATATATGAATACAGTTAGTGCTTATAACAACTAATTATTGAATTTGAACCACCTTAGGGACTAGTAAACACTTATTTTGAAGTGTTACAACCATATATGATTGTATATAAGGGGTCTATGGCTATGCAAGGGAGTGTATGGTCAAATTACACACTATTTGAAGGTGTGTGGCCAGGGTGTGCGTGCGGCCGCACACTCCCTATGGAATGTGCCAAAACGTATTTTAAGTCTTTAGGACTCATCTTGGAAGGTTTCTTACTTCATGCTTTAGCCTTATATGGAGTTTATTGCCATTTTTGGACCTCAAAAGTGTGTGTGCGGCTATACTTGGTGTGTGCGGCCGTACACATGGTGTGTGCGGCCGTACACACTTGAAGATCATATGAAATGGCGTTTTTCATGTGTAAATTCAAGGGTCTTTAGCTTATAACAAGCTATTTCAAGTGTATATACGATTTAGAGGCTTAAAAGTGTAGCTAAAAGCCCCAAGAGTAGTGTGTGTTCTTGGTGTTCTTGGTGTTCTTGGTGTTCTTGGTGTTCTAACACCAAATCAAGGGAAAAGGCTAGTTAAGGTCACGTATTAGCTAAACAAAGAAGGAATCACTCACTAGATTGAAGATTGAAGTGAAACTTTGGATGATACTTGAGAGAAAAACGAGTTCTAGCCTTGAAGAAGTGAAAAAGTGTTGAAAAATGACAAGTGTTGAATATATATGGGAGAGTGTGCGGTTGGGATGGGTGTGTGGCCGCACACTCTTGTGTGTGGCCGTACACACAAGTGTGTGGCCGCACACTCCATATGTTGGAATGTTTGGCTCATTTTCTAGGTTTTACACTCTCAAAACTCATCCCACGACTAATACCTTGATTATAGTAAGTTTTAAACACTCTAATTGACTCTAAATAGTGCTAGAAAATAGCAAAAACGAGTCTAACCTTCATTGATTTGAATAAGTGTATAAGATAAAAATTTCGGATTGTCACATCATCCCCCCATTAGAGAGAATTTCGTCCCGAAATTAGAGTTTAAGCAATTAAGTAGTTACAAATAACTTAACCAAAAAGATGAGGATATTTCAGTTTCATCTGATCCCCTCGCTCCCAAGTGAATTCAGGTCCTCGCTTGGCGTTCCGTGATCTGTACAGGTTCTTCCACGAAGTTGAGGCTCTCGTTGATCTCGATCTCGTCGAGTGGGATTACAAGAGTCTCGTCGGACAGACACTTTTTCATGTTCGATACGTGGAAAGTAGAATGTACGTTACTGAGTTCACGAGGTAAGTTAAGTTTGTAAGCTACAGGGCCGATCCTAGCGAGAATCTCGAAAGGCCCTATGTATCTTGGGTTTAGCTTTCCACGCTTTCCAAAGCGTATTAAGCCCTTCCAGGGTGAGATCTTCAAGAGAACACGGTCGCCCACCTGGAATTCCAACGGTTTCCTTCGTTTATCTGCATAGCTTTTCTGTCGGTCTCTAGAGGCTTTCAATCGTTCACGAATCTGAACGATCTTCACTGTCGTTTCCTGAATGATCTTCGGACCTGTGAGAGTGCTTTCAGGAACTCATCCTTTATCTAACTGGGTCTCACCCACCTCAGCCCAGCACATAGGGGATCTGCACTTTCGGCCATAGAGGGCCTCGAATGGAGCAGCCTTTATGCTCGTGTGATAATTGTTGTTGTTGGAAAATTCGACAAGGGGTAAATGAGTATCCCATGCTTTCCCAAAGTCGATCACACAGGCTCGCAACTTATCTTCCAAGGTTTGGATAGTCCTCTCACTTTTTCCGTCGGTCTGTGGATGGTAGGCGGTACTCATGTCCAGCCTAGTTCTTAGGGAACTTTGTAACGACTGTCAGAACCTCGAAGTGAATCTACTATCTCTGTCCGAGATAATGGATATGGGGACATCGTGGAGTCGTATAATCTCCCGAATGTAGGTTCTTGTAAGCTTCTCCATCTTGTCTGTTTCTTTGATAGGCAGGAAGTGTGCGGACTTGGTCAATCTGTCCACGATGACCCATATGGTATCAAGTCCACCTGTTGTCTTGGGCAACTTGGTTATGAAGTCCATAGTGATTCTCTCCCACTTCCATTCAGGTATCTCCGGTTGCTGGAGTAATCCTGACGGCTTCTGTTATTCGACCTTGACCTTGGCGCAAGTAAGGCATTTACTCACGAAGGTAGCAATCTCTGCTTTCATGTTAGGCCACCAGTATAGCTTTTTAAGATCCAGATACATCTTAATAACGAGTGTTGTGCGCCTCGTTCATGACCAAGTCTCTGAAACCACCACGTTTCGGGGTCCAGATCCGATCCATGAGATAATAAGCTCCGCCACCCTTGACTTCCAAGTTCTTATCCATCCCTCTCAGGGATTCACCCGCCACATTTTCAGGTTTCAAAGCGTCGAGCTGAGATTCCTTAATTTGTGTGGACAAGTGTGAATGGATAGTCATAGTCAATGATTTGACTCTATGACCAGAATATTCTTTTCGACTTAGGGCGTCCGCTACTACGTTGGCTTTACCCGGATGATAACGAATTTCGCATTCGTAATCACTGAGTAGCTCGACCCACCGTCGTTGTCTCATGTTGAGCTCCTTCTAGGCGAATATGTGTTGTAGGCTTTTGTGGTCTATAAAGATAGTGCTTTTTGTTCCATACAGGTAGTGTCTCCAGATCTTCAGAGCAAACACAACTGCTCCTAGCTCAAGATCGGGAGTAGTATAGTTGACCTCGTGTGTCTTCAGCTGTCTCGAGGCGTAGGCGATGACCTTACCTCGTTGCATCAGAACACATCTGAGTCCTTGATTTGACGCATCGCAATAGACGACGAAGTCTTCTATCCCTTCGGGGAGGGATAGTATTGGTGCGGTGCACAAGGCTCACTTAAGCGTTTGGAACGCTCTCTCCTGCTTCTCTTCCCAGTCAAAGGCCACGCCCTTCTGGGTCAGTGTTGTAAGAGGATTCGCAATGCGGGAGAAGTTCTGAATGAACCTGCGATAGTAACCAGCGAGGCCTAAAAATTGACGAATTTCTGTAGGCGTCTTCGGTGCTGACCAGCTCTCAATGGCTTTGATTTTGGAAGGGTCCACGTGTATTCCCTCTTTGCTAACCACGTGCCCTAAGAATTCAACTCTTCGGATCCAAAATTCGCATTTTGAGAACTTCGCATGGAGCTTCTCCGAACGCTGTGTTTCTAAGACTAGTCGCAGATGTTGACTATGCTATTCCTTACTACAAGAGTAGATAAGTATGTCATCGATGAAGACGATGACGAACTGATCCAAGTAAGGACGACACACCCTATTCATTAAATCCATGAATACCGCGGGTACGTTTGTTAATCCGAACGGCATCACTACGAATTCGTAGTGCCCATAACGAGTTCGGAAGGCTGTCTTCGGGACATCCTCCCCTAGCACTCGTAGTTGGTGATATCCGGACCTTAAGTCGATTTTTGAAAAGAAGCTCGCCCCTTTGAGTTGGTCAAATAAATCGTTAATACGAGGCAAAGGATAACGATTTTTGACGGTTGGTTTGTTGAGCTCCCTGTAGTCGATGCCCATACGAAACGATCCGTCTTTCTTCTTGACGAACAAGACTGGAGCTCCCCAGGGTGAGAAGCTTGGTCTTGTAAAGCCCTTGCTGAGCAGTTCGTTAAGTTGACCAGATAGTTCTTGCATCTCTGCAGGTGCTAAACGATAGGGCGATTTGACTACGGGGGTAGCCCCTGGAACTAAGTCGATTCTGAACTCGACTTGACGTTGCGGAGGTAATCCTGGGAGTTCCTCTGGAAAGATATCGGGAAAGTCGCGTACTACTGGAATGTTCTTAATGTCTTTCGTTTCTTGGCTCACATCGACCAAATGAGCAAGAAATGCGCGACATTCCTTTCGCAAGAATTTCTGAGCTTGAATGCTCGAGATGATACGAAGGTTAGTGCCGGGTTTGTCGCCATAAACCACTAGAGTTTCGCCAGACGGCAGATTAAGGCGAACAGCCTTTTCATAACACATGATGTCGGCACGATGAAGACTCAACCAATCCATGCCGATAATGACGTCGAAACTTTTAATTGAGACCGGAATGAGGTCGATCGAAAATGAATGGCTATCTAGTGTTAGGGTACACCCTATGAATATACTGCTAGTTCTCTCTGTCTTTCCATTAGCCATTTCTACAATGAACGGTTCTTTAAGTGCTCGTAATTTTTGCTTAAGTAAATAAGCAAATTTTTGGTTCACGAAACTCCTCTCCGCTCCACTATTAAATAGTATGCATGCATAAGTGTTATCGAGGAGAAACGTACCAGTGACCACTGTGGGGCCAGCAACCGCTTCCTCGTGGCCTATGGCTAGAACTCTTCCCACTCTACCGGCATTCCCTGCCTTTGGGCAGTCCCTCTTGTAGAGGCCCACCTCGCCACAACTGTAGCAAGCTTGGCCCACTCCTGCGCCGGGGACTTGGTTAAGTGGCCTCGCTGGAGCTTTGTAGAAACGGACGGTGTGTCCCTTCCTGTTGCAGTTCGAACACTGCATTTCCCGGCAGGCTCCTGTGTGATGGAAATTACACTGGTTGCACTTAGGCAAGCTTCCAGCGTACTGCTTTACCGGAGCAACAGCAGTGCCAGGTGCTATCGCAACATGAACTGCCACGTCCCGCTGCTTTTTGGCAGCCTTCTTCTTCTTCTTTTCATCCCAGAGCTTCCGCTGGGAATCAGCGGTTTTGGAAGTTTTCAAGATGGCCAGAGTTGTTGTTGCGGCCGGGGTACGAACCCCATGGTCTATAAGCCGCTGTGCCAATCGCTTGGCACTATCGAATGTAGTGGGGTTTGAAGCCAAAACATTTCCCTGGAATGGAGGCACCAGCCCCCATATGTATCTCTCTATCTTCTTTCCCTCTGTATGAACCATGTTGGGATAGAGGGCCACCAGCTCGCAAAACCTAGCGGTATAGGAGACTATGTCGGAGCCCTTCATGGTTAGGCTCCACAGTTCTTCCTCCAGTTTTTCGATTTCGCCCCTCGGGCAGTATTCCTCAATTATGAGGTCTTTCAAAGTTTCCAGCCCATAGCATTAGCCACTATAAGAGTTAGTGACTTGACATGGCTATTCCACCATGTCAGGGCTTTATCCTCAAAGGTACAAGTAGCAAACTTGACCTTGCTCCCTTCTAGACAGGAGCAGATTTCGAAAACCGATTCGGTCTTCTCGAACCATTGCGAGAGGGAAATGACTCCGCCAGTCCCTCTAAAGGACTTGGGCTTGCAGTTAGTGAAGTCCTTAAAGGAGCACTCTCTCAAGCGCACAGGAGCTTCACCATGACTAGATTGAATAGGGGTTCCTCCTCCAGTGGAACCAGAAGAATGGTATTGAGCCATGGCTGTAGCCACAGCCGTAACTACAGCAGCATTCAGTGCTGCCATATCGATTTGAGGAGCAGGTGGTGTTACAGTTGATGGAGGATCGCGTCTTATTGATCGACGTGGAGGCATCTTTTAACTATAAGTTTAGAAAGATGTGGATATTGTTGAGAATTTAATAGGAAAATTGATGAGAATGAATCATGGACTAACTCTCCATAGCCCAACAGCAAAAGTGAATAACACGATTGAATGTAGGTCTAGTACTAACAGATGATAGCATTTGGATAATAATTTCCGCAAGATTAGATATCTGTCAATAATACTAGTATTACAGATGTAACAAGTTCGGGAAAAAATGACCTAGAAGTAGGCCTTACATCAAACCAAGATGGGAAAATTTTGACAGAACTATGACCTAATCAAGACCTACCAGGTCTAAGATTTACAAAGATAGGAAATTAGACTAGAGTTTTTACATAAACTAGGTTATATACAAAAGAGAAGTCGGGGAGACTCTAGCGGCGACGAGAACTACCAGAGTGAGTTCTTGAATCCGACAGAAGGCGTTCTATGTCCCTCATGCGCCTTTCAGATCTTACATGCTGAGCTCGAAGTTCCCTGACTTCAGCTTGGGTTTCAGCAAGTTCCCTCTGCAGAACTGCATTGCGGACTCTTGTTGGCGAATGCGGATTGTGTTAACGCCAGAGTTGGTGTCAATCTCCATGACTCGGTCGATAGCCGCTCGACCCTGTATGGTGTTCCGAGAAATCCTACGAACCATGATGGGTAGGACCCTGTCAGCTGAACCTCCCTCGGTGAGGTCGTAGAAGCTTCTGTCTCCATTGTAGGGAATGGGTTGACCCTGTTCCTGACTCCATTTATTCAAGTTTGTGGCCCACAAAGGTGTGGGTCCTTGAAATGTTAGACGATGGTGTGGGTTTAGGTCTTGAGCATCTGGGGGTAGCTTGTTGACTTCTGGCTTTGAGTCAGAACCATCAGAAAAACCTTCAGCTTCGTGATCATCAAAAGGTATTGGGTGATCATCATCTGGCTCTTCTCCCAGCCATCCAGCATTGCCGTGGTTGGGATAGTACGGGTCTCCGGGGATATGGAATCCAGCCATGATCTACGCGAGTGTTGGTAAGTTTTTAGACTTGTTGCAACCTCACAACCACACTTAGGCACATGCTAGTCACTCCTCGGATAATATAGTTGATCAGGCTATATCTTCCCAGGGTTCACCATATGTCTCTAAGTCTACTTGTGCTGCCCAACAATCGTAATACTTTTGTTCTGTCCTAGTGACACTGATTTTAGTATGAATGCAGGTATGTATACTTAGTTAAATATTTTATTATTTAAAAGTATAAACTCTTTATCAGAGTATTTTAATCCCGCTGTGTTTATAGTTCGTATATCTTTTATGGGTTGATCTACTCGTGTCACTATAAACAATGCTCTGATACCAATCTGTCACACCCCAAAACCGAAACGCCGGAATTGTTCGGGGGTGGAGGACGTCTTGTACAGTATCACAACAATGCAAAGTAGTAAACAAGCAACAACATCATCCATTGCATTAATAATATAATTTAATACAAGTGTGTTCTGTCAAGTTATATAGACACCAAAAATATATATCAAAATAAAAGATGAGTCTTGAACGAACTCCATCTTCTCAAAACCTGGCACCGGTACCTGTCTACTGGTGACCTGACAATACAAGTTATTTTGAAAGAGTTTATCAGCTTTAAAGCTGGTGAGTTCATAAGTATATTAGTGTCTGTATTTGTATGAAAGTGTTTGTAAGTCTGTAATGTATAAGTTTGAAAATGTTTGTAAAAGTTTGTAATTGTTTGAACTCCCCTAGAAAACCCTATGTTTCCTACTAAAAGTAGCCTTCTACCAAGGCATCTAGTGTCTGTGTGTGTGTCTGTTGTGAGAGTATGTATTTTCCCCAAATCTGACTATCATAAACCAAAAATACAGTTTTTACATTACTGTTTTTTGTGTGAATATCACAAATTGAATGAAATGGGAAAATGAAATAGTACTGTAGTGTTGTATTAAGTAACTACTGTTGTACTAACTACCTTAAACCAATTGTTATTTAAAGTACCATGTGATCGGCCTGTATCCTGCTACCGACTATAGAACGCAACGATGTAAGACGTCGGAAGAAATGATGTTTGGCACCCGTAGACTTGCAAGTCCCACTGTAGCGAGCAGCAAGGTGTAGGATAGTCAATCCAGTATAGATCTATACACAAACTCATACGCTCCCCACTTAAGGAGATTCTGAATACAAAAACGGTCATGACAGGTAATGCCAAGCCCCGTTACGTGGCTCACATAAATGTAGTAATGTTCTAGTATATGTATGTGCTAGCTGTATTGTGTGTTCTCTCCCTGTCTAGCATGTATGTATGTTCTCTCTGTATGGTATTGTTTGTTTCTCATCATAGTATTCTCTATCTGTATGTTATGTTCTCTCTGTATAGTATTGACTCATGTATGAACTGACTCTTTGTATGTTTCATTGTTCTAGTAATAGTATTAGTATCTCCCTAAAGTATACCTATTATAGCTTGCTATTAATGTTGTTTAAACGTATGAACATGTGTGTATACCCTTGCTACCCAAAGGTATTGAACTGAATGAAAGAAGGAACCTTTATACCTATATACATATACATAATATATAACTAGGATTCAAACGACCTTCGGACAAATAACCTGAATACCCTAAGTCCACAACCAAACAAGGAACAGGAAGTAAGGTGAGCTATCAGTCCTAAGTCCTTTCAATCCTACTTATATAACTATATCTATATAGGTACACATTTAACAGAAAATGAGTTTAAAAGTATTTGATATGTACAAGAGTTTGTAAAATAGTTTGAAGTAAAACAGTTTGATAACAATGTTTGAAAAGTAAGAAATCCACTTGTTTGGTAGTTATTAATCACATGTGATTGATATAATAACTAAAATTGTTCAACTTGTATTCCCCCCATAAAAGCATTTAAAAAATTTAAAAGGTTAATTAGGGGGTATGAACTCACCTGTAGTGAGTGGTTTGGATGAACGGATGGTATAGGATGCTAAGTGTCAAGTGAAGACTTGAACACACTTGCGGATCCTATTTAACATATAATGATACATATATGAATACAATTAGTGCTTATAACAACTTATTATTGAATTTGAACCACCTTAGGGACTAGTAAACACTTATTTTGAAGTGTTACAACCATATATGATTGCATATAAGGGGTATATGGCTATACAAGGGAGTGTATGGTCAAATTACACACTATTTGTGTCTGTGCGGCCAGGGTGTGCGGCCAGGGTGTGTGTGCAGCCACACACTCCCTATGGAATGTGCCAAAACGTATTTTAAGGCTTTAGGACTCATCTAGGAAGGTTTCTTACTTCATGCTTTAGCCTTATATGGAGTTTATTGCCATTTTTGGACCTTAAAAGTGTGTGTGCGGCTATACTTGGTGTGTGCGGCCGTACACATGGTGTGTGCGGCCGTACACACTTGAACATCATATGAAATGGCATTTTTTTCATGTGTAAATTTAAGGGTCTTTACCTTATAACAAGTTATTGCAAGTGTATATCCGATTTAGAGGCTTAAAAGTGTAGTTAAAAGCCCCAAGAGTAGTGTGTGTTCTTGGTGTTCTAACACCAAATAGGTGTTTTCATGGATCAAATCAAGGGAAAAGGCTAGTTAAGGTCACGTATTAGCTAAACAAAGAAGGAATCACTCACTAGATTGAAGATTGAAGTGAAACTTTGGATGATACTTGAGAGAAAAACGAGTTCTAGCCTTGAAGAAGTGAAAAAGTGTTCAAAAATGACAAGTGTTGAATATATATGGGAGAGTGTGTGGTTGGGATGGGTGTGTGGCCGCACACTCTTGTGTGTGGCCGTACACATAAGTGTGTGGCCACACACGCCATATGTTGGAATGTTTGGCTCATTTTCAAGGTTTTACACTCTCAAAACTCATCCCACGACTCATACCTTGATTATACTAAGTTTTAAACACTCTAATTGACTCTAAATAGTGCTAGAAAATAGCAAAAACGAGTCTAACCTTCATTGATTTGAATAAGTGTATAAGATAAAAATTTCGGATTGTCACATCTAATCTGTGACAACCGTCAAAGTCAAAGTCAAAGTCAAAGTCAAAGTCAAAGTCAACAAGTCAAACCGGTCAAACTTAACTAGTACTTGTATGTTAAAAGTTATTTTATGTATAAAAAAATGTGCATTTATCTCGAAGACTCTATGTGTTAACAATGTAAAAACCCTAAAAGGGGAGTTAAACGCATCAAAACGCGACTAAGGACCCTTTCGGGGACTTAAAACAATCATAAACGAAACATAATGGGGTTCACGAACCTTGCATTACGAGATTATACAATAATAAAAGCTAAGGTTAAAATCTCTCCCAAATCTCTCCAAGTATGTGGAATCTCTCCCAAATCTCTCTAAGTATGTGAAATCTCTCCCAAATCTCTCCAAGTATGTGAAATCTCTCCCAAATCTCTCCAAGTATGTAAAATCTCTCCCAAATCTCTCTAAGTATGTGAAATCTCTCCAAGTATGTGAAATCTCTCCCAAATCTCTCTAAGTATGTGGAATCACTCCCAAATCTCTCTAAGAATGTGGTATCTCTCCAAGAATGTGAAATCTCTCTCAAATCTCTCTAAGTATGTGAAATCTCTCCAAGTATTTGAAAAATCTCCCAAATCTCTGTAAGTATGTGGAATCTCTCCAAGAATGTGAAATGTCTCCCAAATCTCTCCAAGTATGCCAAATCTCTCCAAGTATGTGAAATCTCTCCCAAATCTCTCCAAGTATGCCAAATCTCTCCAAGTATGTGAAATCCCTCCCAAATCTCTCCAAGTATGCCAAATCTCTCCAAGTATGTGAAATCTCTCCCAAATCTCTCTCAAAACCTCTTTTGATCTTTTTGTAATCAGTTGGGGCATCCCGACACTTGACTTTGTGAAAAACCATGCGAAACGGGAAGATACCTTGGAAAATAGCCTTTAGGGTCGGAGTCCCTCTATAGGGGCCAAACCCTACTTGAACCGGAGTCCCTCTATAAGGACCAAACCTTACTTGGACCGGAGTCCCCTTGTGTAGCCATGCCATTGGACCGCAATGACTAAGGAATGGGACTACTAAGGACCAAGGCTGCTGAAGACCGCAGCCACCTAGCCGCAGCCGGACCGCAGCCAAGCCGACCGCAGCCAAGCGAACCGCAGCCAAGCAAGCGCAGCCTCCGAACCACGGTTCTTCTTCCCTTCGGATCCACTTCAGTCCGGTTCCAAGATAGCCAAGATCCGGAATCAAGCCTGACTTCGGATTTTCCCCTTTTTCACCCGGTTTTCGACCACGACTTCGTTTTAAGCCCGTTTTTCATTTTTTTAACGTGGGATTTTCACCCAAATCCATATTTACCATTTTAAAACCCCAGAACTCTTATTTTAATTATTTTTTTTAGTATTTATTAATTAAAAATCATTAGTTTATATTAAGAAGATATTTACCACACAAGTGGGTCAAGTGTGCCCACTTGCCTTCCATGTGTCATCCTCTTAATAGTCCAACCCTATCCACATCACACAAACCAAGGTAAACATCCCTTCAATCTTGCAAGTTGCTCCAGCAACATTTACATAAAGAAATCCCTGGAAGATTTCTTGGTTCACTTTGATAAATCCTTCACTTTCACACTTCTCATATCATCTCAAGAAAGCTTCTTTCTCTCTACTTTCCAGCACCTTGTGCAAGTGTTCTTGAGTTGCTACAACACTTTTTGGTAAGTATTTCATCTAAACTCAAGTGTCATTCCATAATTTCATAACACTCTTGGATCATTGACTCATATCTTAACACCAAAAATCGTTCTTAGGATCATCCAAACTCTCACGTGTTCATCAAGTGGTCTTGACTTGATACTCCTCGTGTTCGACCTTCCACTCTTCAAGTCATCACTCAAGGTGAGTTCATACCCCTACATTTTCTAGTTTTCTTCAGTTTTCAGGGGGGGAATACAAGTTAAAACACCAAAACATATTCAAAACTCAACTTGACAGTTTACAACAGAAACGTTGTGACCTGTTCACGAACTGTTTTACCCAACTTAAACTTAATATCCTTCAAAACTGTATAATATGCAATTAGTTTAAGTTTATACCTTTAAAATGACTACTTGCACATCTCCATATGATTTTTCTACAATTTATGGTGATTTTTACAAAACTGCCTATCATTACATAAACGAATTCGGACCAGTCTGTGATTATGAACACTTTCACATAAGTTAGAGACTTCTAAAAATCATAATAAAAATTATGAATAAACTAGACACATTTTCTAAGCTCTCAGAGTTTACGAAGTTAGTTTTCGACTTCGTATGATTTTTTCTATGATAATTTCAAAACAGTGCAGAAAGGATAAAAACTAGTTGCATAGTTTACCATATTAACAACACTTTGTATTATGTTGAGCAAAGTGCATAACAATAAGTTTCTCAATGTTTGTATGCATTCTTGTTAGTTTATCATCATAAACAGAAATTAGTCATTCATGTTAAGGATTTTCCTCCATTCATTTCGAACACATCTAATAAACTACATTAAGTATAGTTTATGAATTTTCGATAAAAGCATACTACATGGAAAAGGTTTTACTCTCAAAACAAATGGGTTGTTCATATACTACTTGATAAACTATAATAGTAATAGTTTATGGATTTATATCACAAATGTATTTTCATAAAAGGTGATTTCACTTCCTCCACGGATGAAGTTTTATACTCAAAACTATATGTAAACTAGTTAACGTAAGTTGTGAGACATTCTCTTTCGGAGTACTCTTAAGTACCACAAAAAATCCTGAATTAGTTATAACCAGAGTTTCTTGTAGAGAGAGCGTGATAATTGTGTATAGATCTATATTGGGATTGACAACCCACACCCATGCTGCTTGCATAAGTCCGATCGGCCGATCGGGGGTGACAAGTGTCATTTCGATTCCGACGCCTGAAGAACGTCGTAAGCAGGTTATTCTGTCGTAGTATGGTTATAGCGACTCACATAGGGAGTTAACGATCTTTCAAGTTTACATGAAAAATTCTACTTTGAAAAGGAGTTTTACTTCTAAATTAAACGAGTTTATGCCGATTTAAACGTGCATGAATTACTCTAAGTATGGAAAAATACTTGTAGATTCTCGGTCTTGACGCTTAAGGCTACATGACTTTTTTTAAGGAAAATATTGGATTTTCTTTGGAAACACATTCCCATTATGAAAATTATAAGCACAAAAGACACACATACTCTCTGTCTTAACAATTAGGACTACATGACTTTTATGAGGAAAATATTGGATTTTCTTTGGAAACATATTTCTATCAAAACTACATTTCATCTAGAATTGTTAGACTTCAGCTATAATTGCTAAGTGTATATGCTAGAGTTATATAAGAATCTAGTCGAAATCGACGTAGAATTGGTGGGCCCGCCTTACTTCCTGTTCCTTGTTTGGTTGTGGACCTAGGGCAGACCCATTATATTCGACGGTTTCTTTAAATTAAATTTTATATAACTTATATACACTGGGTGATTATAGAAGGAATCTACGGGTCTTTCTAGGGTACATTATTGCATAACATAGGAAAATATTAAATTTTCTAGAATCATATTCTATCGCTTTCTACAAGGAAAACGGTTTCTTTCTCAAACAAAACTCTTATGAACTCACCAACTTAATTGTTGACACTTTTTCAAACTACGTGTATTCTCAGGAATTCAGTGAAACAGGAAATCAACCGCTTTTGAGGATGGGACGTTAAATCGTCAAACATTTCATTTTTGTCATCATAAATGTAATTGATTGGAAACATGTAAACACATACTATTGTATAACTTTTTCAATTATATTTATGATGGTTGTCTTTACTTTGGGCACTATTATACTCGTTTTTGTGATACTATACATGAAGTCCTCCACCCCCGGACGTTTCCGCTATCCTTGGTTTGGGGGTGTGACATAATCTTACACAACTTTTATGATCAACTTCAACATATGGAACATTTCCATAATCCCATTTTGACTATCACTTCTAAACAAGAGTTACCTTTACTCAGAGTATGTCAATATGGTCCTTCCAAAATTTACACTTTACTTCCAACTGTCCATGAGCAACCAATCTTTGGTAAACCTCAGATTGTCCTCGACAATTGCTTAACCATTTTAGTCATATCTCGTTCTAGTCCCTTTTCCCTCTTAATGCCCTAGGCATTTGGAAAATTAGAACATATTAATATTACAACATATGTAATCGATCCTATATCAAAAGCATATGGAATACGATTCATAATGTCTCACATAATGACATGATACTTTACCAGTCTTTCCCTATAACATCCACATATGTTCAATCATTTCAAAATAAAATCCAGATATTTTCATGACTAAATTTGTTTAAAATCTCAATCTAAGCTTTTTGATATGAAATGAAGTATGAATTCCTCTCCCTTAATTATAGCAAAACAAGTTTTCAAACCCTGCAACTTTGTGAATTGAAACTTTTGTTTTCTATAATTAACATTGCTAACTCGCAACACTTACCATAATAATTATGCTCCTGCTAGCATAATAATTATTATCTTAATAGCATAACACTTATGCTCCCACTAGCTTTGACATGTAACGAGAAATCAGTTGGACTTCTAGAAATCAATATTTATTGACTTTCTTACCAAAGTTCATATTTCTGACACGAGATGCTTTAATAAGCCTTTATCTAAGCTTCTAAAACTTTTACGCTTTTCCTTAGATAGCACAGATGTGTGTCTAAACAATTTTAGAACTTATACCAATAAGTCTCAAATGTTTAGACCTTTTGCCATTTCTAACAATTCGAACTATGAAGAGGGATGTCGTAATCATAATCGAATTTAAGAATGCAAATATCACAATTTCTATCTCCTTAAAATCTACTTAGTGAAAGCGTTTCCTCATAATCATTTTCATAAAGCGGAGATAAACCTTATGACACTTAGATTTTATGGTGTATGTGTTCCTATCCATGTGAATTTGTCATAACCATAATCATAAGACAAGGTTAGTGACAAATACAAACTCATATGGTTTGAACATGTTCAATCTTAATTTCTTGCCACCAGGCAGCACAAGTGCCTGCTTCCAAGTTGTTATGCAAACAATTGAGCACTCATAAAACTCACATGCATAGTCAAATTTAACTGGAATGGGCACAGAAACAAGAATATGTAAACACGATAGCTTACAAACCTCTAGTCGTGTGCTACTTATTAACAATAGTTTCATTCTTGATTAGTTCTTGAAACTTTTCAAGATCTCTAAGACTCCCACTGACGTCTTGACATATAAGATTCTCTTTGTCAAGAAACATTACTTGACAACAAATATTCAAGAGTTAGTGTGGTTTCTTATCAAGACAAACACTTCACACAATTGATCTTAGTTGGTCTTTTTCTTATCCAAAACATCACAACTTACCAATTTCAAATGTACAAGAATAGAAAACATTTTACTCTACATTTGATGAGTGTTATAAACCTTTCTTAAGACCCTGTCACTCAAGTTACAATCGGAGTATGACTCTAAGACTTGATTTTGGAACGAAGTATGATTTATCTTCTTGATTTAACCATTACAACAATTCACGATTCCTCTTCATAGCCATACAAATGCACTAATATGTGCTTAGAGGATCAATTGTGATATGGTTTCATAATCACTAAGATAATCATAAAACACGATACTCAAGTACTCTCCCTTCTTCTCAGATTGGAGAAACTTTTATCTTTCTGCCTAATTTGATTCTTGTTATTCGTTCTGCCATACATTGAAACTTTTTCAATGATTCAGAATTACACTTAATCTTGTAAGCATAACCATATTTACTAAACTTTAGTAAATCATAACGAATAGTCTTATTGTTATTTGTGGTGGACCTGATCAGCGCACAACCAAGTGTACCCGATCCCTTACTCCTTCACTTGACTCACATATACATGTGAAAAAGGAATTAGTCTTAATTTCCCAAAGATGAAGTTCTTATTCATCACACAATACAAATTGCATGATTCCAAGTTTCTCTCTAGGTGAACCTTGGGTGATGCGAATCTTTCCTTATTTGGTAAATCTTGACACTACCAAAAACGAAAGAATCAAATCCATTTTCCAATATTGCTATCAATGGAAACATATAAACAACAATTTTCACCAATGCCATTGTAAGGAAACTTAAACTAAAATAAAATCAAAATTTATTTATTAAAATTACGGAAAACGTTTCCTTACAATGCAAATACATATGAAAACTATGTTGTTATCTATTCCTAATCAATCTATCATAACTCTTAAGCAGGAGCTAAAAATTCTGATCATTGAAATCCATCTCTTCGCGATCAGAATCAACTTACTCTTCCTTTAAGCTTCCTTTCTTTTCTTCGATCCTAGAAAACATCAAAATGTAATTACATTACATCACGTATTAAGAATCTCCAAATAGGAACCTAATAGAGTTAAATAGTAGACTTACCGGAAGTAGAGTCATACACTCTGACTTTACCATCCTTGTGGTCCTTTAGGTAGATACGACAGCTTCGCAACCAATGTCCTTTCTTTTGGCAACAAAAACATATGGACTCTTTGGGAATGGTACACAGGACTATCTCAGACATAGCCTTTCTCTTTACCATTTGGTCAAATGACTTGACCATGGCCGATCCCTTTCCATTGGGAAAAGAAAGCTTTTCTGGACTTCCAATGTTTCCATTGTCAATGTCCATGGAAGTTTGGGAAATAGATCTTCCAATCAAATTTGCATTACCGGTGCGCCAAATCATTCCTGATTCAGCAGCAACAAGCAAATATGTTAGATCAATAAGGGTCATGTCGTGATCTCCCATATAGTAGTCCTTAAAGAACCCGCTATATGACTTAGGAAGTGATTGAAGAACCAAGTCAAATGCCAACTTCCTTGAAACAACGACACCCAACATTCTTAGCCTATCAGTGTGTAACTTCATCTCCAAGACATGTACACACACAGACTTTCCATCTTGGTGTTTGCTAGCCAATAGGGCTTGAGCTTGAATGACCTTGAACTTTTCAAGTCTTTGAACTTGTGGGTCAGGGAGAATTATTGGAGGAGGTGGAGCAAGAGAAGTTCCACTACAGCACGAAAAGGAGATTAACCTTTAACCTCGATTGTCTTATGGAATATCATATTTATAAAGAAAGGATTCGGGAAGACCATAGGTTTCAGAACTAGACATCTACAAGGGAGAAATTCAAGTTGGTTGATTTAAGTCCTTAATATAACACCCAAATGAAATATTAAGGCTAGGACCCAACACAATATTTTACAATTCGGAAGAGGGATTCTGTAATCCAATTGTAAAATATTTGAAGGTAGGTAAATGACGATTTACCAATTCCCACCATGAAAAACGAAATTGATTATTAAGTTTTAAATGAATTGAAATTCCTAGATTCTTTTGAGATTCATTGAACTTTTCAATGGCATGTTTAATCTCGATTGTTCCCTTCAACTTTGTGACTGGGATGCCGAGGATCACAAACAAGAAGTGAATAACCATGAAAATTCGCCTGGTACACTTAATGTTACAAATCATCCAATCAATGTACCGGTTAACCACACACACTCCATTGATCCATGATTAACATCAAGCTACCCTTTGTTAAACACACACGCTCCACTAACGACTTAACAAGGTGCAAAGTGCAATTTCATGGGTTAGCACCAAATTCACATTTTTCCTAAGTAACTAAGATTGGGAATTTATAAGTGTTTAGTTACTGTATATTTTCATTATACTTTTAATGAGAATTAAAGTCCTATCCTACCCGTTCGGCTAACGACCCTCCACCAGTCAAGGAAGCGGTGGGTGAGAGTGGACACCCATTAAACCACCATTTTATAGGCAGTAACCTTATACCCCCTTATAGACCGACTTCGTGAATGAGGCCTACTAACGATAATACTGACTTTTTACTTATACATATATAATATATTAAACTTTTAATTTTACATGGTATAAGGGTGTATTTTACACATTTAAAATACTTGGTGGTTTAATCTTTTAAATAAACTATACTCTTAATTTAATTAATCTTAAACCATGTTATTATGGATTTATTAAAATTCTCTTTTAATTAACCACTTTAATTAATTTAATAAAGTCCATAAGGTGTAATTGAATTATTCAAAGCAACTAGGTTATTAAAAATTCAAAATTAAAACTATCTAATTAATTTTTAAGTTATGAACCTAAGAGTTGCCTCTTTTGAAACCTTTTAATTACAAGAGTTAATTTTTCATAATTTGAGACTTTTCAAATACCAAAACTTGAGGACAAGATTTGTAACTCTTTAAAACCTTTTGGTTTTCGATAACTTATGAGTTAATGTGGCTTTTATGAAAAAACTTTTCATGTTCCATAACTTGAGGACAAGTTATGGAGAACTTTAGAAAAACATTTAAGATCAATTTTACCAAGAAAATTATCATGTAATTTTTTATGATCTAAATTAACTGATATGGCAAGGCAATTCATATCAAATAATAGAAATAATTATCTTATTATCTTAAAATTTGACAATTGTCCTTTAATTGAATGAGGATCATCATTACCAATTCAGAAAATACATTTTTTATGATTACAAAATAGTTTGTGGTAATGATCCCTAGTCCAATTCTGGCCAAAAACTTGAAATTCTGCAACCAGAAGCACCAAATCGTCGAGTGCATGAACCTGACTCGTCGAGTTGGCCTTTTTACTAAGTGGAGTCGTCGAGTCAGCCAGTGGACTCGACGAGTTCATCAGTCAGAAGCCAGAAAATCGATTTTTTCAACTTTGAAAAATAGCAAGCATCAAATATAACAGAAAACAATCCTAGGCTCTAATACCACTGTTGGGTTATGTATACAACATCCTATGGTGCACATACAACCTAAATGCTTTGGATCTATGTTTTCTCTAATTACACATGCAATATTGTTTGCAAAGAATGAAGCCTACAACTAGCATACAATTGACATAAACAACATAAAATAGAGTTAAATAATTACCTCTTTGTTGTTGCTTGTAGTTTTGGCCTTGAAGAACTTAGCACCTCAAATGTGATGCCTCAAATGGTTCACAAACACCATGAACAAATGGAGGACTTTTGAGAGAGAATATCCTTGCATAAAATCGGCTCAAATGAACTCTTAGAACATATGTGGTCTCAGATTTTAGCTATAGGCTGACATATATATATATATATATTGTAGGATTCTAAGTGTCATGGTTAAACCCTAATCCATACCATTGGGCTTATTATCCATGATCCATGATCCATGATCCATGACCCATATGGACTAACTCTTTATGGATTCTTTCATAAACTTAGTCCATCATGTATCATAAGCCCAAACAATATATATATATATATATATATATATATATATATATATATATATATATATATATATATATATATATATATATATATATATATATATATATATATATATAATTTACACAATTAGTCCCCATTAATTTAATTAGTCTCTTTCGATCACTAAATTAATTCCAAATTAATTCCAAATTAATTCTTGATCAATACTAATTAAATAACATGATTTCATATTAATATATTAGAACTTAGAATATATAAATAAATCATAAATAAACTCTTCTCAAAAATCCATCCTATCAAATTGCTCTGGTGAAGGCAACCCAAATGGACCATGCTACTCTTGGGTCAAGTACATACCAATTATAGTTATGGGCTTAGACACCTAATCCAACAAATATGCCCTGTGTAAAGCTACACCATGCGTATAGAGGTTACGTCCTACGTACAACCTCTAATCCCAGAAACTTCTATTAAGCTCGTAATACATCAAGCCAATCTCTCAAACTCCCAGATCTGATCTAAACGAATGTATTAGTTGATAAAGTCTCTGACTTTATACCTTTTCATGGTCACGGTGAACACACAATAAAACTCAAAGGCTAAGATGATACCTTTTGCTCAAGAACTCATGCATGGATGGATGAGAGTGCCCAAGCACTCATTTTTATGACTTTATAGCCTCAAAAAGATCAGAAGGATGCATTCAAATGGTATAGAGTAACCCATACCCATAAGTACCAGGATTATAGGACTAAAAGAATAAAATCCCATGAGCTAAATAGATAATAAAAAAGAAACATCAAGATGAAAGATTTACACCTTCTAGAGATAGGTGATGAAGTGAAAACTTTTGATCTATAAAGCTTATAGCTCACACTTGCTTCTGCAGTGGACTCCTTCTTCAAGAATGCACAAAAAAATCACACTAATTCTTCCAAAACACACAATTGGTGGCTAGGGTTTCAAAAAAATTAATGAGGTGATGGAGGTTGGTAATGGGTAGGGTTGCAAGAACTTAGAGCCCTTGAATAGGGCTCTAAAACCTTGGGATTAGGGTTTTAGTCAACAACAGTTGTGCCTTGTGTAACCTAGCTTACGCAATGCATAGCTCATTAAAAACGTGATAACCATTCAGAAAACTACCCCAACGTAACTTGGTTATGCTCTGCGTAGCGCAAAACCCCAAACATCTGATTCAACTTCAAATAACCATAACTTCTTCGTTTTAACTCTGATTTCGACACTCTTTATATGCACGGAAAGGTATTGGCGAACTTCAGAATTATATCTAGTTACTTTTGGCTTAGCGCATGTCGAACCAAAAACCATAATCCATGCAAGAATCCTGACGTATGACTTTTCCCATTTTATCCTTTGCTTCCCGCACACGAATCAAGGGCTTAGATATCATAACCAATATTATTAACCCTCAATAAAGTCCAAAGTTTACTTCCTTAAAGCCCAAAGCCTTTACATTATTGAATTATGGTCCACGAACCCTGATTTAAGGAATGTCCAGAAATAAGGTGTCACCGGCTCAAGCTCTTTTCAACCTAGTCTACAGTGTTCCAGCAAGGAACAACTGACCACAATGAGATATTCGCCTAGCAGCTTCCAATGTGAGGACCACACACTCATCCCTGGAGGCATGAACCCGAAAAAACTAAACCTCCACTCACGTTCTAATAGATCTTTTATTACCCTGCAACCATGAAGGATCTCTACAAATCCAAAATTCAAAAATCCAGTATACTTACACTACATCTCCTAAGACCCCATGCACTGAAACCATAAAATCAATCTGAATGTTGATCCTCCAGGCAGAAAACCTAGTTCTTCCACACTTAGGGCTCACTCTAACCATGGCTAACGTGCCCATGTCGAAGCCTAAACCCGACTCATTGATATATCCTCTAAAAACAACTCTTGGCATTCAAAATGGCATATGATAATATTTTGAATGGTAATAACCAAACCACCATAAAAGGGAACCACGAACCTTTGGTGGACACTTAAACACCATAAACATTTCGTCTCACACTGGCAGAGATCAGGCCTCCTCAGCTTGCAGCTGAAACGTTTGGCTCCTCACCACTGGAGCCTCCACCCTGCTTCACAACCATCACTAATCGTCATTATAGCTGGAGTAGGTGCCCATACCGCTCCACTCGTTAATCTCAAATAGTCGTCCTTCCTGTGGCCCACCAGGTTGCAATGGAAATTAGATTGGACTCGATCCATAGGGACAATCCTTGCACATATGATCAATCTCGTTGCACTTGTAGCAGCCCATACCTCTAGCTAGACACACACAACCGTGTGGTTTCCCGCACTTGCCGCAATGGCCCCGACACTACTGACATCTAGCTCGCAAATAAAAAGTCTTGGGCTTCTTCACTGAGCCCTCTACTATCTGAATCAAAATGCATTCCACTTCGACCGCAACTCTAACACGATCTTCTGTTCTTAGGTTCTGCCAATCATATCCTCCAAAGTCTTGCAACTCGATAGGCTCACAAACTCCTGAATATCATCCCTCAACATATCGTGGAACATTGTCTTCTTCATTTCCTCATCCATAGCATAATAAAGAACCAGTAAATTCCTTTCTCTGAACTTGGCGATGATCTCCGCCATAGTCTCTTTCGTCTTGAGAGGGTCCTGAAACTCCCTCGCAAACTGCTGCACCTCAATTTCAGGTGCAAAGTCCGACCTGGACCTCTACACAAAATCATTCCATGACATGGTTGCCACCGCTTCAGCTCTAAAAGATTGACCAACCTCCTCCCACCAGTTGCGGGTTCCATCCCCAAGAAGGCAAGATGCAAATCCCACCTTCTATCCCTCCGAGTAGAAACTAGTCTGTTGAGCATTCTCTATGTCAGAAATCCACCGTCTACTAGTAATAGTGTCACACCCCCAAACCGGAACGGATGAAACGTTCTGGGGTGGAGGACGTCATGTTTAGTATCACAAGACATGCATCATAGTAAGCAAGTAATAACCAACCATTTCATTAGAAAGAAAGTGCTTACAATGTATGCGATTCACATAAAATAGAGTACATAGCAAATAACAAAAAGACATGAAGCTATATTGCTCCATCTTCTGAATCCCAGTACGCGTACCTGTCTACTGGTCTCCTGAGAATACAAGTTATTTTGAAAGCGTAGATCAACATTTAAGCTGGTGAGTTCATAAGATTTAAGTGATGTAAGTTGGTAGTAAGAAAGTTGTAGAAAGTTATAGTAAGTTGTAGTAAGTTCTGTTTAGAAAAAGTTTGCCTGTTCCTCCAGAAAATCCTATATTTACTGCTTTGATGAAAGATAAGTAAAAATGACTCAACAGTCCTTTGTATGAGTATTAAATGGATACAAGTTATATAAAACTCAGAGTAAACAAACAATCGGTTGTGTGTATCTGCCCTAAGCCCACAACCAAACAAGGAACATGAAATGAGGCGGAAGACACACATCCCATTGTTTGTTAGATCCTCGTTGTATATAACCCTGGCGTGTTCACCTGGTACTCACGGACTTAACTGTAATAGTTCCTTTATATTTGATGAAAAGATCCTCTAAGAAAACCCTTATTTCTTATAGTAAAAATGGTAACCATAGTAGTTCCTTCTATAATCACTTAGTTTATACTAGCTATATATAATCTAATATCGAATAGATAGTTAATTGTGTGAATCTGCCCTAAGCCCACAACCAAACAAGGAACATGAAATGAGGCGGAAAGCACATATCCAACTACCTACTGGTTATTAATTATATATAACCCTGATGTATAAACTAAGGTATTATAGAATTAACCACCTAAGGTCTTTTAAGTTATATTGGTTTAATAAAAATGGATTAAACCCTTTACTGCTAAGTTTCTAGTTTTGTATACCAAAAGTTCTTTGTTTGAAAAGTATGATTTGTACTAGAAAATGGTGCATTGAATTAGTATCCTATGACCTGACCCATACCTGGTACCCCTTATGATTACTTAGGGTATATAGAAACATATATATATCTAAGATCGGATAGATAGTAGGCTGGGTGTATCTGCTCTAAGCCCACAACCAAACAAGGAACAGGAAATGAAGCGGAAAGCACACATCCTATTACCTATCGGATCCGATTAATATATATCCCTAAATGCATACACTAAGGAATCATAAAGTTAGCATTATAGGCCCCCTTCTACTGAATGTACTAGACTCGACTGTTCTGTGTGTCGGTTGTAAAATGTAATTTTTCCCTAGTTTATAACTATATTGACTTGAAAATAGTTTATATTAACTTTCAAGTGGTCCTGACACAATATGAAAGTATTTGGAAAATATAAGTACTCAGTTGTCTTATGAACTGACATTCTGCAGTTCTAATTACCTTAAAACATGTTTGTTTTATTAAGGCCATAATGTGATGAATAGAACCCATACTATAGCTCTCTCAGCAAGAGATTCTGGGAACCAAACTTGACTTCCGCAAACCAGTTGCTAGGCCGTGTAAATTCACATTAAAGTTATATGATCATGTATACCCAATATAACTATCACTAATTGCCTAGAACAATGGGTTAGTGATTCATTGGTATTTTTAGATCATGTAGTTGTCCCATGCTATATCACCTTATTTTGTTCGTTCTGTTATAGTATCTTAGTATGTTCTCGTTATAGTATCTTAGTATCTTCTCATTATAGTATCTTAGTATCTTCTCGTTATAGTATCTTAGTATCCTCTAGTATCTAGCATCTTAGTATCTTCTAGTTATAGTATGAACTGAACCCCTAAACTATACCCCTTATAGTTTACTAGTAATTTGCTTCAACTGTTTTTGAAAAGACTCATTTTTCTACTAAGTTATGATTGTACTTTAAAAACGGAATTTTGTTAAACTATAAAGTAACATAACTTTAAAAGAGTTTTTGAAATGTTTTGATTACTTATAAATGACATAAGCAATCCTTTAAAAATGTTTATAACAAACAATTACACAATTATCATTGTGTTCAACTTGTATTCCCCCCCTTAAAAGCATTTAACACAATTTAAAAGATTGATTACAGGGGTATGAACTCACCTTATGTGGGTGATTCAAGCGAATATGCGCGTAAGGATGAGAAGTTCCACGAATGATGTTTCGATACTTAAAGAGTCCTAAATGACATATAATAGCATATAATGGCATAAATATAGTGTTTAGATGCAACCAAATGCAAAGAAAGACCTTACAGGACTAGGAAATACTTTGACCAAGTGTTGGAATCACATGTGATTCACTAAAATGGAGTGTATGGCCTTAACAACGAGTGTGCGGCAATGGGTGTGCGGCCAGGGAGTGTGCGGCCGCACTCTCATGATAAAAAGTGCACAAAAGCGTTTTCCAATGGTAGGGAGGCTTGTAGGACTAATGCTCATCAAGTGTTGAAGTTAGAAAGGCACTTTGGAGGCCCTTAAGCACTAAACAGAGGGGTGTACGGCCACATGGAGTGTGTGCAGCCGCACACTTCTTGATGATCATGGTTTGGACGTTTTCTTAGGATCATATCTAGTAAGTAACAAGCTTAGGGGATGGTACTTACAATATAGAAGCGTTTAGGTGTGTTTTTTAGGGTGTTTTGAGGGATGTACGGCCACACCTGGGTGTGCGGCCGCACACACCATGTATTCTTAAGTTATGGGCATTTTCAAGGACTTAAACTCTTGTTCTAAACAAGATTCAAGCATAAGGGAAGACTACTTAAGATCTGGAGGCTCGAGAAGGCTCAAAATCACCAAGAACAAGTGTGTGTTCTTGGTGTTCTTGGTGAAATGGATGAAGATTTGAAGATCTAGCCAAAACATGATTTCAAATGGATTAAATAAAAGGATGTTACTAGATTAAGGATATTAACAACAAACCAAAGGAAGAACACTTACATTCTTGAAGAACTAGGCTGAAAATTGGATGATAGTTGAGAGAGAAATCGAGTTCTAGGCTTAGGAGGGTGAAAAGGGATGAAAGAAGGTTGAGTTCTACCTATGTACACGTGAGTGTGCTACCAGGAGAGGGGTGTGCGGCCGTACACTCCTTAAGTTGGAGTGTAAGGCTCGATTTTTGGTGCTAGAAGTGTACGCGACCCAATCCTATACTCGAGGCTTGAATGTACTGAGCTTTGAACCTTTAAACAGACTCTAAACAAGGCTAAACGATAGCAGAAACGAGTTTCACACTCAGTTGAGTTGACTGGCTGGGCTTTACAAGGAAAAAAATTTCGGGTTGTCACATCATCCCCCCGTTAGATGGAATTTCGTCCCGAAATTAGCTTTCTTAGCAGTACTACTGGGGTTGCGCTCCTCTGATTAGCAGAATACCCACTCGTAGACCTGGCAACTTTGCCCTATTATTTATGATAGGATTCAAACTCGGTCCATCTATCATTACCTCATGTATACAAGTCATATATAATTAGGATTAGTTAGACGATCGGATGTGCGACTCTGCCCCAGCTCCACAACCAAACAAGGAACATGAGATAGGGCGGAAACACACATACAAGATCTGCATAATCATAATCATATACCACCCTCGCGTATACACTAAATGGTGATAGGTGGCATGTATGCCTCCTTAGCCTCTGTGCTCGGACTTGGTCTGCTGGACGAGTGGTATTTCGAAAAGGTTTGTGGAACATACGCCGGCAAGGCTTCGAAGGACAAAGTACTCTTCGCACAAGGACTTTGGGGTTTATAATACGAAAGACAAAACTGAGGTTTAGGTCGGACTGTCGTTACGAATGACGAAGGTTTCTTGAACTCGACGGTCAAGGCGTTAGGAACATATGAACTTAGTATGGTGAGGACCACGCCAACTCATGACGAATGACAGTATCAAAATCTTTACTGAACAAAGTTTTGGCCGATTTGAAAGAAACGTTTGTTATACGATGATGCACTTCCCTAGTGTGCTCGAAAATGTACTCTTTGTAAATGTTCTAGTGCTTTCTGTTTTCCCTTGTTGTTAACACTTCTACGTATCGTACCGCGATTTGCGCGTACATACCGCGAAAGTGCTTTGTTATTTAGTATCGATACTTTAAACTACGATCCTCCTTGGTACCACTATGATCGCCTGGAATATACAAGTTATGAATAATTAAGATGAATTCGACGGTGGACTGAGTAACTCTGCCTCAAATCCACAACCAAACAAGGAACCGGAATTAAGGCGGAATCACACACTCTA
This sequence comes from Lactuca virosa, assembly GCF_052849685.1. NCBI lineage: Eukaryota > Viridiplantae > Streptophyta > Magnoliopsida > Asterales > Asteraceae > Lactuca > Lactuca virosa. The sequence goes on from NC_136429.1 coordinate 385,293,948, forward strand.
AGTCTGCAAAATCTTTTGAATACTGTGACTTATTTCAATAAGTGAGTTATTATAATTAATTTTAAGTGTTATCCCCAAGTTTTAATCTTATATATATATAATTAAATTTTTCAAAGTAATTACTAGATCGAAAACGTACCGCTGGTCGCTGGCGACTCCGAGGTCGATTCTCCTGCGGTGATCATCAGAACTCGTCCATCCGCTCCTGAGTTCTTTGTTATCGGCCAGTCCCTCTGGTAGTGTCCATTCTCACCACAGCCATAGCAGACTTGGTTTTCTTCAGCTCCGGGGACTTCGGAGATCGGTTGAGCCAGTGCCCTGCAGAAACGGACTGTGTGTCCCTTTCTGTGGCAGTTCAGACACTGCATTTCCCGACATAATCCAGTGTGGTCATCGTTGCACTTTCCACACTTCGGGAGGGTTCCAACATATCGACTGGCAGGTGCTGGAGTAGCAGGTGTTGTGGCGGCGTACATAGTACTCGTTTGTTCCTCCTGCGGGGTTTCATGTGTTGTTTGCTTCTTCTTCCTCTTGTTTCCCGACTTCTGGCTATTGTCCTCTTCCCTCGATGACTCGGGAACGGGGACTTCCACACCATGGCGGACTCCGTGGTCGATGAGTCACTGGTCCAGGCGTTTGGCACTATCGAATGTGGCTGGGTTAGAAGACAATACATCTCCTTGGATCGGGGCAGATATACCCTAGATGTATCTTTCCATCTTCTTGCTCTCCGGGGTAACCATCCCGGGGCATAGTTCTGTTCGATCGCTAAACCGATCAGTGTAGGCCACTATGTCTGAGCCGGCCATCGTGAACTCCCATAGTTCTTGTTCCAGCTTTTGAACTTCGCCCAAGGGGCAGTATTCTTCCACCATTAACTCTTTTAGGTTCTCCCAACCTATCGAGTTAGCCACTGATAGGGTCAGTGACTTGACATGGCTGTTCCACCATGTCCGGGCTATGTCAGAGAAGATGCAGGCAGCAAACTTCACTTTGCTCCCTTCAGGGCACGAACGGATTTCGAAGACCGAATCTGTTTTCTCGAACCATCGCATCAGAGCGATGACTCCACCATTTCCATCGAAGGAATTGGGTTTGCAGTTCATGAAGTCTTTATACGAACACTCCCTTGGGTGTCCGTGAGTAACTCCGGGGTTGGTTAAGTGGGTACCGCTACCAGATCCGAGGGTACCACTTTCGCCAAAGTGAGCTAGAGCAGTTGCCACTGCGGAGGATATCGCTGCTTGAAGAGCAGCAGGATCGAATTGCGGCGGTGGAGTTGGAGTTATCGGAGTAGTGCGTCTGTTTGATCAGCGAGGAGGCATCTTTACTAAAAGAATGCAAATATGAGATGGAATAAGTCGAAAGCAATGGACATAAGCCGAAAGCTGAAAAGACAAGGTTATCCTAGTTCTGGGTGTATCGGGTCCTGACTTCCACAGGGTTTTGGAAATAATTCATAAAAGAGTCTATACCAAATAAACTTTATGAATTTGGAATGGCAATCCTCGAATGAATACCTGTTACCTGAATAACTGTTACCAGCTGCATGTAAGAAAATAATCCTAACACATAATGTGAACAGTGTTTCCACTCGCTCATTAAGTTAACAAGATTATTATTTATTAGTGTGCCACATAAGACGTTTTGGTTACTTCGGTTGATCCTTCTTTGAAAGCTTCTCATGAACTTGCTCTTGTTCCTCCTTGACTCTTCTGTTGACTACTATGAGGAAGTGGTAACATCTATCTGGGTTTGTCGTGCGAGAATGGAAGTGACTAAAGAACCTATGAGGTTTAAGTGAAACATTATGGGTTGATCCTTATAGAGTCCTCCTATAATTGTACAATGTATACAAGTTGTATATAATTTTAGATGAGATAGACCTTCGAAGAGGTGATCCTACTCCAAAACCACAACCAAACAAGGAACAGGTAGTGAAGCGTAGATCACAAATTCTAAGTCTATAATATCTCAATTATACATAACCATGGGAGTATACATTGCAAGATTATAGACCTATCTGTCAGGGTCTCTTAAGTTATTACATAAGTTATTTGTATAGTGCCTAAAATACTCCTATAGTATTTTATCGTAATGTACTTGGTATGTTTTAAACATGTTATCGTGTTATAGTATCATAGAATACTCCTGTAGTATTCTAACTCTATGTACTTGATCTAGTATTCTCTTGACAAGTATTAGGTAAGTTTTAAGACCGTTGCAACACCACATCACTCCCAAACACATGTCGGTCACATCTCGAATGAATATAGTTGATCAGGCTATATTGATTCTAGCTATGATTACATAATTGTCCAGGTTTGACCATAGTGTTCAACCTTTAACTTTTTATGTTCTGTTCTTCTCGTGATACTTGACCTAGTATGTATATACGTATAAGCAAGTATGTATACTTTTATAAGGTATACTTATATATTTAAAATATATTATTATCCAGAGCACTTCGTCCCCATTGTATTTATAGTTGTATATCTTTTATCGGCTGATATACTTAGTTCACTATAAACAATGCTCTGATACCAATCTGTCACACCCCAAAACCGGAACGGCGGAAACGTTCTGGGGTGACATGCATCATAGTAAGCAAGTAATAAACGACCATTTCATTAGAAAGAAAGTGTTTACAAACTATGCAATTCACATATAATAGAGTACATAGCAAATAACAAAAAGACATGAAGCTATACTGCTCCATCTTCTGAATCCTTGTGCGCGTACCTGTCTACTGGTCTCCTGAGAATACAACTTATTTTGAAAGCGTAGATCAGCATTTAAGCTGGTGAGTTCATAAGATTTAAGTGATGTAAGTGGGTAGTTAGAGAGTTGTAGAAGGTTATAGTAAGTTGTAGTAAGTTCTGTTTAGAAAAAGTTTGCCTGTTTCTCCAGGAAATCCTATATTTCTTGCTTTGATGAAAGATAAGTAAAAATGACTCAACAGTCCTTTCTATGAGTATTAGATGGATACAAGTTATATAAAACTCAGAGTAAACAAACTATCGGTTGTGTGTATCTGCCCTAAGCCCACACCCAAACGAGGAACATCAAATGAGGCGGAACACACGTCCCATTGTTTGTTAGATCCTTGTCGTATATAACCATGACGTATTCACCTGGTACTCACGGAGTTAACTGTAATAGTTCCTTTATATTTGATGAAAAGATCCTCTAAGAAAACACTTATTTCTTATAGTAAAAATGGTAACCATAGTAGTTCCTTCTATAATCACTTAGTTTATACTAGCTATATATAATCTAATATCGAATAGATAGTTAATTGTGTGAATATGCCCTAAGCCCACAACCAAACAAGGAACAGAAATGAGGCGGAAAGCACACATCCAACTACCTACCGGATATTAATTATATATAACCCTATTGTATAAACTAAGGTATTATAGAATTAACCACCTAAGGTCTTTTAAGTTATATTGGTTTAATAAAAATGGATTAAACCCTTTATTGGTAAGTTTCTAGTTTTGTAAACCAAAAGTTCTTTGTTTGAAAAGTATGATTTGTACTAGAAAACGGTGCATCGAATTACTGTCCTATGACCTGGCCCATACCTGGTACCCTTTATGATTACTTAGGGTATACGAAAACATATATATATATATATATATATATATATATATATATATATATCTAAGATCGGATAGATAGTAGGTTGGGTGTATCTGCTCTAAGCCTACAACCAAACAAGGAACAGGAAATGAAGCGGAAAGCACACATCCTATTACCCGTCGGATTCGATTAATATATATCCCTGAATGCATACACTAAAGAATCATAAAGTTAGCATTATAGGCCCCCTTCTACTGAATGTACTAGACTCGACTGTTCTGTGTGTCGGTTGTAAAATGTAAGTGTTCCCTAGTTTATAACTATCTTGACTCGAAAATAGTTTATATTAACTTTCAAGTGGAACTGACACAATATGAAAGTATTTGGAAAATATAAGTACTCAGTTGTCTTATGAACTAACATTCTGCAGTACTAATTACCTTAAAACATGTTTGTTTTTATTAAGGTCATAATGTGATGAATAGAACCCATGCTATACGCTCTCCCTGCAAGAGATTCTGGGAACCAAATATGACTTCCGCAAACCAGTTGCTAGGCCGTGTAAATTCACATTAAAGTTATATGATCATGTATACCTAATATAACTATCACTAATTGCCTAGAACAATGGGTTAGTGATTCATTGGTATTTTTAGATCATGTAGTTGTCCCATGCTATAGCACCTTATTATGTTCGTTCTGTTATAGTATCTTAGTATGTTCTCTTTATAGTATCTTAGTATCTTCTTGTTATAGTATCTTAGTATCTTCTCGTTATATATCTTAGTATCCTCTAGTATCTAGCATCTTAGTATCTTCTAGTTATAGTATGAACTGAACCCCTGAACTATACCCCTTATAGTTTACTAGTAATTTACTTGAACTGTTTTTGAAAAGAATCATTTTTCTACTAAGTTATGCTTGTACTTTAAAAATGGAATTTTGTTAAACTATAAAGTAACATAACTTTAAAAGAGTTTTTGAAATGTTTTGATTACTTATAAATGACATAAGCAATCCTTTAAAAATGTTTATAACAAACAATTACACAATTATTATTGTGTTCAACTTGTATTCCCCCCCCCCCTGAAAAGCATTTAAAACAATTTAAAAGATTGATTACAGGGGTATGAACTCACCTTATGTGGGTAATTCAAACGAATATGCGCGTAAGGATGAGAAGTTTCTCGAATGAAGTCTCGAGACTTATCGAGTCCTAAATGACATATAATAGCATATAATGGCATAAATATAGTGTTTAGAATCAACCAAATGCAAAGAAAGACCTTACGGGACTAGGAAACACTTTGACCAAGTGTTGGAATCACATGTGATTCACTTAAAGGGAGTGTACGACCTTAACAAGGAGTGTGCGGCCATGGGTGTGCGGCCAGGGAGTGTGCAGCCGCGCACTCATGATAAAAGGTGCACCAAAACGTTTTGCAATGGTAGGGAGGATTGTAGGACTAATGCTCATCAAGTGTTGAAGCTAGAAAGGCACTTTGGAGGCCCTTAAGCACTAAACAAAGGGGTGTACGGCCACATGGAGTGTGTGCGGCCGCACACTCCTTGATGATCATGGTTTGGACGTTCTCTAAGGATCATATTGTGACAACCCGAAATTTCCATTCGTACAAACTCTACTGTCAAGCCCTTCAAATAAGAGTCAAATACTTTTCTGCTAAATTTTAGCCGGTTTAAAGTCCGTTTGAGTGTTTTAAAGCTTAGTGCTTCAGGAGATAATTGGAGAGAGGATACACTAGGTTTTATTGTGCATCAATAAAGTCCCAAAACTCCAAGACTTTGGAGTTTACGGCCCAAACATGGAGTTTAGGGCCGTAAACCCCAGGGAGTATAAATATGACACTTAGTCATTTTTATCACTTTTTCCACTTTCAAGCTCAAGAACACTCCCTTTTCTCTCTCAAGTATCATCCGACTTTTCTTCAAATCTTCCAAAAATGTAAGTGTTTCTTCCTTTGATTTGTTGATACTACATTTTATCTAGTGTTTATACACGATTTCATCCATGAAATCTTGTCTTTTTCATAGATCTTCAAGTGTTCTTCAAAACACCAAGAACACCAAGAACACACACTAGTGTTCTTGGCCCCTAAACACTCTTTCAAGCTTCCTATAAGTAAGTACACTCCTTCTATCTAGTTGTTTGCTTAGTATACTTGTTAAATCATGGAAGAACACCAAGAAACCCTCAAGAACACATGGGTTTACGGTCAAGGGATCTCCTTGAACCGTAAACACCATCTAGTGGAGTTTAAGTTCCACTAACACCTTCTAGGGCTTGGATATTGGACTAGAAACTTGCATGCATGAGCTAGAAACCCCAAATCACGAAATGGTTGGAGTGACCATGCGTTTACGGTCAACTCATGGGTTTACGACCATAAACTCAAGGGTTTACGACCGTAAAATCTCAAGGGTGGTCCAAGGACCGTAAACTCCAAAGATGAGCCCTTTTGAGCCCTAGACCCTTCCTAAGCCTTTGATTCAAACCTAGAACATTTCCTTGAGAGGTAGAAGACCTTAAATCACACAATGGTACCATTTACCATGAGTTTACGGCCGTAAACTCATGGGGGAAATGACCAAAAACTGTAAACACATGTAGGGTTACCAAATGAGAAGTAAACTCCAATGTGAGGCCATACTCTCCTTAGATACAACCCTTTAGCACTCCTAGCACTTGAAACAAAGTGTTTCCATGTATTAGAGTGTCTTTACTTGATTAATTAGTTATTAAATGACCAATTAGATACATTTATGTATCACTACATGTACATAGGATCCGTGTGTGTGTTCAAGTCCTCACTTGACACCTAGCATCCTACTCGGCACTTCCATCCAAACCACTCACTGCAGGTAAGTTCATACCCCTTAATTAACCTTTTAAATGTTTTTAAATGCTTTTATGGGGGGGAATACAAGTTGAATCATGATAGTTATCATATCAATCACATGTGATTAATAACAATCAAACCATGGATTTACTACACTCTTAGCGGTTTTATCAAGCAAACTACTTCAAAATGATTTCTCGAATGCTTTTACACGTTAAACTCTTCACCAAACTTGTTTACTAAACTACACCTTTCCTTTCAAATCCTGTTATATCTATGCTTCAAATAAAGGTTTTAATGTATTTCAAACTATGTTCCAAATAAGGGATTTCTTACACTATAAATTCTTTATATCAAAAAAACTGCTTCTAAATCGTTTTATAAGTTGACATCAACTCATCAATTCTTATTATTAAAACTTTCCCAATGTTTTAAAAAACTTCTTTTAAACTTTTATATTATAAATTGCATGCCTCTATATGTATAGTTATATAAGTAATGTTTAAAGGACTTAGGACTGCTAACCCGCCTTATTTCCTGTTCCTTGTTTGGTTGTGGACTTAGGGTAGAAAAGGCATATATAGACATAAAAGTTCTATCAGTCAGTTTAGTGCCTTTGGGTAGAAAAGGCATCCTTCCGTTTATCCATATACTTATATTACTAGTAACTATAATGGTTATACTTAGGAGGTACTATTTACTATTTCTAGTACAAGGCATCACACAAGTGTCAGTTCATTCATGAGTCTATCCAAATATTTGAATACTATAAATAAAATGTGACATACTACTTCTCGATACGACACTTCATCGTGATATCACCTTGTAACCAGAGTCTCCTGGAGGGAGAGCGGGCATTATGTGTATAGATCTATACGGGACAGACACTCCCACATCCCGACTGCTAGCTACAGTCCGAGCCGATAAGGCCCGAGGGTGACAAAATGTCACCATACTACGTGTGACCTGGAGGGTCATCAGTTATTCAGCCGTCAATCAGCATGGTTACATACGAGTTCACATTCAAACCTTTTTAAGAATCTAAGGCCATTAGACTTTTCGAGGCGTATTGTTCATTCGATACCACCTGGAGTCTACACTTCATTCATTTAGACTTTTCGAGGCGTATTGTTCATTCGATACCACCTGGAGTCTACACTTCATTCATTTAGACTTTTCGAGGCGTATTGTTCATTCGATACCACTTGGAGTCTACACTTCATTCATTTAGACTTTTCGAGGCGTATTGTTCATTCGATACCACCTGTAGTCTACACTTCATTCATTTAGACTTTTCAAGGCGTATTGTTCATTCGATACCACCTGGAGTCTACACTTCATTCATTTAGACTTTTCGAGGCGTATTGTTCATTCGATACCACCTGGAGTCTACACTTCATTCATTTAGACTTTTCAAGGCGTATTGTTCATTCGATACCACCTGGAGTCTACACTTCATTCATTTAGGCTTTTCGAGGCGTATTGTTCATTCGATACCACCTGGAGTCTATGTTTTGTTCACTTTATAGCCAGCAGTGTCACTGCTGAAGTAAAATATTATTTTCCCTATTATAGTTACTTTGTGATTTTATCCCACACACATTTATGTATAGCTATATTTAGATAAAAATAGTTATACTATGGGAAAAACCTTCATTTTTGTAGAGGTGCAAACCTTCAAATCAGTCGGGTCTTGGTAGAAGACTGCTTTTATACTAATAGAAAATATGGGATTTTCTAGGGTTTTTCATACTTATACCAAGTTTTCATAAAATAATTACAATTCCTTTCTTTACAGTTTTACAAAGCAATGACACTAAAATACTTATGATCTCACCAGCTTTAAAGCTGATAGTCGCTTTCAAAATAACTTGTATTCTCAGGTCACCAGTAGACAGGTACGATGACCAGGTTTTGAGAAGACGGAGCGGTCAAGACTCGCCTTTTATTTTGATGTACTATATTCGTGTCATATTCTATAAAAGAACACCCATGTATTACAATTATTATATTAATGCAATAGATGTTGTTGCTTGTCTTTACTATTATCCATTGTTGTGATACTGTACATGACGTCCTCCACCCAAGAACGTTTCCCCCGTTCTCGGTTTTGGGGTGTGACAGATTGGTATCAGAGCATTGTTTATAGTGAATCGAGTATATCTACCCATAAAAGATATACATACTATAAATACAATGGGATTAAAATACTCTGACCTAGAGTTTATACTTTTAAATAATAAAATATGTAACTAAGTATACATGCCTGCATTCATACTAAAATCAGTGTCACAATGACAAAAACAAAAGTATTACGACTGTTGAAATATCACAAGTAAGCTCGGGGATGTATGGTCAGTCCTGGGAGTGGCATAGCCTGATCAACTATGCTGGTCCGAGGAGTGATTAGCATATGCCCAAGAATGGTTGTGATATTACAATAAGTCTAAAAACTTACCAACACTACCACAAAGAAAACCTTAGAACAAAACATAAGCCTAAAATATTATAGGGGTATTTTGTGTTACTATAAATTACTTATGTGCTTATTTCTTATATCCCTTTGCTCGCGTAGATATCATGGATGGATCCCATCTTCCCGGAGACCCGTACTATCCCAACGAAGGCAATGTTGGGTGGCTTAGGGAAGAGCCAGAAGATGATCACCCAATCCCTTTGGATGATCATGAAGCAGAAGGCTTTTCTGATGGTTCTGACTCAGAACCAGAACTCAACAACCTACCCCTAGCTGCTCAAGACCCAAACCCGAACCCTCGTCCAGCATTTCAAGGACCCACACCTCTGTGGGCCACAAACTTGAATAGATGGAGTCTGGAACAGGGTCAACCCATTCCCTACAATGGAGACAGAAGCTTCTACAACCTCACAGAGGGAGGTTCAGCTGACATGGTCCTACCCATCATGGTTCGCAGGATTTCTCGGAACGTCGAGCAAGGTCGAGCAACTATCGACCGAGTCGTGGAGATTGACGCCAACTCTGGCGTTAACACAGTCCGCATTCGCCAGCTAGAGTCTGCACATGAAAGGACTCAGGTCCGCAATGCAGCTCTGCAGAGAGAACTTGCTGAAACCCAAGCTGAAGTCAGAGAACTTCGAGCTCAGCAAGCAAGATCTGAAAGGCGTATGAGGGACATACAACGTCTTCTGTCGGAGTCAAGAACTCACTCTAGTAGTTCTCGTCGCCGATAGAGTCCTATCGACTTCTCTTTTGGATATAACCTAGTTCATGTAAAAACTCTAGTCTAATTTCCTATCCTTGTAAATCTTAGACCTATTAGGTCTTGATTAGGTCGTAGTTCTGTCAAAAATTTTCCCATCTTGGTTGATGTAAGGCCTACTTCAAGGTCAATTTTCCCAGCTTATTACATCATAAATATCAATGATATGGACAGTCGACTAATTTCTGTTTCAACCTTTGTTCAAATACTTTCATCCTACTATCGTTAGCATTCTATCTGAAACGCACTCTAGTCAAGTTATTGAGCTATGGTAATTTAGCTCATAGATCACTTCCACTTCTTGTCGAAGGTTGGATAGCAATCGTCTTATAACCATTCTATGAACTTACTTCTACTCTTTACTAGGACTGCATCATAGGGATGTAGGTCAAACCCTCGAGAACTTACTCTTACTCTATACATGAATGGTCGAAATACGTCTAGGTTCAACCGTGAACACTCACGAACTCATTTTCTTTTGTATAACAGAATCATGTCGTCACCCAGAAATAACCAGCCGAACAACGAAACCCTTATTCTTCATATCGACGCCGCTACATTCCAAGCCGCAGTAACAGCTGCAGTGGCAGCTGTCCTTGCAAACCTTAGCGCTAACGACGCAAGCAAGGCTGAAAAAGGTGTTGACGTTTCAAATTGTTGTAACCACCCGGGAAATCAACAAATGATAACTGTTGTGAACACCCAAAGCCACAAATCAGAGTTTAAGAAACGAAAGCGTCAAGCTCAAAAGGAATGCAAGCGATTTCAAAGGCTTGCCATGCAACAGCAACAAGTGGCGACCCCTGCCGCGTCTACACCGGTCAAGCGATATGAGGGGACACTCCTGAAGTGTAACAAGTGTACCTATCATCATAATGGAGCTTGTCGGGTATTGCAATGCATCAATTGCAACAAAACGGGACACACTGCTCGTTTCTGTAGAACCACCCCTACCACCGGAGCCAGCCAAGTTTGCTATAGTTGTGGTGAGGCAGGACACTATTACAGGGATTGTCCAAAAAGAAAGATCAACGAAAACAACCGTGTCCACATAACTCCGACCCGACACTTCACTTCCACCATTAATGCTGGTAAAAGCCAGATATGTCATTTATGTGGTGAGATTGGGCATCTCCAGAAGGATTGTCCAATAACAGAGAACTCTGGCGCAGACAGGAAGATACTAAGGATCACTGCTGCAGGAGAGACTACTCCGGACCCTCGTTGAAATATTAGGGCGTTCGTTCTAGTAGACTTATAAACTGTTAAAAACTAGTGCAACTCGAGTCTTGTCTTTTTGCGAGATCCTGCCAGTTAAGGGGCTCTCGTGCTGCGTATACTTGCTTTTGTAGTATACCTTATTCGCAGCAGTAGTCTTGTAGTAAACTTAAGTGCCGAAACTCTGTAAAAGTTGCACCATTATGTTTTGTAACACCTTTATGAACTAAGTCTAATGCCTCTTATTCCAAGTAGTCCGACATTTTCATATAACTTGCGCAAATCCGGCCCTCACAACACCAGTCTCACGCGTAAATTCTTTTCTCCAAAACCGCCTCTCTAGCGAAGCCGTCATTCCAGAACTCCGAGGTACTTATGCGGAGAGGATATTATGTTTCGTATTCCTCCCGAGGACACCTCAGCAAACTTTCCCGGAGTACCACTCGTACAGTACGTCAAGTTCAACCCGAAGACCCATACGGTTGATCTATCGCTCGAGAAGGTATACGCAAGGGTGGTATATAATCAAGATTCTACAGGTTTAGAATTGATGGTTCTGCTTTAACTTCTTTTCCTTGTTTGGATGTAAGCTTAAAGAAGAATTATTTATTAGACTGCCTTTTCAGTCTTAATTATATACGACTCGTATGCACGAAGCTGTGATTGATGAACCAAATATGACTTCTGATATGAACTTTAGGACGAAGACTGCCCAAGACTACGAGTGATCGTACTGCCATGCGGATAAACTTAGAATCCAATCAAATGCCTTCTCGCTGATCGAGACAATAGATTCAGAAAGAACAGAAAACTCCTAGGATTTCCTCCGCAACGTCAAGTCGAACTTAGGATCGACTTAGTTCTAGGGGCTACCCCAGTAGCCAAACCGCCCTATCGTCTAGCACCTACATTGATGCAAGAACTGTCCGATCAACTTAACGAACCACTCAGCAAGGGCTTTATAAGACCAAGCCTCTCACCCTGAGGAACTCCGGTCTGGTTCATCAAAAAGAAAGACTGATCACTTCGTATATGCATCAACTACAGGAAGCTCAAAAAACTAACCATCAAGAATCAGTACCCTTTTGCCTATCATAGTCGAATTATCTGATCGACGTATCGCCGATTACGAGTGCTAGGGGAGGATGTTCCGAAAACAGCCTTCCGAACTCGTTACGGACACTGCGAATTCGTCGTGATGCCATTCGGATTAACAAACGCACCCGCAATATTCATAGATTTAATGGATAAGGTGTGTCGTCCTTACTAGGATCAGTTCGTCATCATCTCCATCGATGACATACTTATCTACTCTCGTAGTAAGGAGGAGCATAGCCAATAGCTCCAACAGACCTTGGAAACATTTCGATCAGCAGAGCTCTACGCTAAGTTCTCTAAAAGCGAGTTTGAATTCGAAAGGGTCAAATTCCTGTGTCACATTGTTAGTACAGAGGGAATTCAAGTAGACACTTCCAAATCCAGGGCTCAATTCCATTTTGATGTAAAAAGGTAAGGTCATTACCTAAGCCTCCCACCAGTTAGAACCACAAGACTAGCTATGAAATTCACGATCTAGAGTTAGAGGGCAATCGTTAGAGAAGGTCGTTCAGATGAGTGGACGATTGAAAACCTCTAGCGACCGACAGAAAAGTTACACAAGGCTTTTCGAGATTTTTGCTAGAATCGGCCCTGTAGCTTACAAACTTTACTTATCCGCGGACTCAGTAACGTACATTCTACTTTCCACGTCTCGAACTTGAAAAAGTGCCTGTCCGACGAGACTCTTGTAATCCCACTCGACGAGATCGAGATCAACAAGAGCCTCAACTTCGTGGAAGAACCTATAGGGATCACGGACCGAGGGGTCAAGCGAACGAAACAAAGTCGCATCCCAATAGTAAAGGTTTATTGGAATGCCAAGCGAGACCTGAATTCACTTGGGAGCGAGAGGATCACTGAAAACTGAAATATCCTCATCTAGTACTTAGTTATTTAGTAACTACTTAATTTCGGGACGAAATTCCCTCTAACGGGGGGATGATGTGACAACCCGAAATTTCCATTCGTACAAACTCTACTGTCAAGCCCTTCAAATAAGAGTCAAATACTTTTCTGCTAAATTTTAGCCGGTTTAAAGTCCGTTTGAGTGTTTTAAATCTTAGTGCTTCAGGAGATAACTGGAGAGAGGATACACTAGGTTTTATTGTGCATCAATAAAGTCCCAACACTCCAAGAGTTTGGAATTTACGGCCCAAACATGGAGTTTACGGCCGTAAACCCCAAGGAGTATAAATATGACACTTAGTCGTTTTTATCACTTTTTCCACCTTCAAGCTCAAGGACACTCCTTTTTCTCTCTCAAGTATCATCCGACTTTTCTTCAAATCTTCCAAAAATGTAAGTGTTTCTTCCTTTGATTTGTTGATACAACACTTTATCTAGTGTTTATACACGATTTCATACATGAAATCTTGTCTTTTTCATAGATCTTCAAGAGTTCTTCAAAACACCAAGAACACCAAGAACACACACTAGTGTTCTTGGCCCCTAAACACTCTTTCAAGCTTCCTATAAGTAAGTACACTCCTTCTATCTAGTTGTTTGCTTAGTATACTTGTTAAATCATGGAAGAACACCAAGAAACCCTCAAGAACACATGGGTTTACGGTCAAGGGATCTCCTTGATCCGTAAACACCATCTAGTGGAGTTTAAGTTCCACTAACACCTTCTAGGGCTTGGATATTGGACTAGAAACTTGCATGCATGAGCTAGAAACCCCAAATCACGAAATGGTTGGAGTGACCATGAGTTTACGGCCATAAACTCATGGGTTTACGACCGTAAACTCAAGGGTTTATGACCGTAAACTCTCAAGGGTGGTCCAAGGACTGTAAACTCCACAGATGAGCCCTTTTGAGCCCTAGACCCTTCCTAAGCCTTTGATTCAAACCTAGAACATTTCCTTGAGAGGTAGAAGACCTTAAATCACAAAATGGTACCATTTACCATGAGTTTACGGCCGTAAACTCATGGGGGAAATGACCAAAAACTGTAAACACATGTAGGGTTACCAAATGAGAAGTAAACTCCAATGTGAGGCCATACTCTCCTTAGATACAACCCTTTAGCACTCCTAGCACTTGAAACAAAGTGTTTCCATGTATTAGAGTGTCTTTACTTGATTAATTAGTTATTAAATGACTAATTAGATACATTTATGCATCACTACATGTACATAGGATCCGTGTGTGTGTTCAAGTCCTCACTTGACACCTAGCATCCTACCCGGCACTTCCATCCAAACCACTCACTGCAGGTGAGTTCATACCCCTTAATTAACCTTTTAAATGTTTTTAAATGCTTTTATGGGGGGAATACAAGTTGAATCATGATAGTTATCATATCAATCACATGTGATTAATAACTATCAAACCATGGATTTACTACACGCTTAGCTGTTTTATCAAGCAAACTACTTCAAAATGATTTCTCGAATGCTTTTACACGTTAAACTCTTTACCAAACTTGTTTACTAAACTTCACCTTTCCTTTCAAATCCTGTTATATCTATGCTTCAAATAAAGGTTTTAATGTATTTCAAACTATGTTCCAAATAAGGGATTTCTTACACTATAAACTGTTTATATCAAACAAACTGCTTCTAAATCGTTTTATAAGTTGACATCAAGTCATCAATTCTTATTATTAAAACTTTCCCAATGTTTTACAAAACTTCTTTTAAACTTTTATATTATAAATTGCATGCCTCTATATGTATAGTTATATAAGTAATGTTTAAAGGACTTGGGACTGCTAACCCGCCTTATTTCCTGTTCCTTGTTTGGTTGTGGACTTAGGGTATCCTGTTATTTGTCCGAAGGTCGTCTAAATATTAACTATATATTATGTATACATATATAGACATAAAAGTTCTATCAGTCAGTTCAGTACCTTTGGGTAGCAAAGGCATCCTTCCGTTTATCCATATACTTATATTACTAGTAACTATAATGGGTATAGTTAGGAGGTACTATTTACTATTTCTAGTACAAGGAATCACACAAGTGTCAGTTCATTCATGAGTCTATCCAAATATTTGAATACTATAAATAGAATGTGACATACTACTTCTCGATACGACACTTCATTGTGCTATCACCTTGTAACCAGAGTCTCCTGGAGGGAGAGCGGGCATTATGTCTATAGATCTATACGGGATAGACACTCCCACATCCCGACTGCTAGCTACAGTCCGAGCTGATAAGGCCCAGGGGTGACAAAATGTCACCATACTATGTGTGACCTGGAGGGTCATCAGTTATTCAGCCGTCAATCAGCATGGTTACATACGAGTTCACATTGAAACGTTTTTAAGAATCTAAGGCCATTAGACTTTTCGACGCGTTATGTTCATTCGATACCACATGGAGTCTACACTTCATTCATTTAGACTTTTCGAGGCGTATTATTCATTCGATACCACCTAGAGTCTACACTTTATTCATTTAGACTTTTCGAGGAGTATTGTTCATTCGATACCACCTGGAGTCTACACTTCATTCATTTAGACTTTTCGAGGCGTATTGTTCATTCAATACCACCTGGAGTCTACACTTCATTCATATAGACTTTTCGAGGCGTATTGTTCATTCGATACCACCTGGAGTCTACACTTCATTCATTTAGACTTTTCGAGGCGTATTTTTCATTCGATACCACCTGGAGTCTACACTTCATTCATTTAGACTTTTCGAGGCGTATTATTCATTCGATACCACCTGGAGTCTACACTTCATTCATTTAGGATTTTCGAGGCGTATTGTTCATTCGATACCACCTGGAGTCTATGTTTTATTCACTTTATAGCCAGCACTGTCACTGCTGAAGTAAAATATTATTTTCCCTATTACAGTTACTTTGTGATTTTATCCCACACACGTTTATGTATAGCTATATTTAGATAAAAATAGCTATACTAGGGGAAAAACCTTCACTTTTGCAGAGGTGCAAACCTTCAAATCAGTCGGGTCTTGGTAGAAGAGTGCTTTTATACTAATAGAAAGTATGAGATTTTCTAGGGTTTTTCATACTTATACCAAGTTTTCATAAAACAATTACAATTCTTTTCTTTACAGTTTTACAAAGCAATGACACTAAAATACTTATGATCTCACCAGCTTTAAAGCTGATACTCGCTTTCAAAATAACTTGTATTCTCAGGTTACCAGTAGACAGGTACGATGACCAGGTTTTGAGAAGACGGAGCGGTCAAGACTCGCCTTTTATTTTGATGTACTATATTCGTGTCTTATTCGATAAAAGAACACCCATGTATTACAATTATTATATTAATGCAATGGATGTTGTTGCTTGTCTTTACTATTATGCATTGTTGTTGTAACATCCCGAAAATATCAACTAAAAATTTCATTTTTAGATTCGGTTAATACATAAAAACATCGTTATAAAACATTCATAATATAAATTCATGTCTGAAAACCGGTAACATCATAGTAAAATATTCAGAGTACATCCCAGAAATCCATAGTGCGGAAACAAGAGTGTGTGTGATATGCCGCTACCGCGCCAGCTCCTTGTCCCTAGCTGAAGAGATAACTGAAAACAAAACTATAAAACGTAAGCACGAAGCTTAGTGAGTTCCCCCATAATGCCACATACCATGCAATCATATAATGAGTAACTAAGGGATACGGGCCTCGCCCACACCCATAGAGATACGGGCCTCGCCCACACTCTACTAGCTAGGAGCTACGGGCCTCGCACACACTCTGCTATTCATGGAGATACGGGCCTCGCCCACACTCCGCTACTAAACCATAACATACAAGTATCACACAGACAACAAGTATAAGCAACTCTATCATACTGGCATATATCACAATCAAACTCAGCTATGAGATACGGGCTCCGTCCACACTCAGATACTAACATATCGTCTATGCAGGCCGGCCTTGGTGCCTTAGACCCGTCCCTACTGGAAGGAAACTCACCTCGAGAGTAGCTGCCGAAAACCTGCTCAGACTACGCCTGGCTGCCGTACCGGTAATCTCTCCGGCTATAAATCCGTAAACATGGATTAGGTACTCATAAATACCCCTAAGGTCAAATGACTGGTCAAAGTCAACTCCTTGGTCAAAGTCAACCTTCTGATTGACTGGACTCGCCGAGTCCATATGGCTACTCGCCGAGTCCTTCTATGTCTAGCCCGACTCTGACTCATTGGGTCCCTGTTCCCACTCACTGAGTCAGCCTGACTCGCTAGACGGGGACAACTAACAAACCCGCGACTGGACTCGCCGAGTCCGACGAACAGATCTCACAAATCGCTCCAATCTTCCATCAGAACATCAACCTCGGAGATTTGGAGATTCTGGGACTATAGTTACACGTTAAATTGCTAATTCCACGTGCGACTACGGAGGGTTGGACCTCCTACACTTAAACCCTTCCTATCCTAGTGACTGATCATATGACTCGCCGAGTTGGAAGAACAACTCGTCGAGTTCAAGGCTATATTCAAGGGACTCGCCGAGTTTGAAGAACGACTCGCCGAGTACCAGACAATCTTCATAGGACTCGCCGAGTTGTTTATCCAACTCGCCGAGTCTAAGGCCATCTTCATGGAACTCGCCGAGTGCACTTTGGCACTCGCCGAGTACCCATCGACTCTTCACCCATTCTGGCCAATTCTGAGACATGCAATGGTTCCAAACCATCAATCTAAGCTCCTAGGGCATAAACACACGGAGTTTGGGAGGTTTAAAGTCTTGAAATCCACATATAAGGGACAAAAAGGGAATCCATTATACTAAAGATTAAGAAGGAGCTTTCTTACCTGGTTAGGAGCTTCTCCCAGGGTAGATTTCGGATCTACCACACTTCATTGCACCCTCCAACTTCCTCCTTTTTCTCTTAAGCTTCAAACTTCCTTCACCAAGCCAAAATCACTCACAAGGATCAAAATGGGCTAGCGTTTCGCTCTACAGTTATTCTGGAAGAGAATGGGACGAAATGGGTGTTTTAGAATGGGTAAAATAGGGTGCAATGTCTGAAAATAGAGTTTTATTAGACAGGTGGACTCGCCGAGTCCATGCATCGACTCGCCGAGTTCACCGCTCAAATCCCGTGTCTACCCTGCTGCTACTCGGCGAGTCGGGACGCAGACTCGCCGAGTTCGTGGCAAAATTAGGATAAAAACTTAAATAAAATCATACCATGAACCCGGTGTTACAAATCTCCCCCACTTATTTTAGACTTCGTCCTCGAAGTCTGCCGCTCCCTTCCGGAACAGCTCCGGATAGTGCTCCATCATCTCATCCGCGGGCTCCCAAGTCCATTCTGAGCCCTTCCGATGCTGCCATTGCACCTTCACCAGCTCCACCCTTTTGTTCCTCAGTTCCTTCGACTTCCGGTCTAGGATAGCCACAGGCCGCTCGATATAATTCAGGCTGTCATCAATCTGGATGTCCTTCAAAGGTACCACTGCTGAATCGTCCACCAAGCACTTCCGCAGCTGGGAGACGTGGAAAGTGTTGTGGATCTGACTAAGTTCGGTTGGCAGGTCCAGCCGATATGCCACCTTGCCCACTCGGGCTGCAACTCTAAACGGTCCGATATACCTGGGACCCAACTTGCCCCGTTTCCTGAATCGGATGACGCCCTTCCACGGCGACACTTTCAGGAGAACCATATCCCCGACCTGGAACTCCAGGTCTGATCGGCGCTTATCGGCATAACTCTTCTGCCGACTCTGAGCAGTCTGAAGCCTGCTCCGGACCTGCTGAATCTTCTCTGCCGTCTTGAGCACTACTTCGGTGCTCCCCATGACTCTCTGTCCAACCTCGCCCCAACATATCGGCCAATTTCTCGGCCGAGATGCTCTCCTGAATCGGGATAAAGTGGGCGCTCTTGGTCAATCGATTGACAATGACCCATATCGAATCCACTCCCCGCGCGGTCCTAGGAAGCTTGGTGATGAAATCCATCGCGATGTCTTCCCATTTCCACAGCGGGATATCCAACGGCTGCATCTTGCCGTGCGGTCTCTGGTGTTCGGCCTTGACCTTCCTGCAGGTCAGACACTGCTCAACGTACCATGCTACATCCCGCTTCATGCAGGGCCACCAATAGTTTAAACGAAGATCCCTATACATCTTCGTTGCCCCTGGATGAATGGAGAATTGGGATTTGTGCGCCTCCTCCATCAGAACCTGGCGCACGCCTCCGATATATGGAACCCACACCCTGCGGTGTAATGTCAATAATCCTCTGCTGTCATAGTCGAAGGAGGAAACCTGTCCCACAATCCGCTCACTCTTCCGATGTTCCTCCTTCATAGCCTCCTGCTGAGCCTCCCGGATTCGCTCCAAAAGCGGAGTCACCACTATCATCCGCATGCAAATATCCCTGATTGGTGCCGCCTTGTGGCTAAGCGCATCGGTCACGACATTAGCCTTCCCTGGGTGGTAGAGGATCTCACATTCGTAATCCTTTACCACATCAAGCCACCGACGCTGCCTCATATTCAGATTTGGCTGGTCCATGAGGTACCTCAAACTCTTGTGGTCCGTGTAAATCGTACAGCAAACCCCATAGAGGTAATGACGCCAAATCTTGAGGGCGAACACAACGGCCCCCAACTCCAAATCATGCGTCGTGTAGTTCACCTCGTGAGGCTTCAGCTGCCTCGACCCGTAGGCGATGACATGCCCTCTCTGCATCAATACCGCGCCCAAACCTGAGATGGACGCGTCGCACTATACAACAAAACCCTCCATTCCCTCTGGCAAGGCTAAGATTGGCGCCTCGCACAATCTCTGTCTCAGTGCTCGAACGCTGCCTGCTGCTCAGGCCCCCAACGAAAGACCACGACCTTCCTCGTTAACCTGGTCAGGGGTAATGCTATCTTGGAGAAATCCTGGATGAATCTCCGATAGTAGCCAGCCAATCCCAGGAAACTCCGAATCTCAGATGGGGATTCCGGAACCTCCCATCTCATTACGGCCTCCACCTTGGCCGGATCCACCGAAATCCCGTTCTGGTTGACAAGGTGCCCAAGAAACTGCACCTCGCGCAACCAGAACTCACACTTGGAGAACTTGGCATACAAGTTCTCCCTCCTCAAGGTCTCTAGAACCTCTCGCAAATGCTCCTCATGCTGCTCTCGCGTCTTGGAGTAAACCAGGATATCATCAATAAATACTATCACCGACCGGGCTAACATCGGTCTACACATGCGGTTCATGAGGTCCATGAACGCGGCAGGAGCATTGGTGAGCCCGAAAGGCATCACCACGAACTCATAGTGGCCATAACGTGTCCGAAATGTCGTCTTCTGCACATCCTCCTCTCTGACCCTCACCTGGTGATACCCTGAACGCAAATCTATCTTGGAGAACCAAGATGCTCCCTGAAGCTGGTCAAAGAGGTCGTCAATCCTCGGTAGTGGGTAGCGGTTCTTCACCGTTACCTTATTCAGCTCCCTATAATCGATACACATCCGACGCAACCCGTCCTTCTTCTTCACAAACAGAATCGGGGCTCCCCAGGGTGAACTGCTCGGTCTAATGAAACCCTTGTCTAACAACTCCTGAAGCTGTGTAGACAACTCCTGCATCTCAGGAGGAGCCAACCGATACGGTGCCTTGGCTATCGGAGCTGCACCAGGGACTAGGTCGATCCTGAACTCCACCTGTCGCTCCGGAGGTATCCCAGGCAGCTCCTCGGGGAATACATCCGCGAACTCTCGTACTACAGGCACATCGCCCACCGTCGCCTTACCCGCCTCCCGGGTGTCCATGACATATGCGACATATCCTGCGCAACCCTGCTGAAGGTAACGCCTTGCCCTCGCTGCCGAACAGAAGGCTGGCCCTCGCTGTGATCTCTCACCCTGAATTACTAACTCTCCCCCACTTGGGGCTCTGACTCGTACTAACTGCTGCGCGCAATCTATCACTGCCCCATTGGGACTCAGCCAATCCATACCAATAATGACCTTGTTTCCCCGCAATGGAATGGGAACTAGGTCAACCAAATACCGCTCTTCGAACAACCTTAACACACAATCTCGGAAGACTTCTGATGCTCGCACCGACCGGTCGTCCGCAATCTCGACCTCTAAAGGGCAATCCAACATGCCTGAGGACTCAGGAAACTTCTTGCTAAGTGCAAGAGAAACAAAGGATCGGGTAGCCCCCAAATCGAACAACACCTGGACTGGAATACCGTTCACATGGAACGATCCTAAACGTATATACACAGAGCACATATCAATATCATAAATCTCATATAAATTGGTCAGGGGAAAAATCATACCCGTCACCACATCGGGTGCAGCGCGTGCCTCCTCGGCTGTCAGCTGAAATGCCCGGCTCCTCACCACCGGAGCCTCTACCTTGCCTTGCCGGCCATCTGTAATCCGCAGGGTCGCTGGAGCTGGCCCCTGTACTAGCGCTGCTGCTGTCAACTGGGGGCAGTTGGCCCTCTTGTGGCCCCTCTGGTTGCAGTGGAAACACAACAACTCAGATGTCTGAATAACCGGAGCAGGGGAAGTACAATCCCTGCTGAAGTGTCCCGTCTTGCCGCACCTGTAGCAGCCTGTCGATCCTAATCTACACGCTCCCTCGTGCGACCTGCCGCACTTCCTGCAGCGGCCCGGTCCTGAATGGCCTTTCGGCCTACCATCTGATCCCTTGGGCTTCTTTCCCGAAGCCCCTATCGTCTGTCCCTCCTCTACCTTCCTCTTCCGGATGTGGTCCAGATCTATCTCCCTCTCCCTCGCCCTAGCAATCATAGAATCCAGGGTAGGGCAAGCTGAAAAACTGACATGCTCCCGAATGTCGGCTCGCAGCATGTCATGGTAGCGGGTCCTCCTCATATCCTCATCACCTGCATACTGGGGCACCAGTAACGCCCTCTCCCGGAACTTGGCAGTGATCTCCGCCACTGTCTCTGTCGTCTGCCTCATATCCAAGAACTCCCGTGCCAACTGTTGGAGCTCCACCGCAGGCACGAACTCCGCCCTGAATCGTGTCACAAAGTCCGGCCATGTCATAGCCTCAATGGTCGCGGCTCCCAAAGAGTGACAAACCGACTCCCACCAATCTCTAGCTCTGTCGCGTAGACACCCTGCTGCAAATCGTACCTTCGACCCCACGGGGCAGAAGCTGATCAGCTGTGCAGACTCAAGGTCTGCAATCCATCGTCTGGCAGCAATGGGGTCCTTCGCCCCATGGAAATCCGATGCACCACTGCCCCTGAAGTCCTTAAAGGACAGTGTGCGTGGTCCTGACTGGCTAGCCGCCATATCACTCCTGAACGCCCTGAGACGATCCTCCATCAACACTACAATACCCTCCTTGATCGACCCGAAGATGATGGGAGTCGACTCAAGGATGCCCCTGGTAATCTCCGACGCAATGAACTCGCGTAGACCCTCATCAACTGGTTCGGACCCTGAACCCGAACCCGATCCTGATCCTGAGCCTCCCGCTCCCTGTCGTGTGGTCACCATACTGCAAAACATAGCATAACCACCATCATACTATATTCCACTAACGAGGCTCACATTCATATCACAAGTCCCCGGTCTCGTCTCGGCCCTTTTTGAATCGAGTACGGATCCTCCGCTTTCAGTAGTACGGGCCCATACTACCTTCCACGTCTATCCGTACTTTCCTCAAGAATTGCCTCAACTCGACCAAGTCCTTTCTACTAATACTGCGGTTCTCGTGCTACTCTCGCCCTAGGCTTGCCCTAAGTAATCGCCATCCCACTCTCCGCCATCAGCTGCACAAGAAGTCCCTGCTTTCTTTCCCTAACTAGCTCGCGAATACTATTACATATTACTCAGACTATATAATTCTTCGAATGAGAGGTCCTACCCTACAACGGTTGGACTCAAACAAGAGCTGCGAAATAGGGCTAGACCCAACCTTCTGCAATTATTTAATCCTTGCAATATGTAACTTAGCATATTCGTTCACTAGTTAGTGAAAGATGACTAGAACTCCTAATAGCACAAAGCAAGCAGCATTCGGGCATTGAGTACACATAATCGAGTATATACTGCTCTGGCTATCATACTGACTGATCTGTACTAGCATGCAATTCTCAAAAAGCCGAAACACATAAAGCAGGCACATAAGGCATCATTCCTAGATCCTTAGTCTTATCCTAGCATGCTGTTCTACTGAATCTGAAATTGATAATCATAACGTAAACTTGTATGGGCACTTTGGG
Organism: Lactuca virosa; assembly: GCF_052849685.1. Taxonomy (NCBI): domain Eukaryota; kingdom Viridiplantae; phylum Streptophyta; class Magnoliopsida; order Asterales; family Asteraceae; genus Lactuca; species Lactuca virosa. The sequence continues at coordinate 385,317,113 of NC_136429.1, forward strand.
GAAAACTTACTTGAGCTCGGCCGGTCGCGCACATCACACACCTTTTTCTTTTTAGAAACCCCTTTTACTTAGTCTTTAGAAAATCATTTCTTTATAAAAATATTTTAATCCCTTGATTTGAGTCCAGACACCCCCGAAGGTGTGTCCGAATCCCTCAAACCAGGGCTCTGATACCAACTTGTAACATCCCGAAAATATCAACTAAAAATTTCATTTTTAGATTAGGTTAATACATAAAAACATCGTTATAAAACATTCATAATATAAATTCATGTCTGAAAACCGGTAACATCATAGTAAAATATTCAGAGTACATCCCAGAAATCCATAGTGCGGAAACAAGAGTGTGTGTGATATGCCGCTACTGCGCCGGCTCCTTGTCCCTAGCTGAAGAGATACCTGAAAACAAAACTATAAAACGTAAGCACGAAGCTTAGTGAGTTCCCCCATAATTCCACATACCATGCAATCATATAATGAGTAACTAAGGGATACGGGCCTCGCCCACACCCATAGAGATACGGGCCTCGCCCACACTCTACTAGCTAGGAGCTACGGGCCTCGCCCACACTCTGCTATTCATGGAGATACGGGCCTCGCCCACACTCCGCTACTAAACCATAACATACAAGTTGTCACACCCCCAAACCAAGGATGGCGGAAACGTCCGGGGGTGGAGGACTTCATGTATAGTATCATAACAGCAATTGTAATAGTAATTCAAGCAAACACAACCAACATATATATAATTGAAAAAAATTACATCATTGTATGAATTACATGTTTACGAATCAATTACAATATGTTGATAAAATATGAAATAGTAGACGCCTTAGCGTCCCATCCTCAAAAGCACTTGATTACATGTTTAATGATTTCCTGAGAATACAAGTTGTTTGAAAAAGTGTCAACACAAAGGTTGGTGAGTTCATAAGCTTTTCGTTTGTAAAAGTAGTATTTGTGTTAGAAAAATCCAATATTTTCCTTAATGTGTAAATGTAGTCTTAAAACCCAAAGACCGAAATGTACAAGTAATTTATCATATTTATAGTAAAACAATGCAAGTTTAAATCGACATAAACTCGTTAAATTTTAATCAAGTCCCCGTAAATTCCAATGTTTGTTAATACTTTATGTGAGTTTATTATAACCATACTATGACCAAGGTTGCCTAAAACGACGTTCTTCAGGCGTCGGAAATGTTATGACATTTGTCACCCCATACCTATCGGTCTAACTGTTGCATGCAGTTTAGGTGTGGGTTTGTCAAACCCAATATAGATCTATACACAAGTATCACGCTCTCCCTCAAGGAGACTCTGGTTATAATACAGGACTTAATGGTAATTTGAAGTAAATGTCTCACAAAGTCATTAACGGAATTACGTGTTATGAAAACTTGGTACCGTATGGCCGTACCTTGCTTAATGAAAATATCATTTGTATAAATGTACCCTTTTTAAATGTATTTGTTATGTAATGTATCATAAACTATACCTATTATAGTTTATCAACCAAGGGTAGTACGTGGTAATGTATGCAAACTATATTCAAAATAGTTTATTTAATGTTTGAATGTATCGATTGTACTTTGATTATAATCACTTGTTATTCTTTATATTTTATATGACCAAATCCATTTGTAAACTGATGTGTGTCTAAATATTAAGATAAAATGTCATATATTGCAGTAACATATAATCACATAAAGATATACACCTTGCTCAACATGTTACAAGGTGAAATGAAATTAACAGCAACTTTTCATTAAAAACAGTTTCTGTTACCGTTCTTGGAAAATTTATAGAAAAATCATCAAAGCTCTAAATCCAAATCCACAAATTTTGAGAGTTTGGAATATGAGTCTAGTTTGTTCATAAATTTTATCATGATTTTTAGTGATCTCTAACAGAGGTGAAAAGGTTCATAATCACAGACTGGTCCGGGTTTGCCTCTGAAATGACAGGCAGTTTTGTAAAAATCACCATAAATTGTAGAAAAATCATATGGAGATGTGCAAGTAGTCATTTTAAAGCTAAGAGTTTGAGCTACTTGCACCTGAAACAGTTTTGAAAACTAAAATATTTAAGTTGACCAAAACAGTCCGTGATTAACGTCCATCTTTTCTGATGTAATCTGTTAGAAAAAGTTTAATTGTGTTCTTGATGATTTTACTTGTATTCCCCCCTTAAAACTTAAGAAAAACATGTAAATGTATGGGTATGAACTCACCTTATGTGGTTTCAGTAGATGAAAGTGAGAGAGAGGAAGTGTTCAACTCAAGAACACTAAGAAGATGTCTTGATGATTCGAGAATCTAACACCGAATAAGATGGAACTTGTGTAAGATATCAATGATTTGAGTAGAATGGAGTTTAATAATTATGTGAATGATGAAGATACTTACTAATTGAAGAAAGAAATCCCTGGAGAAAGCCTTGAAGTTCTTGAAGTTAAGAGAAAAGATGAGAGAATTTTGGAGAGTGTTCTAGGTTGCTAAGTGTAGAATGAAAGAGTTTTATGGAGAATGAGGAGAGAGGATCAATCCTCCAGCTCTTAGAACGTGGGAAGAGCTGGAGATTGGCTATAAAGGTCCACTAAGGAGACAAGGGGTAGTGGGAAAGAGTGGCTAATCATAGAGTGAGGTGGTAGTGGTTTGCTTTTGCCATAAATTAAGGAAAAGCAAATATTCCCTTAATAATTAGTTCAATCACCAATTCTTTTAATATATTTTATAAAAACCCTGGAGATTTATATATTTTGGGGCCTTAGTTTATAAAATAAAGTTTTGGGTGAAAATCTCACGTTAAAATAATGAAAAACGGAGTTAAAACGAAGTCGTAGTCGAAAAACCGATAAAAAGGAGCTGTCTGCGGACCTTCGGACCTTCGGACCTTCGGACCCTCGGACCCTCGCTTCGGATCTTCGGACCCTCGCTTCGGATCAGAGGCCTCGGATGCGAGGCTTTGGATGCGAGGCTTCGGATGCGAGGCTTCGGTCCAGAAGCTTCGGTTTCGGATCCTTAAAGCTATTTTACTCGTTTTTACCCCGTTTCAAGCGATTTTTGACCCGGTCAAGGGTCGAGATGACCCAAATGATTACAAAAAGTTAAAGTAACTTTTGAGAGAGATTTGGGAGAGATTTGGGAGAGATTTCAAATAGAAAGAGATAGAGTGAAAACGATTTAGAGAGGTTTCGTTTGTGATTAATTTGAGTGTCCGGCTTCACAACGCAAGGTTCGTAAACCCCATTAAACCGTGTTTTAGTGTCTTACGCAATCCCGATGATTGTGTAATAGTGTTTTATCGCTTTGGTTCGTTGTTTAGCACTTGTTAAGGCTAAGGAAAATCAAACACATGAACTTTCCAAATGATGATTTCTCATTAAAATAGCGAATTGTATAGTGATTTCATAACGTAAACCCTAGCATACAAGGGTTATTGGAGTTGACCGGTTTTACTTGTTGACTTTGAATTGACCGAAATTTGACGGTTGTCACATCATCCCCCCGTTAGAAGGAATTTCGTCCCGAAATTTTCATTTTGACTGGGATTTCAAGAGTTTGGGAAGAGATGTGGATACTTTTGTTTCATCTGATCCTCGCATTCCCAGGTGAATTCGGGTCCTCGTTTAGCGTTCCAACGTACCTTCACGATGGGAATACGACTTTGTTTCGTTCGTTTGATTTCCCGATCCATGATTTCGACTGGTTCCTCCACGAAGTGGAGATTTTCGTTAACTTTGATTTCGTCAAGTGGTATTACGAGTGTCTCATCAGACAAACACTTCTTTAGGTTCGACACATGAAATGTGGGATGTACTTTGTCGAGTTCCTGAGGTAATCGAAGTTTGTATGCTACTGGCCCAATCCTAGCACGGATTTCGAATGGCCCGATGTACCTTGGATTTAGTTTCCCGCGTTTGCCGAATCGTATCATTCCTTTCCAAGGGGAAACTTTTAGTAGTACTCGATCACCCACCTAGAATTCCAAGGGTTTGCGTCGTTTGTCTGCGTAACTCTTTTGCCGATCGCGAGACGCTTTCAGTCTCTCTCGAATTTGAACGATCTTTTCTGTGGTTTCCCTTATGATTTCAGGGCCAGTGAGGGTGCTATTAGAGACTTGCCCTCTAGCTAGCTGTGTATCCCCCACCTCAGCCCAACACAGGGGTGATCTGCATTTGCGACCGTAAAGAGCTTCGAATGGAGCGACTTTGATGCTAGTATGATAGCTGTTATTGTAGGAGAATTCGATAAGCGGTAGATGGGTATCCCATGCTTTACCGAAGTCTATCACACAAGCTCTTAACATGTCTTCCAATGTTTGAATGGTTCGTTCGCTCTGTCCGTCGGTTTGTGGGTGGTAGGCCGTACTCATGTCAAGCCTAGTTCCCAATGATTTTTGTAGAGACTGCCAAAACCGTGAGGTAAATCTACTATCTCTATCGGAGATAATGGATATCGGCACACCATGGAGTCGTACAATCTCTCTGATGTACGTTCTAGTCAGCTTCTCCATCTTGTCGGTTTCTTTCATTGGTAGGAAGTGTGCTGATTTGGTCAATCTGTCTACAATTACCCATATTGTGTCAAGCCCGCCCGATGTCTTAGGCAGCTTGTTTATGAAGTCCATGGTTATTCGTTCCCACTTCCACTCAGGTATATCCGGCTGTTGTAATAGCCCGGACGGTTTCTGGTATTCGATTTTGACCTTAGCGCAAGTCAGGCACTTGCTCACATAGGTAGCAATCTCAGCTTTCATGTTCGGCCACCAGTATAATCTCTTGAGGTCCAGATACATCTTATCCGACCCGGGATGGATGGAGTATCGAGTCTTGTGTGCTTCATTCATGACGACATCTCGGAGTCCACCGAACTTCGGTGTCCAAATCAAGTTCATGATATAACGTGCTCCATCATCCTTGACTTCTAAGTTTTTATCCATTCCCCTTAATGTCTCTCCTGCCACCTTTTCTGGTTTCAAAGCTTCCAGTTGAGCTTCCTTGATTTGTATGGTCAGGTGGGAATGGATTGTCATTGTTAAGGATTTTACTCGGCGGCCCGAGTACTCCTTCCTGCTTAGAGCATCGGCCACTACATTGGCCTTGCCCGGATGATAACGAATTTCGCACTCGTAGTCATTCAGCAACTCTACCCATCTCCTCTGTCGCATGTTGAGCTCTTTCTGATTGAGGATATGCTGAAGACTTTTGTGATCAGTGAAGATAGTGCATTTCGTGCCGTAGAGGTAGTGTCTCCAGATCTCACAAAAGCGAATACCACTGCTCCTAATTCCAGGTCGTGCGTAGTATAATTAACCTCGTGCGTCTTAAGCTGTCTTGATGCATACGCGATAACCTTCCCTCTCTGCATGAGCACACATCCGAGGCCTTGATTCGAAGCATCACAGTACACTACGAAGTCCTCGGTTCCCTCTGGGAGAGACAAGATCGGTGCGCTGCATAGGGCTTGTTTTAACGTTTGGAAAGCAGTTTCTTGTTTATTTTCCCACTTGAATATCACACCTTTCTGCGTCAAGGTGGTGAGTGGTTTCGCAATCTGGGAGAAGTTTTGTATAAATCTTCGGTAGTAGCCAGCAAGCCCAAGGAATTGTCGAATTTCGGTTGGCGTCTTGGGTGCTGACCAATTCTCGATTGCCTTGATCTTGGAGGGATCCACATGTATGCCTTTCTCACTTACCACATGTCCAAGAAAATCCACTTCTCTAATCCAGAATTCACACTTAGAGAACTTAGCATAAAGCTTCTCCGCGCTTAGTGTCTCTAGCACTTGGCGTAGATGTAGGCGATGCTCTTCTTCGCTTCGCGAGTAGATCAAGATATCGTCGATGAATACGATTACAAACTTGTCTAGGTAGGGTCGACACACTCTATTTATTAGGTCCATGAATACCGCAGGTGCGTTTGTTAAACTGAAGGACATCACCACAAACTCGTAGTGCCCATAGCGAGTTCTGAATGCAGTTTTGGGAATATCTTCTTCTTGAACTCGTAGCTGATGGTAGCCTGACCTTAGGTCGATTTTTGAGAAGAAATTTGCTCCTTGGAGTTGGTCGAAAAGGTCGTCGATTCGGGGTAGAGGATATCGGTTTTTGATGGTGAGTTTGTTTAGTTCCCGATAGTCGATGTACATGCGAAAGGATCCGTCCTTCTTCTTTACAAAAAGGACTGGTGCTCCCCAAGGTGAGAAGCTTGGTCTGATGAACCCTTTGCTCAAAAGCTCGGTCAACTGACTGGACAACTCCTGCATTTCTGATGGTGCGAGGCGGTATGGAGCTCTGGCTACGGGGGTAGCTCCGGGTATTAAGTCAATTCTGAAATCGACTTGTCGTGCGAGTGGTACACCAGGAAGATCCTCTGGGAACACATCCAGGAAGTTACACACTTCGGGGATGTCTTTGATGTCTTTCACGTCTTGTTTCTTGTCTACTACATGGGCTAAGAAGGCGTGGTACTCCTTCCAGAGATACTTTTGGGCTTTGATGCATGAGATGATTTGTAAATTCGCACTAGGTTTGTCACCATAGATGAGAAGGGTTACGTCATTTGGTAGATTGAGGCGAACGGCCCTTTCGTAACATAGAATGTCGGCACGGTGAGGAACTAACCAATCCATCCCGATGATTACGTCGAAGCTTTTTATGGTGACTGGCATCAGGTCAATTTTAAATGTACGGTTGTCTAGAGTGAGAGTACATTCTGAGTATATATCGCTAGTGCGTTCTACTTTCCCATTTGCCATTTCTACTACATAAGTATCCTTTAGTGATTGGGGATTTTGTTCAAGTAAACGTTTATATTGGTGGCTCACGAAACTCCTCTCCGCTCCACTATCGAATAGTACACATGCATAAGAGTTATTGAGGAGAAACGTACCGGTAACCACCGTGGGATCCTCGACTGCTTCCCCATGTCCTATTGCCAGGACTCTTCCTACTCCACCAGCATTAGGGGCTTGTGCTTTGGGGCAGTCTCTTTTGAAGTGACCTGCGTCTCCACAGTTGTAGCAGGTCCGGGTTGCCCCCGTACTGGCGACTTGGTTGATTGGTTGAGCCGGCGCTTTACAGAAACGAGCAGTGTGCCCCTTCCTGTCGCAGTTGTTACAGTGCATCTCCCTACAAGCACCATTGTGGTGAAAGTTGCACTTGTTGCACTTAGGTAGTTTTCCCGCATATGGCTTCGGTGGTGCTGGAGTGGTAGCAGTAGTGACAGTATTAGTGGCAGCATGGACAGCAACAATTTGTTGCTTCTTAGCGGGGTCCTGTGCTGGTTGGCTCTTCTTTTCGTTCCAGAACTTCCTTTTGTTGTTTCCTCCTTTTGATTTATCAGTGGTGGTGGTTGTAGTATTATGACCGGCTCGGTGGTCAACAAGTTGTTGTGCCAGCTCCCTGGCACTGTCAAAAGTAGTTGGCCTTGAAGCCAGGACACTACTTTGCACGTGGAGAGACAGTCCCCAAAGGTATCGCTCCACCTTTTTCTCCTCCGGAGTAACCATTGTTGGGCAGAGGAGAGCCAATTCATTGAATCGGGTGGTGTAGGTTTCAAGGTCAGAGCCCGTCATCCTGAGGTTCCAAAGTTCTTGTTCCAGCTTTTGAATTTCACCTCTCGGGCAGTACTCCTTCATCATCAACGCTTTTAGTTCTACCCAGGTTATGGAGCTAGCCACTTCGAGAGTAAGTGACTTAATCCGGCAGTTCCACCAAGTAAGGGCCCGGCCGGTGAAGGTGAAGGCTGCGAACTTAACTTTGCTCGCTTCGGGGCAAGAGCACACCTGAAAGACTACTTCGGTCTTTTCAAACCATTGCATCAAAGCGATGACTCCCCCGCTTCCATTGAAGTTGTCGGGTTTGCCATTTGTGAAGTCTTTGTATGAACACTCTTTTGCACGCCACGTACTGTCTCCGTGGTTAGAGTGTGTAGCTCCCGATCCCGAACCACCAGCTCCGTTGGTCCCTATCTGCGACATTGCGGCCGCTACGGCTGCTGTTACTGCAGCCTGGAACATCGCGGGATCAAACTGTGGAGGCGGCGGCGGAGGAGGTATTGCTGTGTTGCTGGAAGGTCTTGGTCTTCTCCTTGGCGGCATGGTTCTGGCATAAGTCGTAAACCAATGTACTTTTAGTAAAAGTGTATTTATAGGGAGAGAAATCTTTTATACATAAAGTATATTATTACGTTGTTTTCCGGTATGTTTACGATACATACGATTTTATACTTTTTATTGACCCAATACATTGGGTTATGAGGTAAAATGAAAGTATAAAATATTTTTATTATAGTAACACAAAATACTCCTATAGTATTTGTAAATGTTTAGTTTTGAGTTCTTAAAGTATCCTTTGTAGTATGTTATTAGGTTTGTTAGATTTGTTGTCCATCCTGACCATCCCCCGGTATATGCAAGTCAATTCCCGGACAGATATAGTTGATCAGGCTATATCCTTCCCAGACTTGATTTACATATACCAAGGCATACCCATAATGTACAACTCCTCTTCTTTTATTTTATGTTTTTCTAGTTATGACACTATGTGAGCATGTATGCATGTATTTATACTTTTAATAAAAAAAATCATTTATTTTCTAAAAGTATATTTATTTGAAAAATGCACAAATCAGAGACTATTAGTCCCAATTGTGTTTATAGTTTGTATATCTTATGTGGTTTGATATACTTAATTCACTATAAATTGCGCTCTGATACCAAAGTATTAGTCCCAAAGTATATTTATCATGATTTTTAGTGATCTCTAACAGAGGTGAAAAGGTTCATAATCACAGACTGGTCCGGGTTTGCCTCTGAAATGACAGGCAGTTTTGTAAAAATCACCATAAATTGTAGAAAAATCATATGGAGGTGTGCAAGTAGTCATTTTAAAGCTAAGAGTTTGAACTACTTGCACCTGAAACAGTTTTGAAAACTAAAATATTTAAGTTGACCAAAACAGTCCGTGATTAACGTCCATCTTTTCTGATGTAATCTGTTAGAAAAAGTTTAATTGTGTTCTTGATGATTTTACTTGTATTCCCCCCTTAAAACTTAAGAAAAACATGTAAATGTATGGGTATGAACTCACCTTATGTGGTTTCAGTAGATGAAAGTGAGAGAGAGGAAGTGTTTAACTCAAGAACACTAAGAAGATGTCTTGATGATTCGAGAATCTAACACCGAATAAGATGGAACTTGTGTAAGATATCAATGATTTGAGTAGAATGGAGTTTAATAATTATGTGAATGATGAAGATACTTACTAACTGAAGAAAGAAATCCCTGGAGAAAGCCTTGAAGTTCTTGAAGTTAAGAGAAAAGATGAGAGAATTTTGGAGAGTGTTCTAGGTTGCTAAGTGTAGAATGAAAGAGTTTTATGGAGAATGAGGAGAGAGGATCAATCCTCTAGCTCTTAGAACGTGGGAAGAGCTGGAGATTGGCTGTAAAGGTCCACTAAGGAGACAAGGGGTAATGGGAAAGAGTGGCTAATCATAGAGTGAGGTGGTAGTGGTTTGCTTTTGCCATAAATTAAGGAAAAGCAAATATTCCCTCAATAATTAGTTCAATCACCAATTCTTTTAATATATTTTATAAAAACCCTGGAGATTTATATATTTTGGGGCCTTAGTTTATAAAATAAAGTTTTGGGTGAAAATCCCACGTTAAAATAATGAAAAACGGAGTTAAAACGAAGTCGTAGTCGAAAAACCGGTAAAAAGGAGCTGTCTGCGGACCTTCGGACCTTCGGACCCTCGGACCCTCGCTTCGGATCTTCGGACCCTCACTTCGGATCAGAGGCCTCGGATGCGAGGCTTCGGTCCAGAAGCTTCGGTTTCGGATCCTTAAAGCTATTTTACTCGTTTTTACCCCGTTTCAAGCGATTTTTGACCCGGTCAAGGGTCGAGATGACCCAAATGATTACAAAAAGTTAAAATAACTTTTGAGAGAGATTTGGGAGAGATTTCAAATAGAAAGAGATAGAGTGAAAACGATTTAGAGAGGTTTCGTTTGTGATTAATTTGAGTGTCCGGCTTCACAACGCAAGGTTCGTAAACCCCATTAAACCGTGTTTTAGTGTCTTACACAATCCCGATGATTGTGTAATAGTGTTTTATCGCTTTGGTTCGTTGTTTAGCACTTGTTAAGGCTAAGGAAAATCAAACACATGAACTTTCCAAATGATGATTACTCATTAAAATAGCGAATTGTATAGTGATTTCATAACGTAAACCCTAGCATACAAGGGTTATTGGAGTTGACCGGTTTGACTTGTTGACTTTGAATTGACCGAAATTTGACGGTTGTCACACAAGTATCACACAGACAACAAGGATAAGCAACTCTATCATACTGGCATATATGACAATCAAACTCAGCTATGAGATACGGGCTCCGCCCACACTCTGATACTAACATATCGTCTATTCGGGCCGGCCTTGGTGCCTTAGACTCCTCGCTAGACGGGGACAACTAACAAACCCGCGACTGGACTCGCCGAGTCCAAGGGGGTGACTCGCCGAGTCCGACGAACAGATCTCACAAATCGCTCCAATCTTCCATCAGAACATTAACCTCGGAGATTTGGAGATTCTGGGACTATAGTTACACGTTAAATTGCTAATTCCACGTGCGACTACGGAGGGTTGGACCTCCTACACTTAAACCCTTCCTATCCTAGTGACTGATCATATGACTCGCCGAGTTGGAAGAACAACTCGTCGAGTTCAAGGCTATATTCAAGGGACTCGCCGAGTTTGAAGAACGACTCGCCGAGTTTGAAGAACGACTCGCCGAGTACCAGACAATCTTCATAGGACTCGCCGAGTTGTTTATCCAACTCGCCGAGTCTAAGACCATCTTCATGGAACTCGCCGAGTGCACTTTGGCACTCGCCGAGTACCCATCGACTCTTCACCCATTCTGGCCAATTCTGAGACATGCAATGGTTCCAAACCATCAATCTAAGCTCCTAGGGCATAAACACACGGAGTTTGGGAGGTTTAAAGTCTTGAAATCCACATATAAGGGACAAAAAGGGAATCCATTATACTAAAGATTAAGAAGGAGCTTTCTTACCTGGTTAGGAGCTTCTCCCAAGGTAGATTTCGGATCTACCACACTTCCTTGCACCCTCCAACTTCCTCCTTCTTCTCTTAAGCTTCAAACTTCCTTCACCAAGCCAAAATCACTCAAAAGGATCAAAATGGGCTAGGGTTTCGCTCTACAGTTCTTCTGGAAGAGAATGGGACGAAATAGGTGTTTTAGAATGGGTAAAATGGGGTGCAATGTCTGAAAATAGAGTTTCATTAGACAGGTGGACTCGCCGAGTCCATGCATCGACTCGCCGAGTTCACCGCTCAAATCCCGTGTCTACCCTGCTGCTACTCGGCGAGTCGGGACGCAGACTCGCCGAGTTCGTGGCAAAATTAGGATAAAAACTTAAATAAAATCATACCATGAACCCGGTGTTATAGTTGTGATACTGTACATGACGTCCTCCACCCCAGAACTTTTCCGCCGTTCTCGGTTTTAGGGTGTGACACATATCTAGTAAGTAACAAGCTTAAGGGATGGTACTTACAATATAGAAGCCTTTAGCGGTGTTTTTGAGGGGTGTACAGCCACACCTGGGTGTGCGGCCGCACACACCATGTGTTCTTGAGTTCTGGGCATTTTCAAGGACTTAAACTAGTGTTCTAAACAAGATTCAAGCATAAGGGAAGAGTACTTACGATCTGGAGGCTCGAGAAGGCTCAAAATCACCAAGAACAAGTGTGTGTTCTTGGTGTTGTTGCTGAAATGGATGAAGATTTGAAGATCTAGGCAAAACATGATTTCAAATGGATGAAATCAAAGGATGTTAATTACTAGATTAAGGAGATTAACAACAAACCAAAGGAAAAACACTTACATTCTTGAAGATCTGGGCTGAAAATCGGAAGATAGTTGAGAGAGAAATCGAGTTCTAGGCTTAGGACAGTGAAAAGGGATGAAAGAAGGCTGAGTTATACCTTTGTACACATGAGTGTCCTGCCAGGAGAGGGGTGTGCGGCCGCACACCCATATGTGCGGCCATACACTTCTTAAGTTGGAGTGTAAGTGTGACAACCCGAAATTTTCATTTGGATAAACTCTGCAGTCAAGCACTTCAAATAATAGTCAAATTTATTTCAGTACATTTTTGGCCGGTTTTAAGTCCGTTTGGGTGTTTTTATTTTATTTTTCGTCAAACGAACAAATAAATGGAAGTATCTTTTTGGAGTGTTGTGTAACAAATAAACATTTAACACCTTGACTAGGTGTTTACGGCCAAACAAGTGGAGTTTGGGCCGTAAACTCCCTTGAACTCATGCATATAGCATCAGTTTACTCTTCATTTCCCTTATTCTCCAATTTCAAACTCAAGAACACCCAACTTTTCTCTCAAGTATCATAACACTCTCTTTCCAATCTTCCAAAAATGTAAGTTTTTCTTCACTTGTTTTGTTGTTGTAACACCTTATCTAGTGTTAATACATCATTCCATCCATGAATTCTTCCTTTTTACTTAGATCTTCAAGTGTTCTTCAAAACACCAAGAACACCAAGAACACACACTAGTGTTCTTGGCCTCTAAACACTCTTTCAAGCTTCCTATAAGTAAGTACACTCCTTCTATCAAGTTGTTTGCTTAGTATACTTGTTAAATCATGGAAGAACACCAAGAAAACCTCAAGAACACATGGTTTTACGGTCAAGGGATATCCTTGAACCGTAAACACCATCAAGTGGTGTTTTTGTACCACTAACACCTTCTAAGGCTTGGATAATGGACTAGAACCTTGAATGCATGAGTTAGAAACCCCAAAAACACGAAATGTTGGAGTTACCATGAGTTTACGGCCGTAAACTCATGGGTTTACGACCTTAAACTCCAAAGGAGTGGTCCAAGGACCGCAAACTCCAAAGAAGGATCATTTCGAGCCCTAGTCCCTTCCTAAGCCTTTGATGCAAACCTAGAACACTTCCTTGAGGGATATAAGGCCTTAAAACACCCAATGATGCAAATTACCGTGAGTTTACGGCCGTAAACTCATGGGGGAAATGGCCAAAAACCGAAACTCATGTTTTGTTGCCAAATGGGAAGTAAACTCCAATGTGAGGCCATATTCTCTTTAGATGCAACCCTTTAGCACCCCTAGCACTTGAATCAAAGTGTTACGTATGTATTAGGGTGTCCTTACTTGATAAATTGGTTATTAAATCACTAATTGGATACATATATGTATCATTACATGTTAAATAGGATCCGTGTGTGTGTTCAAGTCCTCACTTGACACTTAGCATCCTATACCATCCATTCATCCGAATCACCCACTACAGGTGAGTTCATACCCCCTTAATCAACCTTTAAAATGATTTTAAATGCTTTTATGGGGGGATACAAGTTGAATTGCCAAGTTATTATATCAATCACATGTGATTAGTAACTGTCAAGTAAATAGATTTTTGCATGTTTAAACTGTTTTATTCAGCTAAAGGTTTCCAATTCTAGTTTTCAAATCTCTTTTAAAATACTAAAATCTCTTTTTAAATTACTAAGCTTTTATCAAAGTCTTTTAAAACTTATATTCTTGATAGATATAGTTATATAAGTAGGGTTTGAAGGACTTAGGACTGATAGCCCGCTCTATTTCCTGTTCCTTGTTTGGTTGTGGGCTTAGAGCATCTGGTTATTTGTCTGAGGGTCGTTGAAGTCCTAGTTACATATCTTACATATCTAGATAGATATTAAAACTCTTACTCCAGTTCAATACCTTTGGGTAGCAAAGGTACCTAGATAATCTCTCAAGTAAACTATAATAGGTATAGTTTAGAAACCAACAATAACTTTCATGAAGTAGAACTTAGTTATATCTATATACATAAAAACATGTAGTTTTAGTAAAAGAAAGGTATATAGAAATCAAAACACTAGATACATCCTCATGACGCGGATTTCACTGTTGTCAAGTTGGTAACCAGAGTCTCCTGGAGGGAGAGCGGGCATTGTGTGTATATATCTATACGGGACAGACCATCCCACATACTGACTGCTAGCTACAGTCCCGGCCGACCAAGCCAAGGGGTGACAAATGTCACATTCATTCCGACGCCAGCAGGTCGTCATGTTTACATCCGTCAATCAGTATGGTTACGAGTATCTTTGCAATCACCTTATAATTCATGGCTTTAAGGTAATAAGTATTATCACGGTATTTTCTACATATGAAACCATCATAATATATTTTCCTAGTTATACACTAGGCCTCATATTAAACCTTTAAACTAACCTACTTAGGATTAAAGGCTATTTTAGACTCCCCGAGGTGTATTGTCATTTAATACTACCTAGAGTCTGTATTTTACTATTTTAGACTCCCCGAGGTGTATTGTCATTTAATACTACCTGGAGTCTGTATTTTACTATTTTAGACTCCCCGAGGTGTATTTTCCATTTAATACTATCCGGAGTCTGCATTTTTATTACCTTATAAGCAGCAATGTCATTGCTGAAGTAAAGCATTATTTTCCCTATTACATTTAATTGTGGCTTTCCCACATACTCATTAATGTAAAAACTATATTTTGATGATGATAGTAACATTAGGGAAAAATGCTCTTTAAACACAAAACAGTCGGGTCTTGGTAGAAGACTGCTTTTATTAGATAAACTCGCTTCTTTAAGCTCAAATATAGGATTTTCTGGAAAGAACTCAAATACTTTATAAACTATTATCACCATCATCTAATGAGATTATTTTGAGGAAAAACATGTATTTACATCAATGTCATTAAAATACTTATGAACTCACCAGCATTATAATGCTGATACTCTCTTTCAAAATAACTTGTATTCTCAGGTCGTCAGTAGACAGTTACTCTCAGGGAGCTTTTGTGAAGACAGCCTTGTACCGAGCTGCATTTTGTGTTATTCTCTATATCTACTTTTGATGTTGTTGCTAAATGTAACCTATGTAAAACAATTACTATTAATGCAATGGTTGTTGTACTTTGATTACTATACTGCATGTGTTGTGATACTTGACATGACGTCCTCCACCCCAGAACGTTTCCGCCGTTCCGGTTTTGGGGTGTGACAGATTTGTATCAGAGCATTGTTTATAGTGAGCTCAGTATATCAAATCATAAAAGATCTACAACCTATAAATACAATGGGATTAAAACACTCTGACCAAGAATTATACTTTAAAATATAACCATATTTTACAAAAGTATAAGAACATCCAAAATATTAAAACCCGAACAAGTATGACAAGAAGAATAAGAATAAAAGTATTTGGATGTTGAGCATTACCGTCAAACCTGGGCAGTTATGTAATCGTAAGCTGGAATAAATATAACCTGATCAACTATATTTATTTGAGATGCGACTAACGTGTGCTTGGGAATGATGGTGGTGTTGCAATGAATCTGAAACTTACCATATAGGAATGCTAGAGCCAAACATAAAGTTTAAAATACAATAGGAGTATTTTATGATACTAAAAGACTAACAATAAACCCAAAAGCATGTTCAGAAGTTTTAGAATCAAACATGTAATTAAAATACTATAGGGGTATTTTAGGAACCATAAATAATCTTGCGTGAAAACTAAAAAGATCCTTACGGATCGGTCTATAATTACAGAGTGTATGCTCCCAAGGTTATATATAGTTAGGATCTCATAGGCTGAGAATGTGTGGTTTCGCTCTACTTCCTTTTCCTTGTTTGGATGTGGATATAGGGTAGTATCACATATCCGAAGGCCTATTAGATCTAAGTTATACATGATTTGTGTACACTATGTAATTGTAGCAAGACTCGTAATGGATCGCACAGTAAAATGTTTTAATAATCTCTTAATATTCTTTAGACATTCCCATTCTCGCATAAACCCCTTTAGAAAACCATACCCACTTCAGTAATCGGCAGAAGAGTCGATAAAGACCCGAAAGAGGTTCATTGAGAAGATTTCCAATTAGGAAATAAATGAACATGGACGAGACAATTGAAATCGACATGTGCCTATACCTTTTAGGGACATTGGTGGGGAATTTGCCTGAACTTCCGAGATTCCAGTCACCCATTACGAAGTAATGGCGATCAGAGTCAGAATCGAAAGTAAGGCGGAGCAGGAATTCAATTTGCCTACAGGAAAAGAGAACCCTATATAAGTACCCGAAGAAAACCAACGCACGTTTCAACCAAGGATAAAAGGTGGACAACGGGAGCCAATGCATGGAACCCGAGAAGTGTTTCTACCTCCTTAAAACGTCACGCTAATAAACCATAAAATAATACAATTTAGTGAGATAGTGATTACACTACTCACACTATGTGTTAGGCAAATCGTCTTTCCTGTCGTGACTAAGATAAATAAATCAGATCGCAAAAATCTCGATTGAGAGTGTTTAGCTCTAAACTTTCATGAGCCTTTTCTTGTGAAATCCTCGTTCCGGAATTCTTTCAAATCTTTTCAAAGCCGGAGAGTGAACCTCTCCAGTATAAAGATAACTTAGTTGGAACGACATCCGATTTATGGCTTTTCGATACACTTACTTCTACCCTGTTACCAGGACTGCATCATAGGGATGTAGGTCGACACTTAGAGAACCATAACTCAAAAGCACCGGAAAAATTTATGCATATTATAGTAAAGAAAGATACGTCTAGGAGTAACCATCATTTCTCATCAACTTGTGTTCTTCATCGTGTAGGGAAAACCATTCCTCCGAAGAAACGTAACCAACCCGCTAGCAAGACACTGACTCTTCAGATCGATGAAGCTATGTTCCACGCTGCAGTTTCAGCAGCCGTAGCAGCTGTCATGGCTCACCTGAATGCTAACAACGCCAATGTTAGCGGGAGGACTATCGGGAATCCCGATCATAACAATGGACATCAACAACCAACACCCGTATTCAAAGCCACCCAAGAACTCCAACCTAATCCACTGAAAAGGAAGTTTGGGAACGAGGAGGGAAGTACCTCGACTCAAGGACCTTCCGGAGAGCAACAAGCAGAGGTAATCAATACCCCTGTCAACCCGCCTGTCTCGACACTGAGAAGACCATACCTAGGGAACCTCCCCCACTGCAGCAAGTGTGACTACCATCATTATGGAGTCTGTCGAGAACCTTTTTGTGTTAGGTGCAACATGAAGGGGCATACCGCTCGCAGCTGCAGGACCCCGGTTGATTTCATTACATCAACCACCAATGTAGGGACCAGTTCAATATGCCACCTATGTGGTGAAATTGGACACTTCAAGAGGGACTGCCCAACTGAAAGAAATGACAAAGACGCAGGTGGAGTTTAACCCTAATACCTAGGGGATACATCAAGGAACCCGGTAGAATTTTGGTACGTCTCTCAACCTTAAGTAGCTAGTCGAAAACTTTAAATAATCGATTCTAACTATAGTTACTCCCTCATTAAGGCAAAAGTCGCAACACTGTTATAAAACTTAAAAACCCATCAGGTAAAGCTATGACGGCTTAGTATATACGTTAAGGCCATTTATAATTAGGATTGATAGACCTCGAGTGAGTAATGCGGCCTTATTTCCTGTTCCTTGTCTGGTTGTGGATTTAGGGCGGAGTAGCTCAGTCAACAGTCTATTTAATCTTAATTATACATGACTAGTGTATACTAGGCAATTATAGAGAGGCCTCGTGTGACAACCATCAAAATTCGAGTCGGTTCTAGATTTGAATAAACTTAGTTACACATATACGCACGACACATACTAGACTTAGTAACTAGAAGTTAAGATATAACCTATTAGAAACTTGGAAACAATTAGAAACAATGGATAATGTGCTTAGATTTCACATTGATATGTGAATTCTACTACTACTTAACTGTAGTGACTATCTATATTTGGGTCACTCTTTGACTCGAACACCTTTTCATGAATCATATACACACATCATGCACTTGACCTAGTAGTAGAAATTAGGTCAAAGTCTCATAGAAATGTAAGTCAAAGTCAAAGACTAGGACTAGTATACTTGATTCCTCAATTTCGCTTGAATCTCGGAATCACTACATAGAGTGCCAATAAACCGCTAAAAATAAATTAGAAGCATTATTTCTAACTTGAATAAGAGTTAGAAAACCCAAAAATAATTTGAAGTCTCAAAAATTTAATTAATTTTGATATCCAAAGACTTACATACTCTCAAAAACCCTAAATGCCCTAAAAACTCACATTTATAAACTTTAACCTTAAAAATTCTATAAAAATAATTATGAAGCTTCTAATATTATCTTATAATAATTAAAATTATGAAAACGCATTTAAGGAAAATAAAATTTAACTCATTAACATTTACCCTTAATTTATAAATCAAAAATCAACACTTTTATGCATAAAAACTAAGTTAAGGTGCACATTTTATGAAAGGTTTGATATTTTTATAAAATATTTGAATTTTATAAAAATGGAAGAGGGGGAAACCCTATCTTATTCCCCTAAAATTGGACACCCTCTCTCCTCCTTCAAAATTCATCTTTCCAACACACTAAATGACTTCTTCTCTCTCACACTCCATCTTCTCTCTCACTCTACCTCTCATTCTCTCTCACACTCTTCATCACCACCACTCCATTTCTCTCTTCATCTCTCTACACTCACGAAACTTTCCAGAAAACAAACCCAATAACACTCCTCAAACTCGAAATCTTCATCATATTGTAGTGTTCTTGAAGGTAAAATCGATTTCCCTTCATTTTCCTTCAAAGTTTTGTTAATTTTTCACACACTTTCTTTTTTCTTCTACTCCATTCTATTGTAAAATCATGAACACTTGCACCTACTCACGGTTTTGATGATGATGGTGGTAGGATTTCATCCAAAAACAACATGCATGTTGTAAATGGTGAAATCCAAGGACCTAAACCTAAGTCAAGATCATGAAAATGCACTTTTCTACAAGTTTTGGTGTAAAATCACCACATGCACTCTAAGTTTTCTTTCAAAAATGATTTTTGAATATTTCAAACTCATGAATGGTCTTCAAACAAACATGCATTTGATGATCTTCAAGCTTAGATGCTAGATCATCAAAGTATGTTGTTAAAAGCTTTCAAAGATGTTCATGAAGGATTTATTTCCAAATAAATATCTAAAACTTCTTTTCTGACCAAATCCGATTTTTCCCAGATTCCCATCAACAAAATAAGATGCTCTGTAAATTTCCAGAAGATAATTCATTTATCTCGAATTACTATAATTAATGCAAGAAAATAGGGCAATAAATCATATAAAATACTTTCGGGGGTCTATAAATCCTATTTAAATTCGTGGATGACCCCTATGCTAAATAATAATCCCTCATTAAGTTTCATCGATTTTTGCAACTGTTTAATATGGTTTTGAATTTTCTTTTTGTTTGGCTCCAATAAATCATAAAAGCACTTTAGGAAATCTTAAAATGTTATATAATAATTTTCGCAGTTACTACCATAGGTGTAAGACTCAGAAAAACATTTTCAGAATTTTTCATAATGCATTCCTATTTTTTCCCGATTTTTGTATTTATAATGGCCTAAAAATAGAAAAAAATAGTTCTGCTCACCCAAAATTCATGAAAATTTACCAGAACACTTTGTAGTACATTAGGAGGCTACATAAAAATTTTGATGATTTTTCTCTTCTGTATACTATTTTTCTCCTATTTTCTAAGATTAAATACACTTAAATACACAAAATCGCATTTCAGTATATAAAAACCACATTTGGTATTTTTCCCAGATTATTTACTCTGTAAATGAAGTGTACAAAAATTT
Source organism: Lactuca virosa (assembly GCF_052849685.1). NCBI lineage: Eukaryota > Viridiplantae > Streptophyta > Magnoliopsida > Asterales > Asteraceae > Lactuca > Lactuca virosa. Next base: position 385,336,936 of record NC_136429.1, read on the forward strand.
TGGTAATTTACTTTAACTGTTTAATAGTTATTCTCCAATTAATGATTATTTAAGAGGATAAAACAAAGAAAAATAGAAAGACTAATTGAAAAATATATTTTATATTTTTCACAGCTCCTAATGTATAATAAAAGTGTTACAAAAAATTTGGGCAATTTTGGAAACTGTTTTCTATTTATTTCAATTTTTATTAGAATAGATGCTCAAAAATCATAACATTGGGTTAAACAGTTTAGAAATCAATTTTTTTATTTTTCCCAACTTAAGAATGTTTAATAACAATATCAAAAAAAGTTTGGGTAATTTTGGAAACTGTTTTCTATTTATCCCTATTTTTATTAGAATAAATGCATAAAAATCATAAAATTGAGTTAAACAGTTTAGAAACCCCTTTTTATATTTTTCCCAGCTTAAGTATGTGTAATGACATTGTTATAAAAAGTTTGGGGTATTTTCATAACTGATTTCTATTTTTCATGAATTTGTATCTATTTAGAGAATTAAATATGTGAAAAATGGTTATACACATTCATAATCCATGAAAATTTATCTAGAAGTCTTTTAGTACATTTAGAACCAAAATCTGAAGTTTGGTAATTTTTATTAACTGTTTAGTATTTTTCATGATTTTATGGTTATTCAAGAAACTAAAATCGTGAAAAATAGTCAGACAAATCAAAAATTCAAGAAAATTTATCTTAAGGTCTTTGACTTCAATTAAAACTTAAATGCAAAGTTTGGGAATGTTTTGAACATTGATTTAGTTTTGAATATTTAATCAGTGGAACACCTCTAAAATGTTAAATATTAACATTTCAATAATGGAAATTTTCCACTTAAATTGTTATATAACAATTGATTCTTTGAAACTTAATTTCCATAGAAAAATGTTTGTAACTTATCAATATTAAATTTTGACACATTATTGGCATAATTCTATTGTAGTGGTAAGTATACTAGTGTTAGATTTCGATTAGAGACTCATTAGCGAATACCATTATTGTAGGAATCGGTAGTGGTACACGTGGAACGTAGTTCAAGGCACCATTTGCATCATCTAAATGCATTGTGAGTATTCTCGCACTCCCCTATTTTCAGTTTTTATGTTTTGGGGTGGAAAAGCATGTCCCGAAAAACTATTATTTGAATGTTGTATTTAAATTGATTTGTATCAAACATGATTGCTATGTTATTGCTATGTCTCTCTATGTATGTCTATGCAACACGGAACATGAGAACTTATCGTACTAAGGCCCTTCCCTTATCTCTAACCATTAACTCTTTGAGCCAATGGTCATTATTGATAGCGCTATTAGGAATTGACAACTCCTCACTCGCCCTATTGCTGGAGTGCATGATACCATATTCATCTATGGAACGATAAGCATAGATCTTGATAGGGCCTCAGTCATAGGTTTGGTTGAGACTCATTGTTTGCTCATACACATACAAACTCGTTTCTCGTTATAGCAATAAACTTGTTATTAATTATAGCAATGAACTTTGTTTCTCATTACAACAACGAACTTTTATGACTGAAAACTTATATACATGTTTTAGCAATGAAATTGTTTGCTCCTTGTAGCAACGAAATTGATTGCTCATTTTAGCAATGAAACTTGTTTACTCGTTTGAGTAACGAACTTTATCTTCCATGAGAATATGAATGTTGCATCTTATTTGGGCAACATACTTTATCTCTCATGATGACAAAGAACTTTGTTTTTACAAACTTATTTACTCATTTTAACAATATACTTTTATTATTGGAAACTTTTATCAAAACTTTGATTTCAATTCATGGAACCAATATTATTTTGTTTATCTGTGAGTACTCACCAACTATTTTTATAGTTGACGCTCGTTTTACATGCTTTTTCAGGAATCATCGAGTAAGTGGCACTTAGGGACACTTCACTTTTAGGAGCATTCGCATGTGTTGTATTTCAATTTACATTGTAATTTCTTTTAAAAGTTGTTCAAACCCATTGTAAAATTATAATGATTTTTAATACTATGGTTGGTGTTGTCTTTTAACTTTTGCTATGAAACCCTTTATACTGCCACGCCTCGTGTTTCCGCTTTAGCGGGGTGTGACAGAAAATGGTATCAGAGCCGAAGGTTATAGAGAATACCGGTTTTCCTTTGGAGAACCACAACTATAGCCAAAAAATTTCTAAACATTTTTAAAATACTGAACATACTACTGGTATAACTAATTCGAGTACGCATTATTGGACTTTAATTAAGTATAGTCTGGCCAACTATGCTTAATTAAGTAAAATTAATGCGAGGCTGGAAACGGTTACACTAGAATTATGTTCCAAACAATTTTTAACTTAAACTTTTGAAAAACAAAATTTTTCGGTGTGCGTACGGCATTGCATATTATAGGCATTCATCTAGATACACTTAGAAACTAAGTGCACTTTTATAACAATGCCTTTATTTAGAAATATTCATGTCCCTTATCAAGTGCTAGGTTAACCACTTAGGTTATATCACTAGCCACTCTAGGAGCAATGCACATAGTACTACGAATGGGTATTCCTCAGTAGCTATTGACTTTAGATGTAAGGTTAGTAGCTAGATATACACTAGTAATAATCATAAGTCGAAACCTATACCAATTATTCCTCAATACCTCTTCATCGTCTTCGTACTAGAGTTACAACTATGAAAAAGTGTTTCGATATCGACACGAATGATAATTAGAGCATCGCGTAAGGAGGTAGATGAGTCGCCACTAAGTAATCACTTGTATACCATTGGTGGGCATTCCGGATTCGACTCACGAGGAGACACGAAAGTTTAACCCATACGTGAGACCTTATTACTACGCTACGATTTAGCTCTACGTTGTTTCCAACTTGAGCTTAAAACTTAACATAGGATGTCCCTTTGACCTCTAAAAAAGGTCGTAAACTGTATTGAGACCATAAAACGTTTTTCAAACAATTTTTCTTGTCCTTTATCTTGGGGGAAAAGACATCGGCACTCGCCTTAGACTCGCCTTAGTATTTAGGTACGATCAGCTACACTAACATACTTATTCCTTACTTCTTAACCTTCCATCAAAAAATTATTTCGCTTCATCGGTTTTATTTATCATCAATAAAATATTTCATAACCACTTCAATCAACTTAGTAGACATTTCTTAACAATGTAAGTCATATTCTCGCTAAAAATCTTCTGACAACTTGCTTTAACTTAACACTTTTCTTCAAAACTCAATTTAACCATTATTGGTTTTAACCTTGCTATTTCAATTTTATTTCAAATCCATTTCAAATCCATTTCAATGGATAGATGTGTTTTTAAGGGCATATAAACCATTTTAAACCTTGCTTACCATTTTGACACGTTTTCGAAAAACTTAGAAACATTTTCTTTTATAAAAGTGTTTAAACTCTATGCTATAAAACTTAAACATATAACATTGAAGTCTTATTATGTGTAAAAGCTTCATCGGATCTTCAAACCACTTTTGTTTTAAGACTTTTGACTACTTCCCCATTTAGGCATCGTACTTTACTTAAATGTGTTTTCTTGAAACCCAACATGGTATTTTTACAACTTTCTAATCCAAATGTGTTTACAAGACATCACTGATGCCTACATTTCAAAACACACCTTATTTGTTTATTTTATTTCAAATTAGTTTTATAATCTGTGTTTATAAAACTTACAACATTGCAAAACTTAGTGTTCACTTTTAAATTTCCAGTGACACCTTCAACAATGTATAATTACTCTTCTAAATCTATTGAGTCTTTACCTTATATGTTTTAACTATTATTGAACTCCATTCTAAAAAAGTCAAATTGTCAGATTTTCAACTACCGTTTGTAGTGCTTCTTCTTTTTCACAAATGGAGTTTAACTTAATAAGGTAACTCGTGATTTAATAGAAAACATTCTAAGACTCTCACATGTCTATTTAATCGTCAATATACATCAAATATTAAAGTTTGAAATATATCTCAACCTGGTTTTAATCTACCTATAGGTATTGTTCTTATAATTTTAACAATAACAATCATTGCCGCCGCTACCTTCCTTTTTCTTTCCCCCGCACTTGATTTCTTGCTCTCCTTATGATTTTAGATCTCGCACACCCATAATAGTAACATAATACATTGTCTAACTTTGTTTCTATCTATTTTGCTTCTCCTGGTATCATGTTTGTACACATACATACTAGAAGTCTATCCTTTCGTTTTGAGCGATTAATACATGTATAGCCGTGAGGAATAATTTTTATTTAGTCAACTTTGATATATTCAATTACGCCTTTTTATCATATACATCTTGTTTTTATTTTGAAATCTCTATAAACAAGTGATCCTTATTTACATTTGCTCTTTCGTTCTAAATTCAGAAACTTGATATAAAATGCAATTTTCATTGTATTTTTCCTTATAATTAATACACAAGATGAATACTCTTATGCTTATAATTTTTCTATATCCGGAAAATATATGTGAAGGATATGTTTCCTTATGTTCTTCTTTTCTTTAAATACATCAAAAGTTTTGAATTTTACGATTATCTATTTTGTAAATGATTGTTTTTATAGAAACACTAGACTATGAATGCACTATTTTCAATGATCGATATTTTTACTCCTTTCTTAAAATAGCATTCTACTTTGCAATTTTCAGTGAGTTCCTAACTCTTAAACTTTTTTTTTTCATAAGTATTCCGACTCCTCTTAAACTTGTATTTGTCCTGACTTAGACAATTAGTTAATTTTTACAAAAAGCATAATATCAATATTTCTATAAAAAAAATTCCCTTACTGACGACTTAAACATTTAACTTTAAATTATCTTTTTATTTTTTTTTACTACTTCGTTTGATCGGCACACATGTGTCTTCATTATCTTGGAATTATTACACATTTTGATAACAGTGAGATTTCTATTACTTCTAAACACTTAAAATGCTATCTACACAATGTGATTTAATTTATGATAAACTTTCATCGCTTCCATTTGCAACAATGACTCTCTAATTATATATACTCTTCGAATATGGTTCTATTATTGTAAGAGTAACCGTAGTAGTAATTATAGCCTCGGAGATCCTCAATCATTTCGTAATTTATTTTGTAGACGACGTTAAATAGCCTTTACATCTGAGATGTACCAAAACTTCATTGCCTAACCTTAGTACGTATTTTAAGAACTTACCCTCGATCGCTTCCCTTTCATTCGTGCTACCCCTTCTTATTTCGGAATATATCTTTTCCAGATGTAGTAGCCAACCCGGAAGTGAACAAATTGTGCCTAATCTCTTCTTTATTAGGCGGCGAATTTACACTTAGTGCTAATTTAGAACGCGACTTAAGGATCAATGCGGATTTAACGCTCAGTGCAGTTAGTGCTTCAGCAAAACTTATAGCTCTCTTAATTCAGATAATATCTAACTAGATGATCTTTTTCGACTAGGTCGCCATGTTTGGATCATGATTTCCATGATCCTAATTTCTCGCAATCTAAATTGTAGAACTCTAATTAAGGAAACATTAATTTGACTATAGCTAAAGAATTGGGTTCTTCCTTTGAAGAAATAAACCCGAAATAATCAAAGAACACTGCAAGTCACCACCTCTCCAGCTATATAATTGTATTCGACTGAGTTCTAATAGAATACGTCACGAATTGAATTTCGGGGCGAAATTCTTTCAACCGGGGGAGAATGTGACAACCGTCAAAATTCGAGTCGGTTCTAGATTTGAATAAACTTAGTTGCACATATAGGCACGACACATACTAGACTTAGTAACTAGAAGTTAAGATATAACCTATTAGAAACTTGGAAACAATTAGAAACAATGGATAATGTGCTTAGATTTCACATTGATATGTGAATTCTACTACTACTTAACTGTAGCGACTATCTATATTTGGGTCACTCTTTGACTCGAACACCCTTTCATGAATCATATACACACATCATGCACTTGACCTAGTAGTAGAAATTAGGTTAAAGTCTCACAGAAACTTAAGTCAAAGTCAAAGACTAGGACTAGTATACTTGATTCCTCAATTTCGCTTGAATCTCGGAATCACTACATAGAGTGCCAATAAACCGGTAAAAATAAATTAGAAGCATTATTTCTAACTTGAATAAGAGTTAGAAAACCCAAAAATAATTTGAAGTCTAAAAAATTTAATTAATTTTGATATCCAAAGACTTACATACTCTCAAAAACCCTAAATGCCCTAAAAACTCACATTTATAAACTTTAACCTTAAAAATTCTATAAAAATAATTATGAAGCTTCTAATATTATCTTATAATAATTAAAATTATGAAAATGAATTTACGGAAAATAAAATTTAACTCATTAACATTTATCCTTAATTTATAAATCAAAAATCAACACTTTTATGCATAAAAACTAAGTTAAGGTGCACATTTTACGAAAGGTTTGATATTTTTATAAAATATTTGAATTTTATAAAAATGGAAGAGGGGGAAACCCTATCTTATTCCCCTAAAATCGGACACCCTCTCTCCTCCTTCAAAATTCATCTTTCCAACACACTAAATGACTTCTTCTCTCTCACACTCCATCTTCTCTCTCACTCTACCTCTCATTCTCTCTCACACTCTTCATCACCACCACTCCATTTCTCTCTTCATCTCTCTACACTCATGAAAATTTCCAGCAAACAAACCCAATAACACTCCTCAAACTCGAAATCTTCATCATATTGTAGTGTTCTTGAAGGTAAAATCGATTTCCCTTCATTTTCCTTCAAAGTCTTGTTATTTTTTCACACACTTTCTTTTTTCTTCTACTCCATTCTATTGTAAAATCATGAACACTTGCACCTACTCACGGTTTTGATGATGATGGTGGTAGGATTTCATCCAAAAACAACATGCATGTTGTAAATGGTGAAATCCAAGGACCTAAACCTAAGTCAAGATCATGAAAATGCACTTTTCTACAAGTTTTGGTGTAAAATCACCACATGCACTCTAAGTTTTCTTTCAAAAATGATTTTTGAATATTTCAAACTCATGAATGGTCTTCAAACAAACATGCATTTGATGATCTTCAAGCTTAGATGCTAGATCATCAAAGTATGTTGTTAAAAGCTTTCAAAGATGTTCATGAAGGATTTATTTCCAAATAAATATCTAAAACTCCTTTTCTGACCAAATCCGATTTTTCCCAGATTGCCATCAACAAAATAAGATGCTTTGTAAATTTCCAGAAGATAATTCATTTATCTCGAATTACTATAATTAATGCAAGAAAATAGATCAATAAATCATATAAAATACTTTCGGGGGTCTATAATTCCTATTTAAATTCGTGGATGACCCCTATGCTAAATAATGATCCCTCATTAAGTTTCATCAATTTTTGCAACTGTTTAATATGGTTTTGAATTTTCTTTTTGTTTGGCTCCAATAAATCATAAAAGCACTTTAGAAAATCTTAAAATGTTATATAACAATTTTCGCAGTTACTACCAAGGGTATAAGACTTAGAAAAATATTTTCAGAATTTTGCATAATGCATTCCTATTTTTCCCCGATTTTTGTATTTATAATGGCCTAAAATAGAAACAAATAGTTCTGCTCACCCAAAATTCATGAAAATTTACCAGAACACTTTGTAGTACATTAGGAGGCTAAATAAAAATTTTGATGATTTTTCTCTTCTGTATACTATTTTTCTCCTATTTTCTAAGATTAAATACACTTAAATACACAAAATCGGATTTCAGTATATAAAAACCACATTTGGTATTTTTCCCAGATTATTTACTCTGTAAATGAAGTGTACAAAAATTTGGTAATTTACTTTAACTGTTTAATAATTATTCTCCAATTAATGATTATTTAAGACGATAAAACAAAGAAAAATAGAAAGACTAATTGAAAAATATATTTTATATATTTCACAGCTCCTACATGTATAATAAAAATGTTACAAAAATTTTGGGCAATTTTGGAAACTGTTTTCTATTTATTTCAATTTTTATTAGAATAGATGCTCAAAAATCATAAAATTGGGTTAAACGGTTTAGAAATCAATTTTTATATTTTCCCAACTTAAGAATGTTTAATAACAATATCACAAAAAGTTTGGGTAATTTTGGAAACTGTTTTCTATTTATCCCCATTTTTATTAGAATAAATGCATAAAAATCATAAAATTGGGTTAAACAATTTAGAAACCCCTTTTTTTATTTTTCTCAGCTTAAGTATGTGTAATGACATTGTTATAAAAAGTTTGGGGTATTTTCATAACTAATTTCTATTTTTCATGAATTTGTATCTATTTAGAGAATTAAATATTTGAAAAATGGTTATACATATTCATAATCCATGAAAATTTATCTAGAAGTCTTTTAGTACATTTAGAACCAAAATCTGAAGTTTGGTAATTTTTATTAACTGTTTAGTATTTTTCATGATTTTATGGTTATTCAAGAAACTAAAATCGTGAAAAATAGTCAGACAAATCAAAAATTCAAGAAAATTTATCTTAAGGTCTTTGACTTCAATTAAAACTTAAATGCAAAGTTTGGGAAAGTTTTGAACTAAATTGATTTAGTTTTGAATATTTAATCATTGGAACACCTCTAAAATGTTAAATATTAACATTTCAATAATGGAAATTTTCCACTTAAATTGTTATATAACAATTGATTCTTTGAAACTTAATTTCCACAGAAAAATGTTTGTAACTTATCAATATTAAATTTTGACACATTATTGGCATAATTCTATTGTAGTAGTAAGTATACTAGTGTTAGATTTCGATTAGAGACTCACTAGCGAATACCATTATTGTAGGAATCGGTAGTGGTACACGTGGAATGTAGTTCAAGGCACCATTTGCATCATCTAAATGCATTGTGAGTATTCACGCACTCCCCTATTTTCAGTTTTTATGTTTTGGGGTGGAAAAGCATGTCCCGAAAAACTATTATTTGAATGTTGTATTTAAATTGATTTGTATCAAACATGATTGCTATGTTATTGCTATGTCTCTCTATGTATGTATATGCAACACGGAACATGAGAACTTATCGTACTAAGGCCCTTCCCTTATCTCTAACCATTAACTCTTTGAGCCAATGGTCATTATGGATAGCGCTATTAGGAATTGACAACTCCTTACTCGCCCTATTGCTGGAGTGCATGATACCATATTCATCTATGGAACGATAAGCATAGATCTTGATAGGGCTTCAGTCATAGGTTTGGTTGAGAATCATTGTTTGCTCATACACATACAAACTCGTTTCTCGTTATAGCAATAAACTTGTTATTAATTATAGCAATGAACTTTGTTTCTCATTACAACAACGAACTTTTATGACTGAATACTTATATACATGTTTTAGCAATGAAATTGTTTGCTCCTTGTAGCAACGAAATTGATTGCTCATTTTAGCAATGAAACTTGTTTACTCGTTTGAGTAACGAACTTTATCTTCCATGAGAATATGAATGTTGCATCTTATTTGGGCAACATACTTTATTTCTCATGATGACAAAGAACTTTGTTTTTACAAACTTATTTACTCATTTTAACAATATACTTTTATTATTGGAAACTTTTATCAAAACTTTGATTTCAATTCATGGAACCAATATTATTTTGTTTATCTGTGAGTACTCACCAACTATTTTTATAGTTGACGCTCGTTTTACATGCTTTTTCAGGAATCATCGAGTAAGTGGCACTTAGGGACACTTCACTTTTAGGAGCATTCGCATGTGTTGTATTTCAATTTACATTGTAATTTCTTTTAAAAGTTATTCAAACCCATTGTAAAATTCTAATGATTTTTAATACTATGGTTGGTGTTGTCTTTTAACTTTTGCTATGAAACCCTTTATACTGCCACGCCTCGTGTTTCCGCTTTAGCGGGGTGTGACACCTCGTGAGGAATCTATTCATGAAAAGTACATTATTCCAAAACATCAGGACCCCTAACGTTCAACATTAAATCATATCAGTCCAAGTGTTCGCGATAGTAATACTATGGACGAACCCGAAACGCTATGAACTTGAGTGCTCTATTCAGCACCTAGTCTTATCAGTCTTCATTCCATATTGTGTCGATGGTTGTAGATATCGACACCACGTCAGTCGTGGCTCGACTTAGTTCGACCATGCAAAAATTTCTAGTGCTGTGTAAAAAGAACTTTCACCTTATCGTAAGCGTCAAATAAAGGTTCTTTTGAACCTAATAAAAAAAACCTAATGCGAACCATCGATCATCTTTCTCATCCAACCTTCAGAAGTACCTAGGAGAGGGGTACCACGCGCTATTAACCAACTCCATTAGACATTAAAAAGCAGAAGCGAAAGGCACTGGAGATATTCCGGAAGACAATAACCGCCCGAGGCTTACTCAGTAGATCCTCCAGAAAGGCCATTTGCACTGCACAAGATAGTTCGTGAATCAAGAGAAAAGAACTCGTGGAATTAATTTACTACTACTGAGCATATGCATTGGAGTGGTATATAATTTAGATCAATAAAATTTAAGATGTGTGCTTCCTCCCTACTCCCTATTCCTTGTTTGGTTGTGGGTTTGGGGTGGGGCCACACATCTAAACATCCTGTCAATCTCAATTATATACGACTTGCATACACCGAATAATAGTGATTGAGCCGAGTATGAGGTCTACAATGAACCTTAAAATAAAGCCCTTCATCATATACCCTTAGAGAAGGAGCTGAAGTCAAGGAAAAAATTGTGGGTTGAGTTACTAAAATGACTACAAATTCGAAATTGTTGTCATCCCGGTTAAGCCAACATAGTAACCGCCATCCTCACTTAGGAAAAGTAACTCAAGTCTTAAGAGTAAAAAACATTGACTACGACCATCCATTCACGCCTGATCCCACAAATTTAAGCACCTCAGTAGATGGTAAGTTGCGTTAAGCTTTATAACCCAAGTCATAAGGAGATTGTGGACTCGACACCAGTATAGGTGTTAGTCGATGGGTTATAACAAAAGCACGCGTTTCCTACAAGCTGGAGGGAGCAAACATAATGGAGAATGAAGCATGTCTTAGAGATTTGTTAGACTACTAGGTGTCCCAAAGAATACTATCTTTAAAAAGATAGTAGAACCACCTCCTGAAATAGTCAATCACTTCAGAAAAATCTCTAATGGCGAAGCTAGCCCTGATCAGAGACTGCTATCCATGAAACAACAAAACGAATGATAGAATGATTCTTTCCGATTAGGGATCATACTGTGAAAGCACCAATTAGACGATGATGAAAATTGAAATTTTCTATGCATCGTCTGGTAAAACCCTGTATCATACTGACTTTGAGATATTCCGTTAGAAACATCTCATGAGTCAGAAGTGCAGGTCCATTTTGCACTGGGCTGAGATAAATGCCACGTAACCAATAGATGCCAGCATATAGTCAGCGTCTCCAATGATCCAGAAAACCTCCGAAAGCCAACCAGTAGGAAATATGAATCCGAAGACGACCTGAGCTTCCTAAGAACCAATCAAAAGGACTACACCCTCAGTAAGAGAGAACTTTTGGAACTTCAGAATGGCGATCACGCCAAGGGATGATCTCCCCATGAAAGTACATTATGTTCTAGGTACTGAAACGTTCTATCTTCTCAAGAACTTAGGATCGTCAGGAATTCTTGATAAAGAATTGGTCCAGCATCCGTCTCCCTTAGGGATTCCATAAATTCCACCCAAATCTACCCACGTCTCACAGTTGAAAAAGTGCTTGTCCGATGAGACTCTTGTAATCCCACTCAACGAGATCGAGATCAACGAGAGCCTCAACTTCGTGGAAGAACCTGTAGAGATCATGGACCGAGAGGTCAAGAGAACGAAACAAATCCACATCCCAATCGTGAAGGTTCGCTTGAAAGCCAAGCGAGGATCGGAGTTCACTTGGGAGCGTGAGGATCAAATGAAACTTAAATATCCCCATCTTTTGCTTAGTTATTTTGTAATAACTTAGTTGCTTGAACTCTAATTTCGGGACGAAATTCCCTCTAACGGGGGGATGATGTGACAACCCGAAATTTTCATTTGGATAAACTCTGCAGTCAATCACTTCAAATAATAGTCAAATTTATTTCAGTACATTTTTGGCCGGTTTTAAGTCCGTTTGGGTGTTTTTATTTTATTTTCCGTCAAACGAACAAATAAATGGAAGTATCTTTTATGAGTGTTGTGTAACAAATAAACATTTAACACCTTGACTAGGTGTTTACGGCCAAACAAGTGGAGTTTGGGCCGTAAACTCCCTTTGACCATGAACTCATGCATATAGCATGAGTTTACTCTTCATTTCCCTCATTCTCCAACTTTCAAACTCAAGAACACCCAACTTTTCTCTCAAGTATCATAACACTCTCCTTCCAATCTTCCAAAAATGTAAGTTTTTCTTCACTTGTTTTGTTGTTGTAACACCTTATATAGTGTTTATACATCATTTCATCCATGAATTCTTCATTTTTACTTAGATCTTCAAGTGTTCTTCAAAACACCAAGAACACCAAGAACACACACTAGTGTTCATGGCCTCTAAACACTCTTTCAAGTTTCCTATAAGTAAGTACACTCCGGGGCTGTTTGATAGTTGCTGATTGAGTAAGATCTGACTGAGTCAGAAGCTGACTGAGTCGGAATTCTGACCGAGTCTAGCTCTGACTGTAACTTGGATGTTTGATTATGTATTTGACTGACTATGCTGAATGATGAAAATGACCATACTACCCTTTTGTTCTATTACAACAATGTACTTTAAAAAAATCTAAATAATTACAACAATTTAACACATCAAACTTTAACATCTAAAGATTTGACTAAACATTTTTACAATTATTTGAAATACCCATTGCTATATATTGTTTATATTGGTAAAAAAAAGCAAAGTACGTTGTTATTTTCTATGCCCTTTACTAAACAAAAGTTTTTAAACAAATATTCAAACTCAATATCCCTAAATTGAAACATAAATTACATCTCTAACTATAATAAATTATAAGAATACAACATTTCATTTCATTATATCTTGAACAATCTGTGGTTGCCACACCTTCAAGTCATCAATAACAACTTTTGATCTTATCATTCTCTTCAACCAATGCAAGTTGAATCTCAATGCTACAATCAACATTTCCCCCTTTCTTCTTACATGAATTCATTCTAATTGAAAAATCTTGAATGTTTAAATACATAAAGTTGTTTTTCCAGAATTCATTCCAATGCTACCCTTTTGGATATCTAGCACCTATAACCAAAATACCTTTCAAATATCACATTTATAGTGGTTAGAAAAGGGCAAGATGGCAAAAGATTCTAAACTTTACAAGTGTGAAGCTAGTGATAATGTATGTACTGTTTGCAACAAAAGCAAGGATTGATGTACATGAAGCCATTTCACCATTGGCAACCTTTATGTCATATTTTCCTTTTAACACCATTTTCACATCATTACCCCCAACATTTTCCATCCTTGAACACTCCTACATAGGAGATGTCTGAGCAAGAATCCAACATAAAATGTGACAAATTAAATACTCAATCTAAGAACAAAAGCAGGCATCAAATTTAAGGTCTTAAGTGACAACTGAATCGATCAAATTTTAGGTCTGATTTCGAGAAGTACCAACATACTGATATACATAAATCCAACTTTTCAAAAAAAACAAAGAAATTAAAAGATCATCCGATTTCTGAAAACAAATCCGAGAAATACATGTACCTGAAGTGTGGTTGAAGGCGCTGGTTGAAGGCGTTGGCTTAGGAGCGGCGGAGGTCGATGGTTGTGCTTGAGGCGCCGTCCGCAGCGAACGTGGAGATGGTGTCGCAAAAGAACGTGGAGGACCGAAGGTGGTGTCGCAGTTGAAATTGATACAATCGACACATTTGAAATCAACACATTTGATTTTGTGATACAATCGGCACATTTGATTTTGTGAAATCGACACAATTGAAATTGATAGAATCAGAAAAAAAATCGACAATCAATGGATTGCAATTGAAAAGAAATTGATGGAGGTGGTGCAGAAGAACGTCCGGAGAAAGGCGTGAGAAACAGCGTGGGCAAGGAGAAGGAGAAGGGAAAATAAGGGAGAATGAGATTTCGTTTCCAGTCAGCGACATTTTTTTGAACGACCGATTCAGGAGTATATGGACCGAATCAGTGGCTTAAATGGTTGTATCAAACAAGCCGACCGGACCGAGTCAGCCAAAATAGTCTGACCGGACCGGGTCAGACTCAAATCAAACAGCCCCTCCTTCTATCATGTTGTTTGCTTAGTATACTTGTTAAATCATGGAAGAACACCAAGAAAACCTCAAGAACACATGGGTTTACGGTCAAGGGATATCCTTGAACCGTAAACACCATCAAGTGGTGTTTTTGTACCACTAACACCTTCTAAGGCTTGGATAATGGACTAGAACCTTGCATGCATGAGTTAGAAACCCCAAAAACACGAAATGTTGGAGTGACCATGAGTTTACGACCATAAACTCATGGGTTTACGACCGTAAACTCCAAAGGAGTGGTCCAAGGACCGTAAACTCCAAAGAAGGGTCATTTCGAGCCCTAGTCCCTTCCTAAGCCTTTGATGCAAACCTAGAACACTTCCTTGAGGGATATAAGACCTTAAAACACCCAATGATGCAAACTACCATGAGTTTACGGCCGTAAACTCATGGGGGAAATGGCCAAAAACCGTAAACTCATGTTTTGTTGCCAAATGGGAAGTAAACTCCAATGTGAGGCCATATTCTCTTTAGATGCAACCCTTTAGCACCCCTAGCACTTGAATCAAAGTGTTACCTATGTATTAGGGTGTCCTTACTTGATAAATTGGTTACTAAATGACTAATTGCATACATATATGTATCATTACATGTTAAATAGGATCCGTGTGTGTGTTCAAGTCCTCACTTGACAATTAGCATCCTATACCATCCATTCATCTGAAACACCCACTACAGGTGAGTTCATACCCCCTTAATCAACCTTTGAAATGATTTTAAATGCTTTTATGGGGGGGGGGAATACAAGTTGAATTGCTAAGTTATTATATCAATCACATGTGATTAGTAACTGTCAAGCAAATAGATTTTTGCATGTTTAAACTGTTTTATTCAGCTAAAGGTTTCCAATTCTTGTTTTCAAATCTCTTTTAAAACACTAAAATCTCTTTTTATATTACTAAGCTTTTATCAAAGTCTTTTAAAACTTATATTCTTGATAGATATAGTTATATAAGTAGGGTTTGAAGGACTTAGGACTGATAGTCCGCTCTATTTCCTGTTCCTTGTTTGGTTGTGGGCTTAGAGCATCCGGTTATTTGTCCGAGGGTCGTTGAAGTCGTAGTTATATATCTTATATATCTAGATAGATATTAAAACTCTTACTCCAGTTCAATACCTTTGGGTAGCAAAGGTACCTAGATAATCTCTCAAGTAAACTATAATAGGTATAGTTTAGAAACCAACCATAACTTTCATGAAGATGAACTTAGTTATATCTATATACATAAAAACATGTACTTTTAGTAAAAGAAAGGTATATAGAAATCAAAACACTAGATACATCCTCATGACGCGGATTTCACTGTTGTCAAGTTGGTAACCAGAGTCTCCTGGAGGGAGAGCGGGTGTCACACCCCGCTAAAGCGGAAACGCAAGGTATGACAGCGACAAAGGTTTCATTGCAAAAGATAAAGATACATCACCATAGCAATATTTAAAAGTTTACAACCCATAGTTTAAACAAAACAAAGTACAAGTTTTCCAAAATGACATTGTTCAAAATATAACTTCATAAAATAACTTCCACACGATGCAGCATGCTCTATGATGATGAATCTCTATATCCACTTACTAATTATTTCCTAAAAAAACATGTAAAACGAGCGTCAACTATGAAAATAGTTGGTGAGTTCACAGGTTTATAAAATCAAGATTTGGTATAAGACTTTTCATAAATGAAGTACATTACTTTAATGAGAACAAAGTTCATTGCTATAATGAGAAACAAATTTGATTGCTAAAATTGATAAACGAGTTTATTGCCATAATAGATAACAAGTTTATTTCTATAATGTGTAACGAGTTTGTATGTGTATGAGCAAACAATGAGTCTCAACCAAACCTATGACTGAAGCCCTATCAAGATCTATGCTTATCGTTCCATAGATGAATATGGTATCATGCACTCCAGCAATAGGGCGAGTGAGGAGTTGTCAATTCCTAATAGCGCTATCCATAATGACCATTGGCTCAAAGAGTTAATGGTTAGAGATAAGGGAAGGGCCTTAGTACGATAAGTTCTCATGTTCCGCGTTGCATAGACATACATAGAGAGACATAGCAATAAAATAGCAATCATGTTTGATACAAATCAATTTAAATACAACATTAAAATAATAGTTTTTCGGGACATGCTTTTCCACCCCAAAACATAAATACTGAAAATAGGGGAGTGCGTGAATACTCACAACGTTTCGAGTAGGTACAAGTGGTACTTCAGAATGCACCAACGTCTTACTACCGGGATCCTACGACATCAAACACACACTAGTGAGTTTCCATGTCGAAATCTAATGCTAATATACTAAATTCTACATATAGTGAAATGCCAATTTATGTTTTAGTATTTGATTTTATATTAATTGGTTACACTTTTTCTGAAATAATGAAATTCTACAAATCGTGCGATTAATTACAACATTGGAATATAAATTTTCCAAAATTTTAAGTCCTTATTATAACATAAATTCACGGAAATAGCATTCAAAGGATAAAAATTCTCAAACTTTTTATTTAACTGTTATTATACATAAATAGGCTGGGAAAAATATAAAAGATATTTTTCAGTGGGTATTTCTATTTTTCCTTGTTTTATTCCTTTAAATAATCATTAATTGAAGAAATAATATTAAACAGTTAAAATAAATTACCAAAAATTTTTGTAACATCATTTACAGTATAAATAACCTGAGAAAAAATACCAAAAGTGGTTTTTATATTGTATAATCCGGTTTTGGGTATTTATGTGTATTTAAGTGTAATTAACTTTAGAAATTAAGAGAAAAATAGTTTACAGTGGAGAAAAATCCTTAAAATTTTTATGTAACCTCCTACTGTAAAACACGATGTTCTGGTAAATTTTCATGAATTTTGGATAATCAGAACTATTTTTCCTATTTTTAAACCATTATAATTACCAAAAATTGGGAAAAATAGCAAGGCATGATGAAAAATGTTGAAATTATTTTTCTGAGTCATCCATCACAGGTAGGGTATGCGAAAATTGTTAGATAAAATTTTCACACTCTCCAAAGTGGTTTTGTGATTTATTATATCCTAACAAAAAGAAAATTGGAAATCATACCAAACAGCAACAAAGATTGATGAAATTTAGTGAGGGGTCATTATCCATCATAAGGGTCATTCATGAATTTGTTCCGGATTTATTGACCTCTGGAAGTATTTTATGTGATTTATGCCCTTGGTTTCTAGCAATAATTTTAATAAATCAAAGAAATAATAAAAGCTTTTGGTATTTTACAGATTATCACATGCATGTGAGGGCTTTCAAAAGGAAAAATGTTCGAAATTTATTCAGAAGGGAAATAGGGGTATTGAACCCAAACAAGATAAGAAATGTTGCATGCAATGGTGCATGAGATGTAAATGTGGCTGAAGTTCATGAAGGCAAAAATGGTGATCATAGAAAAAGAGCTGTTTGCGCAACCATTTTGTAAAAATTGCCAAAAATCGGATATTTAATATTTTACAGTAAGACCAGTTGGGTTTGAAAGTTAACTCATGGAGCTATCCAATGCAAAAAGAATATCATGATTTGGTTAAGGAATGACCGAGATATGGTCGTTCAAAGCTGAATAAAGTAATCTGGCAGATTGCATGTTTGCTTTGAGTGCATCCTTAGGACATTTTGACAAGAACATCATGCATGCCTTTGATAAGGTCCGATTTCTAGCACGTGCATGGAGTGAATGAGCATCCAAGATGTACTAGAAATGGTTTAAATGCTTTTGACCATGCAAGAACACAAAAGAAATGGAGAAGAAGATGTAATACTTGTTTTTGAAGTCACATGAACATATGTGCATCATTTTCACTCCTTGCGTGGGCTTGATCCCGGATTTTCACCATTTCAAACACATGCATTGTGTTATGGTGAGAATCTACAAACCACAAGGGAAAAATAAAGATTTCTAGCCATGGAAAGGCATAGAATCCGAAAAGAAGAGAAAACTAAGAAGAAAAGTAAGTAGAATCATGAAACTATGGAAGAAGATGTTGTTGTTTACCTTGGTTTTGATCTTGAGGGAAGTAAGAACACTTCAAGGTCTTCTAAATCTCGAAATTTGGCAGAGAAATGAGAGAAATTTCATGAGTTAGAGAGAGAGAGGAAGAGAGTTTGTGTGTTAGGAGGGTGGAGTGTGAGAGAGTGAAGAGAGAAGAGGTAGTGTGAAGGTTTAAGCTTAATGATTGAGTTTTGGGAAGAGAGAGGGCATGGGGAGGGGAGAATGGCCAGATTTTTGAGTGGATTAGGGCCTTCTCTCTCCTCAATTTAAATTTTAAAAAATCCCTCCTTAATTTTATAAAAACCCTAATTTTTATAAAAGTGATTTTTTAAGCAATTTGATTTATTTAAAAATCTTGTTTTTAACTAATTAATTATGATTAATGCATGATAATTTATATTTCTATTTCATTGGTATAATCCATAATTTGATTAATAAAATTTGATATTTGGAAGTTTATAGCCAAATTTTGTAAAGTTTTTAAGCTTTAAGATTTATAAATTTGGATTTTTAGCTCTCTTAGGGTTTTTGGAATATTGTTTGATATTCATCATCATAATGAAGTATAATTAGAATATTTTAATTTAATTTTAGGGTTTTATACCCTTTTTCAATTATAACAAAGCTTGAAAGTTTCATTCAAATTATAGCATTGGCATTTCCTATTGTAGTTAAGCAACTTACTAGAATCGTAAGTGTCAAGTATATTAGTCCTAGGTCTTAGATGGATCCTAGTTTATGTAAGATTTTGACCTAATTTTATACTACTAGGCCATGGCATGATGTGCATGAATGGTTATTATAAAGATGCATGAGTCCGAGAATGACCTGAATTGACAGTTGTCACAGTATCCCCCACTTAAAAAGAATTTCGTCCCGAAATTCATTCTATGTCATCGCTTGTCATCGCATGGGAAAAGTTGTGGATACTTTTCCTTCATGAAGTCCTCACGCTCCCAGGTGTACTCTGATCCGCGTTTTGAGTTCCATCGAACTTTCACAATCGGGATCTTACTCTGCTTAAGTTGTTTTACCTCCCTGCCAAGGATTTCTATCGGTTCCTCAACGAAGTTTAGCTTATCATTGATCTTAATTTCCTCCAGGGGTACTATCAATGTTTCGTTGGCGAGACATTTCTTAAGATTGGAGACGTGGAATGTGTCATGAATGGCGCTTAACTCTTGGGGCAACTGGAGTTTATAAGCTACCGGACCAATCCTTTCAATGACTTCAAAGGGTCCAATATATCTCGGGCTTAGTTTTCCTTTCTTACCAAAACGCACAAGCCCTTTCCAAGGCGACACTTTTAAAAGTACCTTGCCTCCTACTTGGAATTCTAATGCTTTTCGACGATTATCCGCATAACTTTTCTGACGATCTCTAGCAGCTTTAAGCCTATCCTTGATGATAGCAATCTTGTCAGATGTTTCCTGGATAAGTTCGACTTTAGTCAACTGTCTGTCTCCGATTTCTGTCCAGCATAAGGGAGAACGACACTTGCGTCCATACAATGCTTCATATGGAGCACATTGGATACTCGTGTGGTAACTGTTATTGTAGGAAAACTCAATTAGAGGCAAATGAGTATCCCAATTTCCTTTGAACTCAATGACACACGCTCGTAGCATGTCTTCCAATGTTTGTATTGTTCTCTCTGTTTGCCCATCTGTCTGAGGGTGGTAAGCTGTGCTCAAATCTATCTTGGTCCCTAGTGCCTTCTGTAGCATCCACCAAAATCGTGATGTAAAACGACTATCTCTATCAGAAATGATGGATAGGGGTACACCATGCAGAGAAACAATTCTGTCGATGTAGATTTGGGCCAATTTTTCCATCTTGAAGTCTTCCCGAATGGGGAGAAAGTGAGCAGATTTCGTCAGTCGATCCACTATGACCCAAATTGAGTCGTGACCTTTAGAAGTTCTAGGAAGTTGTCCGGACAGTTCTTGCATCTCGGATGGCGCGAGGCGATATGGTGCTTTTGCTACCGGTGCCGCTCCGGGAATTAAGTCTATCCGAAATTCGACCTGTCTGTGAGGGGGTAGACCGGGTAATTCCTTCGGAAACACTTCGGGATAGTTTTGAACCACTGGAATCTCCTTGAGTTGCTTAGCTTCGGGTTCTCTTTCTAGCACGTGGGCCATGAATGCAATACAATTCTTCTTCAGGTACTTGTGAATCTTCATGCTTGATACAATGTTTAAACTTCTTCCTGGCTTCTCACCGTGTATGATAAGGGTTTCTCCATTGGGAAGAGGTACCCTAATGACTTTCTCGTAACAACCAATGTCCGCTCTATTTTTGGATAACCAATCCATTCCTACTATTACATCAAAACTACCTAGCTCTATAGGAATTAGGTCAATGCTAAAGAGTTTATCAGCTAAATTCAGAGTACAACCAGGAATTATTTCATTAGCCCTAATTTCATACCCATCAGCAAGTTCAATAGTATAAGTATTCCTCATCTTTCTTGATTTCAAGTCAATTAACGGTTTAAATGCTAAAGAAACGAAACTCCTATCTGCTCCCGCATCGAATATTACTGATGCAAAATGATTGTTCAGGAGAAACGTACCTGTTATCACTTCAGGGTTCTGACGAGCTTCTTCTGCACCAATCACAAAGGCTACACCTCTTGGCCGTCCAACTTGATTTCCTTGAAAGTTTTGCCTGGCTTGGCCTTGTCCATTGTTACCAGGTCCATTGTTCAGTTTGGGACATGCTCTACGGAGATGATCAGTACTCCCGCACTCGCAACATGTCCTTTTTCCCTCCTTATTCACCTTACAATACTTCGAGTAGTGGCATGTTTGCTTACAGTTTTGGCACACTGGGCAAGCTCCCTTGTGATGGAAGTTACACTTATTGCACTTCGGAAGCGGCCCTGAGTACTGCTTTCGTTCCTACACTTCCCGTTCTTGAGTTTTCACTGATTCTTGCTCCTGGGCTCTTACCATAAAGTTTCTTGAGACTTTCTGCTTCCTCCCTGACTTGCCTCCATACTTCTTCTCTCCCTGATTTGCTGGCTTCCTTTTGCTACTAGAGTTTTCCTTTGTTGATGCTCTCATCCTTATCACATCATTGGTTAGTCAATTTGCTAGGCTTACTGCACTTTGAATAGTAGTTGGGTTTGCTGAGGTAACCATTCCCCGAATCTCTGGTGCCAGACCCCAGATGTAACGATCTATCCGTTTCTCCTAAGGAGTAACCATGTGAGGTACCAGTTTTGCTAGTTCATGAAATCGGACTGTGTACTTCTCTATTTGTGTTCCAACCATAGAATGGTTCCAGAATTCAGATTCAAGCTTCTGAAGTTCATCCTTGGGACAATACTCCTCTATCAGCAGCTTCTTTAGGTCTTCCCAAGTTAGCTGATATGCCGCTGCACGACCTCGGGTTTGCACTAAAGTATTCCACCAGGTCAATTCCCTATCTTGGAGTAGACAAGTTGCATACTCAACTTTGTTGCGCTCGAGGCATTTGCTAATGTGAAGGACCGACTCCATGCTGTCAATCCATTTCAGCAACCCGACCGCACCTTCCTTTCCATGGAACTCCTTAGGTTTACAGGCCATAAAGGACTTGTAGTTGCATTCTCTTTCATTGTTTCCCCGGTTTCCTCCACTACTTCCTTGGTTAGCATTAAGTCCCGCAGTTACTTGAGTAACAATGTTTGGGATTGCTTCCAAGAGCTGTTCTGCTATAATTTGAGCAACATCGGGTGTTTCGTTCTGTGGGCGCCCGCGATTAGGCCTTCCTGACATGGTTCTAAGACAAAAGAGAAGAAATACGTATAAATACATAAAATAATGTATAATATTTAGTTCACTACTATTTTGAAAACCGTAAGTGTTGTCAAATTAATGGTTTGCATTAATACTAGTCATATAGATTTTAGAAAGGAAAGAAAAGAAAAATCTTTTTATTCGACCATTGACTAAGAAAATTCTAGGGTTTGACCTCATAGTAAAAGTTTTCAAACATAAAATAAACTTCTCATCACCATTTGAAATAGTCTTAAAACCAAAGCAATACATCAATTCCCAAAATAAAGTTTTAAATGTTTTTCCCCAAAAGACACCCAACATGGGTTTTCGTTTCATGACAAAATAAAATAAAATACTGAAATCAGAACCAAATACTAATCGCTATCCCAACAAGAAACATCAACACCACAATCAGTAATAGCCCTCCAAGCACATAATATGCGGTCATCGCACGACCTGCCACTCGTCTAGCAGCACTAGCAGTGTCAGCAGCCTCCATCGAATGCTGAAAAAGGATTTCCATCCTTGTCAACACTTCATCCAAAACTTCCCGATGCCCAGCTATCACAGCGAGACTGTGACGTAGGCCCGCTGCCATCAACTGCATTCTCCGGGACTCCTCCGGGGTCATACCTGGCTGCCTGACAGGTATCCCTATGACTCGCTGTGGTGGGGGTGCTCTCGGTCCTGTATTGCTGGGTCCTACCCTACTGGGTCCTGCCGTGCCAAGTCCTGCTGTACTGGTTGCTATCCTTCCTGGAATAGGAACACTCTTCCTCGCCGTCCTCCGAATACGAAGCCCATAAAGTGGTGGCTGTGGCAACACCGATGTAGGCGATGTCTCGCGTTGCTGACTCGGGGCGTTGTCATTGCTGATCTCCACCGAGTTTCCTGTATCTTCTGTGTCTTCCGAGGGGTCTTCCTCCACCGAGGCGGGGGGATCACGTCGAGGGATAACAGTGACGTAGCCGGACTCATCGGCTGAGGCGGTAGCGTGAGAAGATGACGATGTCGACATAGTGGACTGAGACATAGTTTCAATGAGATATGAAATAAATGACAATGCATGCCTATAATATGCAATGCTTACACACACCAAAATTAACCTTTTTGGATTTTTGAAATAAAGTTTTCTAAAAAATTTTGTTGAACATATTCCCATTATAATTAGCTCAAGTTTTATATAAATCTTTCCTTAATTAAACATAGTGATCAGGCTATGTTTAATTGAGGTCCAACGATACAATTCCCGACCTAATTATATTAGTAATATGTTTGATGTAAAAAGAATTTTTATAAGTTTTGGTTATAGGTTGTGTTTTCTTAAAGGATAACTGATGTTCTCTATAACTTTAGCTCTGATACCATTTCTGTCACACCTCGCTAAAGCGGAAACGCAAGGTATGACAGCGACAAAGGTTTCATTGCAAAAGATAAAGATACATCACCATAGCAATATTTAAAAGTTTACAACCCATAGTTTAAACAAAACAAAGTAAAAGTTTTCCAAAATGACATTGTTCAAAATATAACTTCATAAAATAACTTCCACACAATGCAGCATGCTCTATGATGATGAATCTCTATATCCACTTACTAATTATTTCCTGAAAAAGCATGTAAAACGAGCGTCAACTATGAAAATAGTTGGTGAGTTCACAGGTTTATAAAATCAAGATTTGGTATAAGACTTTTCATAAATCAAGTACATTACTTTAATGAGAACAAAGTTCATTGCTATAATGAGAAACAAAGTTGATTGCTAAAATTGATAAACGAGTTTATTGCCATAATAGATAACAAGTTTATTGCTATAATGTGTAACGAGTTTGTATGTGTATGTGCAAACAATGAGTCTCAACCAAACCTATGACTGAAGCCCTATCAAGATCTATGCTTATCGTTCCATAGATGAATATGGTATCATGCACTCCAGCAATAGGGCGAGTGAGGAGTTGTCAATTCCTAATAGCGCTATCCATAATGACCATTGGCTCAAAGAGTTAATGGTTAGAGATAAGGGAAGGGCCTTAGTACGATAAGTTCTCATGTTCCATGTTGCATAGACATACATAGAGAGACATAGCAATAAAATAGCAATCATGTTTGATACAAATCAATTTAAATACAACATTAAAATAATAGTTTTTCGGGACATGTTTTCCACCCCAAAACATAAAAACTGAAAATAGGGGAGTGTGTGAATACTCACAACGTTTCGAGTAGGTACAAGTGGTACTTCGGAATGCACCAACGTCTTACTACCGGGATCCTACGACATCAAACACACACTAGTGAGTTTCCATGTCGAAATCTAATGCTAATATACTAAATTCTACATATAGTGAAATGCCAGTTTATGTTTTAGTATTTGATTTTATATTAATTGGTTACACTTTTTCTGAAATAATGAAATTCTACAAATCGTGCGATTAATTACAACATTGGAATATAAATTTTCCAAATTTTTAAGTCCTTATTACAACATAAATTCACGGAAATAGCATTCTAAGGATAAAAATTCTCAAACTTTTTATTTAACTGTTATTATACATAAATAGGCTGGGAAAAATATAAAAGATATTTTTCAGTGGGTATTTCTATTTTTCCTTGTTTTATTCCTTTAAATAATCATTAATTGAAGAAATAATATTAAACAGTTAAAATAAATTACCAAAAATTTTTGTATCATCATTTACAGTATAAATAACCTGAGAAAAATACCAAAAGTGGTTTTTATATTGTATAATCCGGTTTTGGGTATTTATGTGTATTTAAGTGTAATTAACTTTAGAAATTAAGAGAAAAATAGTTTACAGTGGAGAAAAATCCTTAAAATTTTTATGTAACCTCCTACTGTAAAACATGATGTTCTAGTAAATTTTCATGAATTTTGGATAATCAGAACTATTTTTCCTTTTTTTAAACCATTATAATTACCAAAAACTGGAAAAAATAGCAAGGCATGATGAAAAATGTTGAAATTATTTTTCTGAGTCATCCATCACAGGTAGGGTATGCGAAAATTGTTAGATAAAATTTTCACACTCTCCAAAGTGGTTTTGTGATTTATTATAACCTAACAAAAAGAAAATTGGAAATCATACCAAACAGCAACAAAAATTGATGAAGTTTAGTGAGGGGTCATTATCCATCATAAGGGTCATTCATGAATTTGTTCCGGATTTATTGACCTCTAGAAGTATTTTATGTGATTTATGCCCTTGGTTTCTAGCAATAATTTTAATAAATCAAAGAAATAATAAAAGCTTTTGGTATTTTACAGATTATCACCTGCATGTGAGGGCTTTCAAAAGGAAAAATGTTCGGAATTTATTCAGAAGGGAAATAGGGGTATTGAACCCAAACAAGATAAGAAATGTTGCATGCAATGGTGCATGAGATGTAAATGTGGCTGAAGTTCATGAATTTGTGAAGCACATTCTGTGGGGTTTTAAGCCACGAAATTTCAGCCATCATTCACTGGATATGTTAAGTTTCTAAAGTATTTTTCCCCAGATTTATGGTTGGGTTTAAGGCCATTGATCATGCAAGGAAAAAATGGTGATCGTAGAAAAAGAGCTGTTTGCGCAACCATTTTGTAAAAATTGCCAAAAATCGGATATTTCATATTTTACAGTAAGACCAGTTGGGTTTGAAAGTTAACTCATGGAGCTATCCAATGCAAAAAGAATATCATGATTTGGTTAAGGAATGACCGAGATATGGTCGTTCAAATCTGAATAAAGTAATCTGGCAGATTGCATGTTTGCTTTGAGTGCATCCTTAGGACATTTTGACAAGAACATCATGCATGCCTTTGATAAGGTCCGATTTCTAGCACATGCATGGAGTGAATGAGCATCCAAGATGTACTAGAAATGGTTTAAATGCTTTTGACCATGCAAGAACACAAAAGAAATGGAGAAGAAGATGTAATACTTGTTTTTGAAGTCACATGAACATATGTGCATCATTTTCACTCCTTGCATGGGTTTGATCCCGGATTTTCACCATTTCAAACACATGCATTGTGTTATGGTGAGAATCTACAAACCACAAGGGAAAAATAAAGATTTCTAGCCATGGAAAGGCATAGAATCCGAAAAGAAGAGAAAACTAAGAAGAAAAGTAAGTAGAATCATGAAACTATGGAAGAAGATGTTGTTGTTTACCTTGGTTTTGATCTTGAGGGAAGTAAGAACACTTCAAGGTCTTCTAAATCTCGAAATTTGGCAGAGAAATGAGAGAAATTTCGTGAGTTAGAGAGAGAGAGGAAGAGAGTTTGTGTGTTAGGAGGGTGGAGTGTGAGAGAGTGAAGAGAGAAGAGGTAGTGTGAAGGTTTAAGCTTAATGATTGAGTTTTGGGAAGAGAGAGGGCATGGGGAGGGGAGAATGGCCAGATTTTTGAGTGGATTAGGGCCTTCTCTCTCCTCAATTCAAATTTTATAAAAATCCCTCCTTAATTTTATAAAAACCCTAATTTTTATAAAAGTGATTTTTTAAGCAATTTGATTTATTTAAAAATCTTGTTTTTAACTAATTAATTATGATTAATGCATGATAATTTATATTTCTATTTCATTGGTATAATCCATAATTTGATTAATAAAATTTGATATTTGGAAGTTTATAGCCAAATTTTATAAAGTTTTTAAGCTTTAAGATTTATAAATTTGGATTTTTAGCTCTCTTAGGGTTTTTGGAATATTGTTTGATATTCATCATCATAATGAAGTATAATTAGAATATTTTAATTTATTTTTAGGGTTTTATACCCTTTTTCAGTTATAACAAAGCTTGAAAGTTTCATTCAAATTATAGCATTGGCATTTCCTATTGTAGTTAAGCAACTTACTAGAATCGTAAGTGTCAAGTATATTAGTCCTAGGTCTTAGATGGATCCTAGTTTATGTAAGATTTTGACCTAATTTTATACTACTAGGCCATGGCATGATGTGCATGAATGGTTATTATAAAGATGCATGAGTCCGAGAATGACCTGAATTGACAGTTGTCACAGCGGGCATCCCACATCTTGACTGCTAGCTACAGTCCCGGCCGACCAAGCCCAGGGGTGACAAATCTCACATTCATTTCGACGCCAGCAGGTCGTCGTGTTTACATCCGTCAATCATACGAGTATCTTTACATTTACCTTATAATTCATGGCCTTATGGTAAGTATTATCACGGTATTTTCTACATATAAAACCATAATAATATATTTTCCTAGTTATATACTAGGCCACATTTTAAACCTTTAAACTAACCTACTTAGGATTAAAGGCTATTTTAGACTCCCCAAGGTGTATTGTCATTTAATACTACCTGGAGTCTGTATTTTACTATTTTAGACTCCCCGAGGTGTATTGTCATTTAATACTACCTGGAGTCTGTATTTTACTATTTTAGACTCCCCGAGGTGTATTTTCCATTTAATACTATCCGGAGTCTGCATTTTTATTACCTTATAAGCAGCAATGTCATTGCTGAAGTAAAGCATTATTTTGCCTATTACATTTAATTGTGGCTTTCCCACACACTCATTAATGATAGAACTATATTTTGATAATGATAGTAACATTAGGGAAAAATGCTCTTTAAACATAAAACAGTCGGGTCTTGGTAGAAGACTGCTTTTATTAGATAAACTCGCTTCTTTAAGCTCAAACATAGGATTTTCTGGAAATAACTCAAATACTTTATAAACTATTATCACCATCATCTAATGAGATTATTTTGAGGAAAAACATGTATTGACATCAATGTCATTAAAATACTTATGAACTCACCAGCATTAAAATGCTGATACTCTCTTTCAAAATAACTTGTATTCTCAGGTCGTCAGTAGACAGGTACTCTCAGGGAGCTTTTGTGAAGACAGCCTTGTACCGTGCTGCATTTTGTGTTATTCTCTATATCTACTTTTGATGTTGTTGCTAAATGTAACCTATGTAAAACTATTACTATTAATGCAATGGTTGTTGTACTTTGATTACTATACTGCATGTGTTGTGATACTTGACATGACGTCCTCCACCCCAGAACGTTTCCGCCGTTCCGGTTTTGGGGTGTGACAGTAAGGCTCGATTTTTGGTGCTAGAAGTGTACACGACCAAATCCTATACTCGAGGATTGAATGTACTGAGCTTTGAACCTTTAAACGGACTCTAAACAAGGCTAAACGATAGCAGAAATTAGTCTGACTCTCAGTTGAGTTGACTGGCTGGGCTTTACAAGGCAAAAATTTTCGGATTGTCAAATCGTGAACTCCCAAAAAGAGATAATATTTTCCCTGATCTGAACAACTACAGTCTTTGCACAAATCCCCAAGTTGATCATCCAATAACTCCATTATCCCCTCCTTGATGGCACAAAACATCATAGGAGTTCCATAGAAATACCAAGAGCAAACTCAGATGCGACAAACTCGTGTATCCACTTATCCACGAGTGTTGATCACTAAACAAATGATCAAAACATACCAGTAGAATTCCTCATTCTAAATCTTCCTAGAATCCACATGACTTTCCTTGAATCGAGTACGAATCCTGAGCTTTCTGTAGCACGGGCCTAATACTACCTTCCACACCTATCCATACATTACTCAATAATCATCTTGAATCCTCTAATTCAGCCCCTTATAATGATACTTCCCAAAACCAGCTAAATAGCACAACATTCACACCAAATCACTTTCTAGGCTCGCATAGGATTTCCACTTCACCTTGCCATCAGCTGCTGAAAAACTCCAATTAAAGCTAACTACTTCATGAATACAATTACATGCAACAAAACTTAAATTTTCTATGACTAAAAGATCTAGTCCTACAACGGTTAGTCTCAAACGAGAGCTGCACAATAGGGCCAAATCAATCATTATAAGATTATTTAACCTCTGGAGCTTGTTACTTAAAGTAATCAATTAATAGCTAACACACATCAATATGAGTCCTACAAAGCACAAAGAAACCAACACTCGAGCAGTAAAACTCCATAGGCCACAAACATCAAAATGCATCTTCCTAATAGGCATTCTATCATGCAACCCTCGACATATCAATATGCTAACTTCTAGCATGCCAAACATTCTATTACACATATAACATAGCAACATGTATGGGTATTATAGGAATCACATACTTTAGCTCCATTAGTTACAAACATGGCACCCACTTCTTTGTAAAAATCTTTTTAGAATATATTTTTTTAAGATTATCAATTCCTTATTTTCAGTTCAGACACACCCGTGAGTGCGCCTAAATCTCGCAAACCAAGGATCTGATACCAATTTGTAACATCCCAAAAATACCAATAAAATTTTAATTTTTAAATCATCAAGCTATACATTCATTTGTTCCAAACCCCAAAAAAATAAAAACGTATTTTTCAAACATCAGAGTAAATCAATAATGATCAATGTAGAAAACCTATTAGGGGATGTTCTGCAGTCGATCCTGGCCTTTCCTTTTGGAACTGGAAGTACCCGAAAAATGTTAAACGACAATACTGTAAGCACAACGCTTAATGGGTTCCTTAAAATACCATATACTATATATAAATTGATATGGGCTAACCCCATAGTCTGACATACAAGTTCCATGGGCTATGCCCATGGCCTTTCCTCATATTTCCATGGGCAACACCCATGGTCTTATATAAAAGTGTCATGGGCTACCCCCATGGTCTTATATACATGTGTCATGGGCTACCCCCATGGTTTTCCTTGCACTGCCATGGGCTGCCCACATGGTCTTATACACAAGTGCCATGGGCTACCCCAACAGTCTTTCATACAAATTCCATGGGCTAACCTAGGGGTCTTTTTTCACACCCCGTTAAAGCGGAAACACGAGGCGTGGCAGTATAAAGGGTTTCATAGGAAAAGTTTAAAGACAACACCAACCGTAGTATTAAAAATCATTACAAATTTACAATGTGTTTGAACAAATTTTTAAATGAAATTACAATGTAAATTGAAATACAACACATGCGAATGCTCCTAAAAGTGAAGTGTCCCTAAGTGCCAATTACTCGATGATTCCTGAAAAAGCATGTAAAATGAGTGTCAACTATAAAAATAGTTGGTGAGTACTCACAAGTTTATAACATAATATAGTTTGAAATTCATGATAATCTGAATATTGATAACAGTTTCCATGAACAAATGTTCATTGCTAAAATAAGTAAATAAGTTTTCATGAATAGATGTTCGTTGCTAAAGCGAGTAATAAAGTTTCCATAAATAGAAATATATTGCAAAAATGAGTATTAAGTTTGCATAAACAAATTTCGTTGTCATCATGGGAGATAAAGTATGTTGCCCAAATGAGATGCAACGTTCATATTCTCATGGGAAATAAAGTTTGTTACTAAAATGAGTAAACAAGTTTCATTGCTATAATGACCAATCAAGTTCATTGCTACAAGGAGCAAACAAGTTTGTTACTATAAGAAGCAACCAAGTTTGTTGCTAAAACAAGTAAATAAGTATTTAGTAACAAACGTTCGTTGTTATAATGAGATACAAAGTTTATTGCTATAATGAGAAACAAAGTTCATTGCTATAATTAATAAAAGAGTTTGTATGTATATGAGCAAACAATGAGTTCTCAACCAAGCCTATGACTGAAGCCCTATCAAGATCTATGCTTATCGTTCCATAGATTATATGGTATCATGCACTCCAACAATCGGGGGAGTGAGGAGTTGTCAATTCCTAATAGCGCTATCCATAATGACCATTGGCTCAAAGAGTTAATGGTTAGAGTAAAGTATAAGGGAAGGGACTTAAGACGATAAGGCCTCATGTTTCAAGATGCATAAACATACATAGAGAGATATAGCAATAAAATAGCAATCATGTTTGATACAAATCAATTTAAATACAACGAACAAATAATAGTTTTCCGGGACATGCTTTTCCACCCCAAAACATAAAAACTGAAAATAGGGGAGTGCGTGAATACTCACAATGCATTGAGATGATGCAAATGGTGCCTTGAACTACGTTCCACGTGTACCACTACCGATTCCTACAATAATGGTATTCGCTAGTGAGTCTCTAATCGAAATCTAACACTAGTATACTTACTACTACAATAGAATTATGCCAATATTGTGTCAAAATTTAATATTGATAAGTTACAAACATTTTTCTGTGAAAATTAAATTTCAATGAATCAATTGTTATATAACAATTTAAGTGGAAAATTCTCATTATTGAAATGTTAATATTTAACATTTTAAGAGGTGTTCTAATGATTAAATATTCAAAAACTAAATCAATTTAGTTGTAAATTTCCCAAACTTTGTATTTCAGTTTTAATTGAAGTCAAAGACCTTAAGATAAATTTTCTTGAATTTTTGATTTATCTAACTATTTTTCACCATTTAATTCCTTGAATAATCAAAAAATCATGGAAAAATAGTAAATTATCATAAAAAATTCTTATAATTTTTGTGTAACTATTTTACAGTGTACATAATCTGGGAAAAATATTAATATGTGTTTTCAAAAAGTTTAACACAATTTTTCTGATTTTTGTGTATTTATTCTATAAAAATAGATAACAGTTTCAAAAATCCACAAAACCTTTTTTACAAGTGTTATTACACATACTTAAGCAGGGAAAAATAAAAAAATGGATTTATAAACTGTTTAACCCAATTTTATGATTTTTGTACATTTAAGTGTATTAAATCTTCGGAAAATAGAAGAAAAATAGCATACAGAAGATAAAAATCATCAAAATTTTTATGTATCATCCTAACATATTATAAGAGTTTTTGGTAAATTTTCATGAATTGTGGATAAGTAAAACTATTTTTCCTGTTTTTAATCCATTATAAACACAAAAATCATGGAAAAATAGATATACATTTTGAAAAATTCCCAAAATATTTTTCTGAGTCTTAAATACAGGGTACAAGCTGCGAAAAATAAGAAATAATATTTTCACATTCCCTAAAGTGGTTTTATGATTTATTAGAGCTAAATAAAAATAAAATTAAAAACCATACTAAACAGTAACAAAAATCGATGAAACTTCATGAGAGATGTTTATTAACTTACTGGGTCATCCAAAAATATTTCCAGAATTTATTTACAAGTGTAAGTATTTTATATGCTTTAACACTCTATTTTCTTATTATTTTCATGTAAAAATAAAGAAAATATATATTGAGCTGAAAATTTCCAGAATGCAACTTCAAACAATTTAATAACAATGAAAAATTGTTTTCTTATTTTTGATGTCGAAAAACATGCCTAAAGGCTCAAACAATTATAGAGAAAACTTGATTCTTGTGATTTTGGTAAAGATTATTGATGTTACTTTGAGAATTTTTGCAACATGTTCCAAAGGCTTTTGAATCAAGATATTTTTATACCTCTTAACACATGATGCTAAGTGCTCAAATTAATTTTTTCTTGATTTTTAGTGATGAATAAGACCATTGAACATGCAATACAAAACTAGTATTCATAAAAACGTGCTGATTGAGCAACAGTTTTGTAAAAATTGCTAAAACTCAAAATATTAGAATTTTCAAGTGAGGTCAGATTGTTTTGAAATCTAACTCAAAATAATATATTTCAGAAAAATAATCTCGAATTTTAGTTAAGAAATGAGTGAGATATGGCAGTTTAAAGTCAGGTAAAGAAATCTGGCAGATTGCATGCATGATGATTGGTTAGAAAAGTGGGTTTTCATCATTTTTTTGAGTAAATCTTTTGAAATATTTTATGAAGTCATGATCCATGCATGTTATGGTCATGTTTCCAGAGATCAAAAGATTGAAACTTATAAAAATGAATACATGCATTTATGAACAAAGTTTTGTTTCTCAAGAACTCTTAACTTGAGTTTTATGTTTTAGATCCTTAAAATCGATTTTTGCACTAAGATCATGAACAGGCAACCTTGTTTATAATACATGCATGGTGTTAAAAGACATCCATGATGTTCTAAAAACCATTTTAACAAAAAGAAAACAAGTTTGAAGAAGTAGAAGTCGGTTTTTGAAGTAAAATGCACATGCATGGCTTAAATCATTGTTGTGGATCTTCACGAGATATATGTTCTTTACCTTAAATTTATTTGTGGCTTGAAAAACCCTTATGAATCTCCATAATTTCGTGGTTAAGAGGCTGTGGTTGTGGTGTTTGGAGAAAAAAAATTAGAGAGAAGGTAGAGAGAGTTTTCTAGAGAGAGAAAGAAGAGAGATGTGTGTGTGTGTTGGAGAATGAGAGTGTGAGAGAGAGATATGGGACGAGAGGGGTCCGAAATTTTGAGTATAATACCCCTTTGTCATTCATTTTGTTTTATAAAATTTAAGTTATTTTATAAAATATATAAATTTTATATAAAATGTGCACTAAAATCAAATTTTTATTCATAAAACGTTGATTTTTGATTTATAAATTAAGAGTAAATGTTAATGAGTTAAATTTTATTTTTCTTGAATGCATTTTCATAATTTTAATTATTATAAGATCATATTATAAGGTTCATAACTATTTTTATAGAATTTTTAAGGTTAAATTTCATAAATTTAGGTTTTTAGGGCATTTAGGGTTTTTGAGATGTTTATAAATCTTTGGATATCAAAATAAATAGAATCTTTGAGACTTCAATTTATATTATGGTATTATAACTCTTTTATAGTTATAAATAATATTTGTAACTTATTTTATCGGTTTATTGGCATTCTATGTAGTGGTTTCGAGATTCAAGCGAAATTGAGGAATCAAGTTTACTAGTCCTAGTTTTCAACTCTGACTTAAGTTTCTATGAGGCTCCAACCTAATTTCTACTACTAGGTCAAGTGCATAATGTGTGTATATGATTCATGAAAAGGTTTTCGAGTCAAAGAGTGACCTAAATATGGATATTCACTACAGTTACGTAGTTGTAGAATTCACATATCAATGTGAAATCTAAGTATACTATCCATTGATTCTAATTGTTTCCAAGTTTCTAGTAGGTTATAACTTAGTTTCTAGTTACTAAGTCTAGTATGTGTCGTGCCTACACGTACAACTAAGTTTATCAAATCTGGAACCAACTCGAATTTTGACGGTTGTCACAATCTCCCCCGGTTGAATGAATTTCGTCCCGAAATTCAATTCGTGACGTATTCTATTAGAACTTAGTCGAATACAATTGTATAGCTGGAGAGGAGGTGACTTGAAGTGTTCTTTGATTATTTTGGGTTTATTACCTCAAAGGAAGAACCCAATTCTTTAGCTATAGTCAAATTTGCGTTTCCTTAATTCGAGTTCTTTCGTCTAGATTATGGAAAATTTGGTTCATGGAATCATGATCCAACCACGGCGACCTAGTCGGAAAAGATCATATAGTTAGATATTATCTGAATTAAGAGAGCGGTATGAGTTTAGCTGAAGCACCAACTACACTGAGCGTTAAATCCGCATTGATCCTTAAGTTGGATTCTAAATTAGCACTAAGTGTAAATTCGCCTCCTAATAAAGAAGAGATTAGGAACAATTTGTTCACTTCCGGGTTGGCTATTACATCTGGAAAAGATATATTCCGAAATAAGAAGGGGTAGCACTAATGAAAGGGGAAGCGATCGAGGATAAGTTCCTAAAAATACGTACTAAGGGTAGACAACGAAGTTTTAGTACATCTCAAATGTAAAGGGTATTTAAGTGTCGTCTACAAAATAAATTACGAAATGATTGAGGATCTCCGAGGCTATAAAAATAGTTGGTGAGTACTCACAAGTTTATAACATAATATAGTTTGAAATTCATGATAATCTGAATATTGATAACAGTTTCCATGAACAAATGTTCATTGCTAAAATAAGTAAATAAGGTTTCATGAATAGATGTTCGTTGCTAAAGCGAGTAATAAAGTTTCCATAAATAGAAATATATTGCAAAAATGAGTATTAAGTTTGCATAAACAAATTTCGTTGTCATCATGGGAGATAAAGTATGTTGCCCAAATGAGATGCAACGTTCATATTCTCATGGGAAATAAAGTTTGTTACTAAAATGAGTAAACAAGTTTCATTGCTATAATGACCAATCAAGTTCATTGCTACAAGGAGCAAACAAGTTTGTTACTATAAGAAGCAACCAAGTTTGTTGCTAAAACAAGTAAATAAGTATTTAGTAACAAACGTTCGTTGTTATAATGAGATACAAAGTTTATTGCTATAATGAGAAACAAAGTTCATTGCTATAATTAATAAAAGAGTTTGTATGTATATGAGCAAACAATGAGTTCTCAACCAAGCCTATGACTGAAGCCCTATCAAGATCTATGCTTATCGTTCCATAGATTATATGGTATCATGCACTCCAACAATCGGGGGAGTGAGGAGTTGTCAATTCCTAATAGCGCTATCCATAATGACCATTGGCTCAAAGAGTTAATGGTTAGAGTAAAGTATAAGGGAAGGGACTTAAGACGATAAGGCCTCATGTTTCAAGATGCATAAACATACATAGAGAGATATAGCAATAAAATAGCAATCATGTTTGATACAAATCAATTTAAATACAACGAACAAATAATAGTTTTCCGGGACATGCTTTTCCACCCCAAAACATAAAAACTGAAAATAGGGGAGTGCGTGAATACTCACAATGCATTGAGATGATGCAAATGGTGCCTTGAACTACGTTCCACGTGTACCACTACCGATTCCTACAATAATGGTATTCGCTAGTGAGTCTCTAATCGAAATCTAACACTAGTATACTTACTACTACAATAGAATTATGCCAATATTGTGTCAAAATTTAATATTGATAAGTTACAAACATTTTTCTGTGAAAATTAAATTTCAATGAATCAATTGTTATATAACAATTTAAGTGGAAAATTCTCATTATTGAAATGTTAATATTTAACATTTTAAGAGGTGTTCTAATGATTAAATATTCAAAAACTAAATCAATTTAGTTGTAAATTTCCCAAACTTTGTATTTCAGTTTTAATTGAAGTCAAAGACCTTAAGATAAATTTTCTTGAATTTTTGATTTATCTAACTATTTTTCACCATTTAATTCCTTGAATAATCAAAAAATCATGGAAAAATAGTAAATTATCATAAAAAATTCTTATAATTTTTGTGTAACTATTTTACAGTGTACATAATCTGGGAAAAATATTAATATGTGTTTTCAAAAAGTTTAACACAATTTTTCTGATTTTTGTGTATTTATTCTATAAAAATAGATAACAGTTTCAAAAATCCACAAAACCTTTTTTACAAGTGTTATTACACATACTTAAGCAGGGAAAAATAAAAAAATGGATTTATAAACTGTTTAACCCAATTTTATGATTTTTGTACATTTAAGTGTATTAAATCTTCGGAAAATAGAAGAAAAATAGCATACAGAAGATAAAAATCATCAAAATTTTTATGTATCATCCTAACATATTATAAGAGTTTTTGGTAAATTTTCATGAATTGTGGATAAGTAAAACTATTTTTCCTGTTTTTAATCCATTATAAACACAAAAATCATGGAAAAATAGATATACATTTTGAAAAATTCCCAAAATATTTTTCTGAGTCTTAAATACAGGGTACAAGCTGCGAAAAATAAGAAATAATATTTTCACATTCCCTAAAGTGGTTTTATGATTTATTAGAGCTAAATAAAAATAAAATTAAAAACCATACTAAACAGTAACAAAAATCGATGAAACTTCATGAGAGATGTTTATTAACTTACTGGGTCATCCAAAAATATTTCCAGAATTTATTTACAAGTGTAAGTATTTTATATGCTTTAACACTCTATTTTCTTATTATTTTCATGTAAACACATAAACAACGCACAAAATGTATTAACGACTCATACTGAACTAATACAATGAAAGCCTAGACCAAACCATTAACTGGACCCTTCAATCTCCCCCTTGGTTTGGTGCTAGCTTGGACTCAGCTTTTGTTAACCACCCGCACATCATATTTTCCCATAGCTCCGTTCCACATCTCTTTTTCGATAATCTAAGCAACCATCGAAGTATACTCCTTTGCAACGGGCTCAAAAATGTCTTCGGCCACCTTGATCTGATGAATGGAGAGCTGATGAATATCCCACTTGCCAAATTGAAGCAAATCCCTCTTGTCATACAAGCGGATACAATCATCTTTAAGCATGATGACAGCAGCAGCTGTGGATTCATCAAACACCAAATATTTGATGGATGCGAGAGAACCATTTGGATAATTTTGAAGAACGGGAATCTGCTTAACTTGAGCAGTAGCGGGCCACATCACTGACCGAAGTGGCTGACTTGTTTTGGGATCAATGACGCTAGGGTAAATCGCGGAATCCCAATCAATTAGATGATGTCAGATCAAATAGAAGAGAAGGAGAAAAAGAATAATATGAATCTCAATGTATTAATGAATAGAATGATGATCCTTTACATGAGATTCACACACACTAACACACACTTGTTCTTCTCTCTAGTTTCTCTCTCTAGAACACCTTACCCCCTCTTGTTCATTAATTTCTCCTCAACTACCTAACACCTATATATATACTTAAGAAACATGGGCTTGGTGAACATGGGTCGTGAATGGGTTTACGGTCGTAAATGGGTTTACGGACGTAAACACCCATTGGGCCGTAAATAGGGTTTACGGCTGTAAACCTGTTTACGACCGTAAACTCTGAGCTGTTTACGGTCATAGACATAAAATTACATTTTCCTAGAAAAGCAAAGTATAAACCATATTTTTGACCCAACAATTAAATCCCTAATCGGCTTGTGTATCAATCAGATCCAATTGATGGTGCGGAATCCCAATCAATTGGATGATGTCAGATCAAATAGAAGAGAAGGAGAAGAAGAATAATATGAATCTCAATGTATTAATGAATAGAATGATGATCCTTTACATGAGATTCACACACACTAACACACACTTGTTCTTCTCTCTAGTTTCTCTCTCTAGAACACCTTACCCCCTCTTGTTCATTAATTTCTCCTCAACTACCTAACACCTATATATATACTTAAGAAACATGGGCTTGGTGAACATGGGCCGTGAATGGGTTTACGATCTTAAATGGGTTTACGGCCGTAAACACCCATTGGGCCGTAAATAGGGTTTACGGCTGTAAACCTGTTTACGGCCGTAAACACTGAGCTGTTTACGGTCCTAGACATAAAATTACATTTTCCTAGAAAAGCAAAGTATAAACCATATTTTTGACCCAACAATTAACTCCCTAATCTGCTTGTGTATCAATCAGATCCAATTGATGGTGCGGAATCCCAATCAATTGGATGATGTCAGATCAAATAGAAGAGAAGGAGAAGAAGAATAATATGAATCTCAATGTATTAATGAATAGAATGATGATCATTTAAATGAGATTCACACACACTAACACACACTTGTTCTTCTCTCTAGTTTCTCTCTCTAGAACACCTTACCCCCTCTTGTTCATTAATTTCTCCTCAACTACCTAATACCTATATATATACTTAAGAAACATGGGTTTGGTGAACATGGGCCGTGAATGGGTTTACGGTCGTAAATGGGTTTACGGCCGTAAACACCCATTGGGCCGTAAATAGGGTTTACGGCTGTAAACCTGTTTACGGCCGTAAACACTGAGCTGTTTACCGTCCTAGACATAAAATTACATTTTCCTAGAAAAAGCAAAGTATAAACCATATTTTTGACCCAACAATTAAGTCCCTAATCTGCTTGTGTATCAATCAGATCCAATTGATGGTGCGGAATCCCAATCAATTGGATGATGTCAGATCAAATAGAAGAGAAGGAGAAGAAGAATAATATGAATCTCAATGTATTAATGAATAGAATGATGATCATTTAAATGAGATTCACACACATTAACACACACTTGTTCTTCTCTCTAGTTTCTCTCTCTAGAACACCTTACCCCCTCTTGTTCATTAATTTCTCCTCAACTACCTAACACCTATATATATACTTAAGAAACATGGGCTTGGTGAACATGGGCCGTGAATGGGTTTACGGTCGTAAACGGGTTTACGGACGTAAACACCCATTGGGCCGTAAATAGGGTTTACGGTTGTAAACCTGTTTACGACCGTAAACATTAAGCTGTTTACGGTCCTAGACATAAAATTACATTTTCCTAGAAAAGCAAAGTATAAACCATATTTTTGACCCAACAATTAAATCCCTAATCGGCTTGTGTATCAATCAGATCCAATTGATGGTGCGGAATCCCAATCAATTGGATGATGTCAGATCAAATAGATGAGAAGGAGAAGAAGAATAATATGAATCTCAATGTATTAATGAATAGAATGATGATCCTTTACATGAGATTCACACACACTAACACACACTTGTTCTTCTCTCTAGTTTCTCTCTCTAGAACACCCTACCCCCTCTTGTTCATTAATTTCTCCTCAACTACCTAACACCTATATATATACTTAAGAAACATGGGCTTGGTGAACATGGGCCGTGAATGGGTTTACGATCTTAAATGGGTTTACGGCCGTAAACACCCATTGGGCCGTAAATAGGGTTTACGGCTGTAAACCTGTTTACGGCCGTAAACACTGAGCTGTTTACGGTCCTAGACATAAAATTACATTTTCCTAGAAAAGCAAAGTATAAACCATATTTTTGACCCAACAATTAAGTCCCTAATCTGCTTGTGTATCAATCAGATCCAATTGATGGTGCGGAATCCCAATCAATTGGATGATGTCAGATCAAATAGAAGAGAAGGAGAAGAAGAATAATATGAATCTCAATGTATTAATGAATAGAATGATGATCATTTAAATGAGATTCACACACACTAACACACACTTGTTCTTCTCTCTAGTTTCTCTCTCTAGAACACCTTACCCCCTCTTGTTCATTAATTTCTCCTCAACTACCTAATACCTATATATATACTTAAGAAACATGGGTTTGGTGAACATGGGCCGTGAATGGGTTTACGGTCGTAAATGGGTTTACGGCCGTAAACACCCATTGGGCCGTAAATAGGGTTTACGGCTGTAAACCTGTTTACGGCCGTAAACACTGAGCTGTTTACCGTCCTAGACATAAAATTACATTTTCCTAGAAAAAGCAAAGTATAAACCATATTTTTGACCCAACAATTAAGTCCCTAATCTGCTTGTGTATCAATCAGATCCAATTGATGGTGCGGAATCCCAATCAATTGGATGATGTCAGATCAAATAGAAGAGAAGGAGAAGAAGAATAATATGAATCTCAATGTATTAATGAATAGAATGATGATCCTTTACATGAGATTCACACACACTAACACACACTTGTTCTTCTCTCTAGTTTCTCTCTCTAGAACACCTTAACCCCTCTTGTTCATTAATTTCTCCTCAACCACCTAACACCTATATATATACTTAAGAAAAATGGGCTTGATGAACGTGGGCCGTGAATGTGTTTACGGTCGTAAATGGGTTTACGGCCGTAAACACCCTTTGGGCCGTAAATAGGGTTTATGGTCGTAAACCTGTTTATGGCCGTAAACACTGAGCTGTTTACTGTCCTAGACATAAAATTACATTTACCTAGAAAAGCAAAGTATAAACCATATTTTTGACCCAACAATCCCCCCCGTGGTTTATAGCTTTCTTTTCTTTTCTTAAACGACCCAACAAGCTCCCCTTAAAAAGTAGCTGGCTTTCTTGATAATCTTCATTAGGAGCTTTGGCTTCAGCTTCAATCTTCGAATTCTTCACAGCTTCAAGATGAACATGATGAATCTTCAATAATTGACTTCATCTTGAGCAGTTCGGCATTTCTTCAGAATTTGTCATTGAACGCACATTCGGTGAGGAGGCTTGACGTACTGATTCTTGAAAGATAGCGCGTTCAGCTTGAGAATCTTCAGAGAGAACATCAGAGAGAACTAGTCTTCTGGATCACTTCAGCAGGTACAAGATAGCAGTGAATTGACTGAGGAGGCTTCAATGCAATCTGTCACATAATCTTCAATTGCAGCTTCACCTTGCTTCTGGGGTTGAAGGATTGAATGTTGAAAGAATAATCTTCATTTCTTGATCCTTCGAATGAGAATTCGTCGATGCTCACGGATGAAGCCTTGGCTCAGAAAT
Organism: Lactuca virosa; assembly: GCF_052849685.1. Classification (NCBI taxonomy): domain Eukaryota; kingdom Viridiplantae; phylum Streptophyta; class Magnoliopsida; order Asterales; family Asteraceae; genus Lactuca; species Lactuca virosa. The sequence goes on from NC_136429.1 coordinate 385,378,164, forward strand.
CTTCGACAAAAACTCCATGAGTTTCATCTTCACCTGAATTCACTATTCAAGACAAAACAAAACTAAAAGAAAACTTAGCACACAATATTTTGGATTTTTTTTTCACATTTTCTGAAAAAGAAATAAAACAGAATTAACACTATTTTTGGATTTTTTTATTTTCTGATTTTTGTTTGGTTTTTAAAATTTTTAATTCTCTCCTAATATTTAAATTAGAAGAAAACTATGAACAAATTTAACAAAAAATAAAAATGATATCTAACTTTAAGAGTGATTTGGGATCAAAGTTTTTAGACAACCTTTATCCGTTTATCAGTACCTCTCCCTTCATGAATAGATCTGGTCAATCGCCGGTATTGTGGTCCACTTAAACATGAGAAATTGTGACAAAATTAGGACATACTATAAGTAACAAGACAATGTGATCCTAAGTTCCTAGATAATATTCCTTAAGGACCATTCAGCTGACGACGACCAAAGATATTGATGTCCACCTAAATTGAGCAGCGAGATCTACAGACAATCTGTAAGTGTTCAGTTTTAGTTGTATTAGAACATGTTTCCCGCTTCCTGATATGTTCCAGTAATCAAGGACTTCCAGAATACTCCTTACATCGGGTGAGCAGACGATTATTAAGAGAGAAGATAGATTTAGAATGCATATGCTATACACCCAGGTCGGATCTCTTCCAATCACGCAGAGGGTGAAACATATGACTAACTGAAGTTTTAGAGGGTTTGAGAAAAAGAATGATGTATATACTGTGTACTAGGTCGGATCGTGAGTCACGCAAAGGAGACAATATATGGCTAACAGATAGAAAGAATTGTATAGATAAAAGATGCAGAGAGATTGACTTGCATATGCTACATTCCAGGTCGGATCTTTCGATCACGCAGAGGAGGAAACATATGACTAACAGATAGAAAGAAAGAATATAACCTTCTACAGACCTAATTTATCGGAATTGACCAGTCATCCCATCAATATCGGAATTAAGGACAGAATTCGCACATCGAGGAAAAGTTAATCCACGGTTCCAGATACAGGTTCTTTTAATGTGACCAGTAGATTCCCATATTTATCTCCCTGCTCAACCTATCCAAGCGTCGTATTGTCAGGCTAAACGGATCCAACATATTTTTTTTTATTTTCTAATTTTCTAATGTTTTTGGATTTTTTTAAAATTTTCTAATTTTTGCATAGGAGAGAAACGAAAGTAAATGCACAAATTTAAACTATCCTAAAACAAAAATTAGTCTTTAAAGCGAATCAGCTTAAGAAAAACTCAGGAGTATAGAGAAGAAAACTCAAACCGTAATTCACTGATTGAATTTGCATCCAGAAGGTCTAAGAACAGCACGCATAATCTCAAAACAGATCCGAAAATTCTTCATGTCATTAAGCACTAACCCCATGTGTGATCCCTTCTTTTCTTCCTTTCCCGCAAAGGACACATACTCCCAAACAAAGTTATGAATGTTGTACAGTTGAGAGATGTCCCCTATCATGTGCCTGGAACAGCCACTACCAACAAACCGAAGTCTGATGATATGCCTCCATAGCTGCTCCGACACAGAGCGGGATCAGTTGGTCTTTGGAACCCAGTCCATTTTGAAACTGGGTCGACCTTTGTCATCTTTGCAAGGAACATTCTCCCACGACATGGCCTGTTTATCACAAACAGAAGATGAGAAATGTTAGAAGCATTAGGAGATTTGGGAGATTGAACCTTTGGTACCCATCTGTAGTTGGGTTTAACCCATTTCTTTTTCGATCCGATGGGTGGCTCAGTACTTGCTTTTGAACTTGAGGTCTGTTGTCGAGATGACGTTGACCTAGCCGGTTTTGGTTTCGTTGGAGCATTTCTTGAAATTGGCTTCTGGACCGGCATTCCCTTCTTGCCCTTGGGAGTTGATTTGTTGGCCTTGGGAGTTTGATTTTTCGCGTTTTGCGCGTTCCAGTCGCTATTGTCTGAACGTGACCTTGAGGGATTTCTTTTCGAGTATCTCCCTATTGGCGCGTTCAGTGGTTTTCTCCTTGTTCTCATCTTCTACTACTTTACTATCAGACACACTCTCTTCAGCTGTTTGCTTGGATTGATTTAAGGATTGATCTGCAGGGGAAGTAGAAACGTCAGCATTTTCAACATTAATAAATCCTCCTGAAAGAAAAGCAGATGGCTTGCCATAAACCATGAATGGTTCGTTGGTAATCTCCTCTTTAGACAAAGGTTGATACTGATATGTATGATTAAAAGGAGGCGGTACATTATCGTATCCTAAACCTTTTGACTGATTATGTTTAAATTGCATGCAATGGTCTATCATGTTGGCAACTACTTCGCTTGATACATCAAACTTTTTAAAATCAAAATTTGCAGTTTCAAATTGCCCTTTTAATGTATCAAGCTCAGTAATTAACTCAACATTCTGTCTCTTGATATAATGATAATGTTCACATTTTTCACTGTAGTCTTGCTGAATTCTCTTAAGGTCCTTTATTTTTTTTCTAATTCAGCCTTCAGGGGTTTCTGTCCTTTCCTGAGTTGATATCCTTCAAATCTCAGGTCCTCAACTTCTCTTTTTAATAACTCAATTTGTTCCCGAAGAAATTTAATCGTATCTTCACTAGAGAGTGTACATGAAACGTCATATGATTGAGAACATGAAACTTCATTGACCGGAAGGTTTGCAGAACTCATTGTTTTTCCACACTTCAAAGCGTCAAGTTCTTCAATTATATCAGCAAGACTAAGACGATTGAGATCTTTTGTCTTCTTGATGACAGCCACATTCATATCCCACGACTTTGGAAGTGCATTCAACAGCTTTTTGTTTATCTCAGATTTGGTCAAGAACATCCCAACTATATTCATCTCAGTAGTGAGTGTGGTAAATCGCTGCAACTGAGCTTCCAGGGTTTCTCCAGGGATATAATCGAACATGTTGAAATTTTGTCTTAACATCTCCTGACGACTCTCTTTCATGTCTTCAATTCCCTCGTAGACCTTAAAAACCATTTAAAGCACAACTAGAACTTAAAAGTCAAACCCTTTGACTACAAACCTCAAAAGTCAACCTTAAAAGTCAAATTTAAAAAGTCAAACTCAAAAGTCAAACTTGAAAAGTCAAACTTAAAAGTCAAACCGAAAAGCTAAATTTGAAAATTTAAAAGTTAAATGCGAAAGTCAAAGTTTAAAGTCAAAGGTCAAACTTGGAAGTCAAAGACAAAATTTAAGGTCAAAAGTCAAAAATTAAAATCAAATTTTTTTGGTTGAAATTGGAATTTAAAATGACAAGAAATTGAATTTTGGGCTAAAAGTGCCAATTTGCGAAAATGGGAACCGAGAAGGACTGGTTTTGAATTAAGTTTCGAAGGAGAGTGTCGTCTGGTAAGTCAACTTAGTTGGTAAGGCGCTTGGTTGATGAACCAGAGGTCGCAGGTTCGATCCCCGACACCCCCAAATCTGTTTCCTTTTTTTAATGTGCGAAGGAAGATGCTGCTGCTTGCGAGGACGAGGTGCGAGGCGCGAGACCGAGGCTCCTGAACGAGGCGAGGTGCGAAGCGTTGATGTGAAGCTTGCTGCTGCTGAGCCGGCTTCCCTAGCCGTTCACCAAGCCGAATTCCGAGCCGAGGCCGCAAACTCCGGCGACCGTAAACCGCCGACCGTAAACTCCGGCGACCGTAAACAAGTTTACGGCCGTAAACTCCGGTGACCGTAAACTGTTTCCGGCCGTAAAACCTTCAAAGACCGTAAACACAGCTTCAGATCGCGAAAAAAACGACGTTTTTCACCATTTTTGCTCCAAAACTCGATCAAAAACTCGTTTTTATGAAAAACGCAAAGAACAAACCCCTCCTTATTTTCAGAGATCTATATAAAAACGCAAGAATCTTTCCAAAATAAGGTCAAATAGGATCCAGATCTGACAAAGATGAGTGATACAATCCAAGCTCTGATACCAATTGTAAGGTCCTGAAAAGGATCTTTACCAATGATCAAGCAACAAACAATCACAATAGAAGAAGAAGAAGAAAAGAAATCGAGCTTTCACACGTTTATATTCAGAAAAACGTCAGGTACAACTCGATGGAACACTCTGTAAACACTATGGCATCAACAACTACACAAAGACCAATACCTCCACTATTTATACTAGACAAGACCGCAAACAGGGTTTACGGCCGTAAACTAGGTTTACGGCCGTAAACGTGTTTACAGCCGTAAACTAGGTTTACGGCCGTAAACGTGTTTACAGCCGTAAACACACTTTCTGACCGTAAACACATAAACAACCCACAAAATGTATTAACGACTCATACTGAACTAATACAATGAAAGCCTAGACCAAACCATTAACTGGACCCTTCAGATTCCTTTTCATTATAGAAAATATCGTTTGTAATGAAAACCTTCGTTATCGAGTTTCGAAATAGTATGCATGCTTCCCAAGAAAATCCAATATTTTCTAACATGTTTGTTGATTATTGTATGAAATGTATGATTCGTTTGAAAACCATGGCTACCGCCAGTAAGTAAGGTATATTTCGGTTGGTAAGCCCTGGCTACTACCAGTGTGTAAGTAGTTTTATTATTCAAATAAAACCACGAGTTAATTCCCTGGAATACCCTCCAGTAAGTAGATAAGTAGTTTCATTAGTTAAAATAAAACTATTGAAGAAAGAAATCCCGTAAACAAAGGTTAGTTTATACTTATTGTGAGTCGTATAACCAAACTAATATGACCCGTGACCTCCTTGACGTTTCTTCAGGCGTCGTACGATTACAAAATTTGTCACCCCAGGCGTGCCCGCCTAACTGTAGCTAACAGTTCAGGTGTGGGATTGTCAATCCCGAATAGATCTATTCACAAATTCCACGCTCTCCCTCCAGGAGACTCTGGTTATACTAACGGAGAGGATTTATTGGTACCCCGAAGGGCATAAGGAAGATAAGTCTCACAATCCGGTATTAACTAGTTTACGTGTAGTTTGGTTGTTCTCGAGTTCGAAATCGTTGTATACGTTGTAGAGTATAAATAATGATACACAAAACAATTATTTAGTAAGATACTCTTGTTATATGTATGGGTAAACTAAATTTGTCATAATTTATATGTTTGACTTTGCTTGGAGTTTGATTTTGTAAAACCGGTAATGAAATCCCCAAACTATACCTATTATAGTTTGACTGGTAAGTTGTGTTCATGTACTGTTCTGAAAACTATGCAATTATGTTTAGAAAACGCCCCTTATGCTCCGCTTTTTACAAAAGGGATAAAGTATCTAAATGTTTAACATAAAATCATTGTAATTGCATCAGTTTTTAAGTTGTGAAAACCTTTATGTTTGGCTTGTATTCCCCCTAAAAACGTTATAAAAACTTATAAAACCGTAGGGGTATGAGCTCACAGTTTAATGTAGGATTCGGGTGTACGATCGGTTACGAGTGCTGAGTAGCTCAACTGATGTTTCGTACACAAGAGGATCCTATTAACATATAGTACACATATATGTATTAGATTTAAGGTATTTCATGACAAAAAAAGACGGGAAACCACCCTAAAGACTTGGAAATGCTTGAACTAAGTGTCGAACCCATAAATGATCGAACGGGGGAGGTGTATGGCCATAAGAGTGTGTGTGCGGCCAGGGTGTGCGGCCAGGATGTGTGTGCGGTTGCACACAGGAGTGTACGGCCGTACAGTGGGTGTGTGCGGCCGTACATAGGGGTGTGCGGCTGTACACTCTTCATCCATGCCCAAAATGTCGATTGTTAGGTGTTTCAAAGCTTCAAAGGGTGATGAACAAGATGAAAACTCGATGATTTAGGGCTTAGATCAAGAGTCTTTCAAGTATAACAAACTAGATGATAGAATACTTACGTTTTTGAAGCCTTTAGAGGGTCCTTATGTGAAGATTCTAGAGAGAGAAAGTAGTATGCAGCCAAAAGGGAAAAAGAGTGAATGAAGGGGTCTCCTCCTTTATATAGAGGTGGGTGTACGGTTGAGGGGTGGGTGTGCGGCCGTACACTCCTCCCGAGAGGGTGTATGGCCCGAATGTTGAACAATGATTTTGTATTACTCGACCTAGGACCCAAACTTCGATTGTACGAGGCTTAGAACGCTTGATCAAACCCTTAAACGACGTTAAAAGGTGATAAAATCAAGTTTAATATTGATATACAAATCAATTGTACAGGATAGAAGTTTCGGGTTGTCACATGACAAGCCTTGGACGACAATTCTATGGGCTTCCCATAGATTTTCGTCCACCCCTTATCAATGGAGTCCATTAGCCCAAACTACAACTATTACTGATTTAGATAATAAGTTCTTTTAATCAGTTTCTTTTTATCACAAAATCAATTCCAAATTAATTTCTGATCAATACTAATTAAATAATATGATTTCTCAATTAATATATTATTCTTATAATATATTAATAAACCATATTAGGGTTTGCTTAGACACCCAATTAATATGATTTCTCAATTAATATATTATTCTCAATTAATAAACCATATTAGGGTTTACTTAGACACCCAATCATATTATTGAGAAATCATATTATAGTTATGGGCTTAGACACCCAATCCAACATATTAGGGTTTGCTTCAAGGATCAAGAGGATGAGGGAGGTTGGAAATGAAATCCTAAATCTGAGATTATGGGTTTAAATACGAAGGAAACCCTAAAACTCATGGGATTGGGATGCGGCCATACTCACATCATGACCATACTCATGTCATGCCATGACGTTCTTCTCTATACGCATTCTCATTTTCGCCCATCACTTCGTGACTGTCACACCCCAAAACCGGAGCGGCGGAAACATCCGGGGGTGGATGACTTCATGTTAAGTATCACATCACATGCATCATAGTAATCAAAGTACAACAACCATTGCATTAAAAATGTATAAGTTTTAAATAGTGTTCAAGTCATTGTATATATGACATCAGAAGTTATATAGCAAAAGATAGAAGACATGACTCCATACTGCTCCGTCTTCTCAAAAATCCTGGGGACGTACCTGTCTACTGGTTCCCTGAGAATACAAGTGTTTTGAAAGAGATTATCAACATTTAAGTTGGTGGGTGCACAAGTATTTATGTTTAGAAGTTTGTTGTTTGTTTCTTGAAACAACAATCATGTTTATTGTTCCAGAAAATCCTATATTTTCTAATATCACTGAAAAGTAGTTTTAATACCATAAAACCATTCTGTATAAGTGTTATTGTACTATAAAGTAATGTAATATAGTTTTAATTCAACAAAACTATAAAAAGAATGTATTGTTTATGTTTTCTAAATTATATATTGTACTCTTTGAAAACCATGTAAAAGTGAGTATGTCTGGCACTACCAGCTGTAACAGTAAATTGTAATGTAATACTGTAAATCATATTTATTGAAAAAACCAGTACTTTGTATTCGTACTCTTTGGTTTAATTAATTATATACTAATCGTATTTGTTCATATCTTTTTGTGAGTTATTATAACCATGCTATGACTAGATTGCTTGATATGACGCTTTGTAGGCGTCGGAACTGTAACGACATTTGTCACTCATAGGCATACCAGTCTAACTGTAGCGAATAGTATGAGTGTGGGATTGTCAATCCCGTATAGATCTATACACATTTGTCTCTGTCACACCCCAAAACCCAAAACGGCGGAAACGTTCTCGGGTGAAGGACGTCATGTCAAGTATCACAACACATGCAGTATAGTAATCAAAGTACAACAACCATTGCATTAATAGTAATAGTTTTACATAAATTACATTTAGCAACAACATCAAAAGAAGATATAGGGAATAACATAAAATGCAGCTCGGTACAAGGCTGACTTCGTAAAAGCTCCCAGAGTGTACCTCTCTACTGACGACCTGAGAATACAAGTTATTTTGAAAGAGAGTATCAGCATTTTAATGCTGGTGAGTTCATAAGTATTTTAATGACATTGATATAAATACATGTTTTTCCTCAAAATAATCTCATTAGATGATGGTGATAAAAGTTTACAGTGTATTTGAATTCCTTCCAGAAAATCCTATATTTTCTATTAAAAGTAGTCTTCTACCAAGACTCGACCGTTTCAGGTTTAAAAGAATGAGTTCCTTTGCCAAAAGCAGTCTTCTACCAAGACCCAACTGTTTTATGTTAAAAGAGCATTTTTCCCAAATGTTACTATCATTATCATAATATAGTTTTACATTATCGTTTTATATCAAAACGTCTTAAGTTAATGTATTAGGGAAAATATTGCTTTACCTCAGCAATGGCACTGATGTTTATGAAGAAATAAATATACAGACTCTGGGTAGTATTAAATGTACAATACACCTCGAGGAGTGTAAAGTAGTAAAATACGGACTCCAGGTACTATTAAATGGACAATGTGATCTAGTGTATAACTAGGTTAGTTTAAAGGTTTCAATGTGATCTAGTGTATAACTAGGAAAATATATTATGATGGTTTTTATATGTATAAACTACCGTGATACTAATTACCTTAAAGCCATGAATTATAAGGTAAATGTAAAGATACTCGTAACCATACTGATTGACTGATGTAAACACGACGACCTGCTGGCATCGAAAATAGATGTGACATTTGTCACCCCTTGGCTTGGTCGGCCGGGACTGTAGCTAGCAGTCAGGATGTGGGATGGTCTGTCCCGTATAGATCTATACACACAATGCCCGCTCTCCCTCCAGGAGACTCTGGTTACCAACTTGACAACGGTGAATCCGCGTCATGAAGATGTATCTAGTGTTTTGATTTCTATATACTTTTCTTTTTACTAAAAGTACGAGTTTTTAGAGTATTGATATAGCTAAGTTCTCCTTCATGAAAGTTATTGTTGGTTACTAAACTACACCTATTATAGTTTACTTGAGAGGTTATATAGGTACCTTTGCTACCCAAAGGTATTGAACTGGAGTAAGAGTTTTAATATCTATCCAGATATACATAATATATAACTTGGACTTCAACGACACTCGGACAAATAATCGGATGCTCTAAGTCCACAACCAAACAAGGAACAGGAAATAAAGCGGGTTATCAGTCCTAAGTCCTTCAAACCCTACTTATATAACTATATCTATATAGACATGAATCTATCAAGAATATAAGTTTAAAAGACTTTGATAAAAGCTTAGTAATTTAAAAAGAGATTTTAGTGTTTTAAAAGAGATTTGAAAACGAGAATTGAAAACCTTTAGCTGAATAAAACAATTTAACATGCAAAAATCTATTTGCTTGACAGTTATTAATCACATGTGATTGATATAATAACTTAATAGTTCAACTTGTATTCCCCCCCATAAAAGCATTTAAAATCATTCCAAAGGGTGATTAAGGGGTATCAACTCACCTGTAGTGGGTGATTCGGATGAACGGATGGTATAGGATTGTAAGTGTCAAGTGAGGACTTGAACACACACGCTGATCCTATTTAGCATATAATAACACATATATGCATCTAATTAGTACTTTAACAACTAATTAATTAAGTTAAGACACCCTAATACATGGATAACACTTTGATTCAAGTGGTAGGAGTACTAAAGGGTTGCATCTAAAGAGATTATGGCCTCACATTGGAGTTTACTTCCCATTTGGTAACAACACATGAGTTTACGGCCCATGGTCATTTCCCCCATGAGTTTACGGCTGTAAACTCATGGTAATTTGTACCATTGTGTGATTTAAGGTCTTATACCCCTCAAGGAAGTGTTCTATGTTTGCATCCAAGGCTTAGGAAGGGACAAGGGCTCAAAATCGCCTTTCTTTGGAGTTTACGGTTCTTGGACCACTCCCTTGGAGTTTACGGTCGTAAACCCATGAGTTTACGGCCACAAACTCATGGTCACTCCTACCATTTCGTGTTTTGGGGTCTTTAGCTCATGCATGCAAGGTTCTAGTACGATATCCAAGCCCTAGAAGGTGTTGGTGTCCCTTGACCGTAAACCCATGTGTTCATGAGGGTTTTTGATGTTTTTCAATGGTTTAACAAGTATTCTAAGTAAATAACTAGTTAGGAGGAGTGTACTTACTTATAGGAAGCTTTTAAGAGTGTTTTAGGCCCAAAAACACTAGTGTGTGTTCTTGGAGTTCTTGAAGCACACTTGAAGATCTAAGAAAAAAGGAGATTTCATGGATGAAATCGTGTATAAACACTAGATAAAGTGTCATATCAACAAATCTAGGGAAGAAACACTTACATTTTTGGAAGATTGGAAGAAATGTGTTATGATACTTGAGAGAGAATTGTGGGTGTTCTTGAGCTAGGAAGTGAAAAATGAGCCAAAAATGACTAAGTGTCATATTTATACTCTTTAGAGTTTACGGCCGTAAACTCCATCTTTGGGGCCGTAAACTCCAAACTCTTGGAGTTTTGAGACTTAAGTGATGCACGACAACCTCTAAAGTATACTTCCTATAATTATTTATCGAAGTACTAGGCTTTTGAATACTCAAAATGACTCCAAACAGTTTAGAATTTAGCGAAAACAAATCTGACTTCTAATGAGGTGAATAGTTGTACCAGATAGAAATTTCGAGTTGTCACATCATCCCCCCCCCCCTAGCGGGAATTTCATCCCGAAATTAGAGTTTAAGCAAATACGTAGTTACAATTTAACGAAGCCAAAAGATGAGGATATTTCAGTTTCATCTGATCCTCTCGCTCCCAAGTGAATTTAGGTCCTCGCTTGGCGTTCCAGCGAACCTTCACTATCGGGATACGGCTTTGCTTTGTTCGCTTGACCTCTCGGTCCATGACCTCTACAAGTTCTTCCACGAAGTTGAGGCTCTCATTGATTTCGATCTCGTCGAGTGGGATTACAAGAGCCTTGTCGGACAAGCACCTTTTCAAGTTTGAGACGTGGATAGATTAGGGCGGAATTTATGGAATCCCTAAAGTAGTTATGGTCTGACGGATGCTGGACCAATTTTTATCAAGGATCTCGGATGGTCCTAAGTTCTTGGGAAGATAGAATGTTTCAGTACCTAGAACATAATGTACTTCCATGGTGAGATCATCACTTGGCGTGATCGCCATTTTGAAGTTCCGAAAGTTTTCTCTTACTGAAGGTGTAGTCCTTTTGATTGGTTCTTAGGAATCTTAGGTCGTCTTCGGATTCGTATCTCCCACTGGTTGGCTTTCGGAGGTTGTCTGGATCATTGGAGGTGTTGACTATATGCTGGCATCCATTGGTTACGTGACATCTATTTGGTTACGTGGTATCTACTGGTTACGTGGCATCTACTGGTTACGTGGTATCTACTGGTTACGTGGCATTTACCTCAGCCCAGTGCAAAATGGACCTGCACTTCTGACTCATGAGGTGTTTCTAACGGAATATCTCAAAGTCAGTGTGATAGAGGGTTTTACCAGACGATGCTTAGAAAATTTCAATTTTCATCATCGTCTACTAGATGCTTTCACAGTATGATCCCTAATCGGAAAGAATCATTCTCTTACTCGCTTCGCTTGTTTCATGGAGAGCAGTCTCTGATGAGGGCTAGCTTCGCCCTTAGATATTTTTCGAAATGATTGACTATTTCAGGAGGTGGTTCTACTATCTCTTTAGAGATAGTATTCCTTGCGACACCTATTAGTCTAACAAATCTCTAAGACATGCTCCATTCTCCATTTTGTCTGCTCCCTCTCGTTTGTAGGAAGCGCGTGTTATTGTATAACCCATCGACTAACACCTAGACTGGTGTCAAGTCCACAATCTCTTTATGACTTGGGTTATAAAGCTTAACGCAACTTGCCGTCTACTTTACTCATGTATTCTTGGTAGCGGAGGTAATCATGTGGTTCTTAGCATCTTAGTATTAACTTTGGTGAATGCAGACTATTATCTATAGGGCGACGGTGACTTTTCTCGCATGAGGAGGCACCATCTCAACTTTTACCGTCCTAGGCACTTCTTGTCTGTATCTGGGTGAACGAAGCGCTTGAGTAGTGCGGGCATCCCTTGCAGCTACTCTTCCGATGTTACCGAGTTTCTCTATCTAGATTAAATCTAGATAGTATAGGATTCTGCCACTCAGAACCTCTGATTTCCTCATCCATTCTTCTCAGAGTTTAACCTATCACAGCTTTTCAGGTATCTTGGCTCACTACTAAGATGCTTAATTTGTGGAATTAGGCGTGAATGGATGGTCGTAGCCAATGTTTTTGACCCTTACGACTTGAGTTACTTTTCCCAACTGAGGGTGTCGGCTACTATGTTGGCTTAACCGGGATGACAACAAATTTCGAATTTGTAGTCATTTTAGTAGCTCAACCCACAATTGTTTCCTTGACTTCAGCTCCTTCACTAAGGGTATATGATGAAGGGCTTTATTTTAAGGTTCATGGTAGACCTCATACTCGGCTCAATCACTGTTACTCGGTGTATGCAAGTCGTATATAATTGAGATTGACAGGATGTTCAGATGTGTGGCCCCACCCCAAACCCACAACCAAACCAGGAACAAGGAGTAGGGAGGAAGCACACATCTTAAATCTTATTGATCTAAATTATATACACCCTAATGCATATACTCAGTAGTAGTAAGTTAATCTCATGAGTTCTTTTCTCTTGATTCACGAACTTGCTCGTGCGGTGCAAGTGGTCTTTCTGGGGGCTCTACTGAGTAGGTCTCGGGCGGTTATTGTCTTCCGAAATATATGCGGTGCCCTTCGCTTCTGGTTTTAATGTCTAATGGAGTTGGTTAACAGCGCGTGGTACCCCTCTCCTGGGTACTTCTGTAGGTTGGATGAGAGAGATGACCGATGGTTCGCATTAGGTTCTCTATTAGGGCTGAATGAATTTTATTTGACACTTAGGATAAGGTGAAAGTTCTTTTTACACAGCACTAGGAATTTTCGCATGGTCGAACCAAGTCGAGCCATGACTGACGGTGGTGTCGAAATTTACAACCATCGACACGATACGTAATGGAGATTGATAGGACCAGGTGCGGAACAGAGCACACAAGTTCGTAGCGCTTCGGGTTCGTCCATGGTATTTACTACCGTGAATACTTGGACCGATATGAATTAGCGCTGAACGTTAGGGGTCCTGATGTTTTGGAATAATGTACTTTTCATGAATGGGTTTCTCACGAGGCCTCTCTATAATTGCCTAGTATACACTAGTCATGTATAATTAAGATTAAAAAGATTGTTGACTGAGTGACTCCGCCCTAAATCCACAAGCAGACAAGGAACATGAAATAAGGCCGCATCACTCACTCGAGATCTATGAATCCCAATTATAACTGGCTTTTACGTATATACTAAGACATCATAGCTTTACCTGATGGGTTTTTAAGTTTTATAACAGTGCTGCGAATTTTGCCTTAACGAGGGAGTAATTACAGTTAGAATTGATTATTTAAAGTTTTCGATTAGCTAATTAAGGTTGAGGGGCATACCAAAATTCTACCGGGTTCCTTGATGTTTCCCTAGGCATTAGGGTTAAACTCCTCCTGCGTCTTTGTCATTTCTTTTAGTTGGGCAGTCCCTCTTGAAGTGTCCAATTTCACCACATAGGTGGCATATTGGACTGGTCCCAACATTGGTGGTTGATGTAATGAACTCAACCGGGGTTCTGCAGTTGCGAGCGGTATGCCCCTTCATGTTGCACCTAACACAAAAGGGTTCTCGACAGATTCCATAATGATGGTAGTCACACTTGCTGCAGTGGGGGAGGTTTCCTAGGTCTGGTCTTCTTGGTGTCGAGACAGGCGGGTTGATAGGGGTATTGATTACCTCAGCTTGTTGTTCTTCGGAAGGTCCTTGAGTCGAGGTACTTCCCTCCTCGTTCCCAAACTTCCTTTTTAGTGGATTAGGTTGGAGTTCTTGGGTGGCTTTGCACACGGGTGTTGGTTGCTGCTATCCATTGCTATGATCGGGATTCCTGATAGTGCTCGTGCTAACATTTGCGTTGTTAGCATTTAGTTGAGCCATGACAGCTGCTACGGCTGCTGAAACTGCAGCTTGGAACGTAGATTCATCGATCCGAAGAGTCGGTGTCTTGCTAGCGGGTTGGCTACGTTTCTTCGGAGGCATGGTTTTTCCTACACGATGAGGAACACAAGTTGATGAGAAACGATGGTTACCCCTAGACGTATCTTTCTTTACTAATATATGCATAAATTTTTCCCGTGCTTTGAGTTATGGTTATCTAAGTGTCGACCTACATCCCTATGATGCAATCCTGGTAACAGGGTAGAAGTAAGTGTATCAGAAAGCCATAAATCGGGTGTCATTCCAACTAAGTTATCTTTATACTGGAGAGGTTCACTCTCCGTCTTTGAAAATGTTTGAAAGAATTTCGGAACGACGATTACACAAGAAGAGGCTCAAGAAAGTTTTAGGGCTAAACACTCTCAATCGAGATTTTGTGATCCGATCTATTTATCTTAGTCGCGACGGGAAAGACGATTTGCCTAGCACATAGTGTGAGTAGCGTAATCACTAGCTCACTAATTTGTATTATTTTATGGGTTATTAGTGTGACTTTATAGGGGTAGAACACTTCTCGAGTTTCATACATTGGCTCCTTCTGTTCTCCGTTCACTCTTGACTGGAATAAATGTTGGTTTTCTTCGGGTACTTATATAGGGTTCCCTTCTCCTGTAGACATATTGAATTTCTGTTCCGCCTTACTTCCAATTCTGACTTTGATCGTCGTCACTTTATAATGGATGACTGGAACCTCAGAAGTTCAGGCGAATTTCCCACCGATGTTCCTAAAAGGATATAGGCACATGGCGATTTCAATAGTCTCACCACTGTTCAATTATTTCCTACTTGGAAATCTCCTCAATGAACCTCTTCCGGGTCTTTATCGACTCTTCTGTCGATTACTGAGGTGGATAAGGTTTTCTAAAGGGGTTTATGCGAGAATGGGAATGTCTAAAGAATCTTACGAAATTGTTAAAACATTTTACTAGGTGATCCATATCGAGTCTTGCTACAATTACATAGTGTACACAAATCATATATAACTTAGATCTAATAGGCCTTCGAATATGTGATACTACCCTATATCCACATCCAAACAAGGAAAAGGAAGTAGAGCGAAACCACACATTCTCAGCCTGTGAGATCCTAACTATATATAACCTTGGGAGCATACACTCTGTAATCATACACCGATCCACAAGGATCTTTTTAGTTTTCATGCAAGGTTATCTATGGTTCTTAAAATACCCATATAGTATTTTAATTACATGTTTGATTCTAAAACTTCTGAACATGCCCTTGGGTTTATTGTTAGTCCTTTAGTACTATAAAATACTCCTATAGTATTTTAAACTTTATGTTTGGCTCTAGCATTCCTATATGGTAAGTTTCAGATTCATTGCAACACCATCATCACTCCCAAACACACGTTAGTCGCATCTCGAATAAATATAGTTGATCAGGTTATATTTATTCCAGCTTACGATTACATAACTGCCCAGGTTTGACGGTAATGGTCAACATCCAAAGACTTTTATTCTTGTTCTTCTTGTGATACTTGTTCGGGTTTTTATATTCTGGATGTATTTATACTTCTTGTAAAATATGGTTATATTTTAAAGTATAACTCTTGGTCAGAGTGTTTTTATCCCATTGTATTTATAGGTTGAATATCTTTTATGATTTGATATACTGAGCTCACTATAAACAATGCTCTAATACCAATCTGTCACACCCCAAAACCCAAAACGGCGGAAACGTTCTGGGGTGGAGGACGTCATGTCAAGTATCACAACACATGCAGTATAGTAATCAAAGTACAACAACCATTGCTTGAATAGTAATAGTTTTACATAAATTACATTTAGAAACAACATCAAAAGAAGATATAGGGAATAACATAAAATGCAGCTCGGTACAAGGCTGACTTCGTAAAAGCTCCCGGAGTGTACCTGTCTACTGACGACCTGAGAATACAAGTTATTTTGAAAGAGAGTATCAGCATTTTCATGCTGGTGAGTTCATAAGTATTTTAATGACATTGATATAAATTCATGTTTTTCCTCAAAATAATCTCATTAGATGATGGTGATAAAAGTTTACATAGTACTTGAATTCCTTCCAGAAAATCCTATATTTTCTATTAAAAGTAGTCTTCTACCAAGACTCGACCGTTTCAGGTTTAAAAGAATGAGTTCCTTTGCCAAAAGCAGTTTTCTACCAAGACCCAACTGTTTTATGTTAAAAGAGCATTCTTCCCAAATGTTACTATCATTATCATAATATAGTTTTACATTATCGTTTTATTTTAAAACGTCTTAAGTTAATGTCTTAGGGAAAATATTGCTTTACCTCAGCAATGGCACTGCTGTTTATGAAGAAATAAATATACAGACTCTGGGAAGTATTAAATGTACAATACACCTCGAGGAGTCTAAAGTAGTAAAATACGGACTCCAGGTAGTATTAAATGGACAATACACCTCGGGGAGTCTAATGTAGCCTTTAATCCTAAGTAGGTTAGTTTAAAGGTTTCAATGTGATCTGGTGTATAACTAGGAAAATATATTATGATGGTTTTTATATGTAGAAACTACCGTGATACAAATTACCTTAAAGCCATGAATTATAAGGTAAATGTAAAGATACTCGTAACCATACTGATTGACTGATGTAAACACGACGACCTGCTGGCGTCGAAAATAGATGTGACATTTGTCACCCCTTGGCTTGGTTGGCCGGGACTGTAGCTAGCAGTCAGGATGTGGGATGGTCTGCAGAGTATAGATCTATACACACAATGCCCGCTCTCCCTCCAGGCGACTCTGGTTACCAACTTGACAACGGTGAAATCCGCATCATGAGGATGTATCTAGTGTTTTGATTTCTATATACTTTTCTTTTTACTAAAAGTACGAGTTTTTAGAGTATCGATATAGCTAAGTTCTCCTTCATGAAAGTTATTGTTGGTTTCTAAACTACACCTATTATAGTTTACTTGAGAGGTTATATAGGTACCTTTGCTACCCAAAGGTATTGAACTGGAGTAAGAGTTTTAATATCTATCCAGATATACATAGTATATAACTAGGACTTCAACGACACTCGGACAAATAACCGGATGCTCTAAGTCCACAACCAAACAAGGAACAGGAAATAAAGCGGGCTATCAGTCCTAAGTCCTTCAAACCCTACTTATATAACTATATCTATATAGACATGAATCTATCAAGAATATAAGTTTAAAAGACTTTGATAAAAGCTTAGTAATTTAAAAAGTGATTTTAGTGTTTTAAAAGAGATTTGAAAACGAGAATTGAAAACCGTTAGCTGAATAAAACAGTTTAACATGCAAAAATCTATTTGCTTGACAGTTATTAATCACATGTGATTGATATAATAACTTAATAGTTGAACTTGTATTCCCCCCATAAAAGCATTTAAAATCATTCGAAAGGTTGATTAAGGGGTATGAACTCACCTGTAGTGGGTGATTCGGATGAACGGATGGTATAGAATGCTAAGTGTCAAGTGAGGACTTGAACACACATGCTGATCCTATTTAGCATATAATGACACATATATGCATCTAATTAGTCCTTTAACAAATAATTAATTAATTTAAGACACCCTAATACATGGATAACACTTTGATTCAAGTGCTAGGAGTACTAAAGGGTTGCATCTAAAGAGAGTATGGCCTCACATTGGAGTTTACTTCCCATCTGGTGACAACACATGAGTTTACGGCCAATGGTCATTTCCCCTATGTGTTTATGGCCGTAAACTCATGGTAATTTGTACCATTGTGTGATTTAAGGTCTTATACCCCTCAAGGAAGTGTTTTATGTTTGCATCCAAGGCTTTGGAAGGGACTAGGGCTAAAATGGCCCTTCTTTGGAGTTTACGGTTCTTGGACCGCTCCCTTGGAGTTTACGGTCGTAAACCCATGAGTTTACGGCCGCAAACTCATGGTCACTCCTACCATTTCGTGGTTTGGGGTCTTTAGCTCATGCATGCAAGGTTCTAGTCCAATATCCAAGCCCTAGATGGTGTTGGTGTCACTTACGCACCACTTGATGGTGTTTATGGTTCAAGGAGATCCCTTGACCGTAAACCCATGTGTTCTTGAGGGTTTTTGATGTTTTTCAATGGTTTAACAAGTATTCTAAGTAAATAACTAGTTAGGAGGAGTGTACTTACTTATAGGAAGCTTTTAAGAGTGTTTTAGGCCCAAAAACACTAGTGTGTGTTCTTGGTGTTCTTGAAGCACACTTGAAGATCTAAGAAAAGAGGAGATTTCATGGATGAAATCATGTATAAACACTAGATAAAGTGTTATATCAACAAATCTAGGGAATAAACACTTACATTTTTCGAAGATTGGAAGAAATGTGTTATGATACTTGAGAGAGATTTGTGGGTGTTCTTGAGCTAAGAAGTGAAAAATGAGCCAAAAATGACTAAGTGTCATATTTATACTCTTTAGAGTTTACGGCCGTAAACTCCATGTTTGGGGCCGTAAACTCCAAACTCTTGGAGTTTTGAGACTTAAGTGATGTACGACAACCTCTAAAGTATACTTCCTATAATTATTTATCGAAGTACTAGGCTTTTGAATACTCAAAATGACTCCAAACAGTTTAGAATCTAGCGAAAACAAATCTGACTTCTAATGAGGTGAATAGTTGTACCAGATAGAAATTTCGAGTTGTCACATCATCCCCCCGCTAGAGGGAATTTCGTCCCGAAATTAGAGTTTAAGCAAATACGTAGTTACAATTTAACGAAGCCAAAAGATGAGGATATTTCAGTTTCATCTGATCCTCTCGCTCCCAAGTGAATTCAGGTCCTCGCTTGGCGTTCCAGCGAACCTTCACTATCGGGATACGGCTTTGCTTTGTTCGCTTGACCTCTCGGTCCATGACCTCTACAAGTTCTTCCACGAAGTTGAGGCTCTCATTGATTTCGATCTCGTCGAGTGGGATTACAAGAGCCTCGTCGGACAAGCACTTTTTCAAGTTTGAGACGTGGATAGATTAGGGCGGAATTTATGGAATCCCTAAAGTAGTTGAGGTCTGACGGATGCTGGACCAATTTTTATCAAGGATCTCGGATGGTCCTAAGTTATTGGGAAGATAGAATGTTTTAGTACCTAGAACATAATGTACTTCCATGGGGAGATCATCACTTGGCGTGATCGCCATTTTGAAGTTCCGAAAGTTTTCTCTTACTGAAGGTGTAGTCCTTTTGATTGGTTCTTAGGAATCTTAGGTCGTCTTCGGATTCGTATCTCCTACTGGTTGGCTTTCGGAGGTTGTCTGGATCATTGGAGGTGTTGACTATATGCTGGCATCCATTGGTTACGTGGCATCTATTTGGTTACGTGGTATCTACTGGTTACGTGGCATCTACTGGTTACGTGGTATCTACTGGTTACGTGGCATTTACCTCAGTCCAGTGCAAAATGGACCTGCACTTCTGACTCATGAGGTGTTTCTAACGGAATATCTCAAAGTCAGTGTGATAGAGGGTTTTACCAGACGATGCTTAGAAAATTTCAATTTTCATCATCGTCTACTAGATGCTTTCACAGTATGATCCCTAATCGGAAAGAATCATTCTCTTACTCGCTTCGCTTGTTTCATGGATAGAAGTCTCTGATCAGGGCTAGCTTCGCCCTTAGATATTTTTCGAAATGATTGACTATTTCAGGAGGTGGTTCTACTATCTCTTTAGAGATAGTATTCCTTACGACACCTATTAGTCTAACAAATCTCTAAGACATGCTCCATTCTCCATTTTGTCTGCTCCCTCTCGTTTGTAGGAAGCGCGTGTTATTGTATAACCCATCGACTAACACCTAGACTGGTGTCAAGTCCACAATCTCTTTATGACCTGGGTTATAAAGCTTAACACAACTTGCCGTCTACTTTACTCATGTATTCTTGGTAGCGGAGGTAATCATGTGGTTCTTAGCATCTTAGTATTAACTTTGGTGAATGCAGACTATTATCTATAGGGCGACGGTGACTTTTCTCGCATGAGGAGGCACCATCTCAACTTTTACCGTCCTAGGCACTTCTCGTCTGTATCTGGGTGAACGAAGCGCTTGAGTAGTGCGGGCATCCCTTGCAGCTACTCTTCCGATGTTACCGAGTTTCTCTATCTAGATTAAATCTAGATAGTATAGGATTCTGCCACTCAGAACCTCTGATTTCCTCATCCATTCTTCTCAGAGTTTAACCTATCACAACTTTTCAGGTATCTTGGCTCACTACTAAGATGCTTAATTTGTGGAATTAGGCGTGAATGGATGGTCGTAGCCAATGTTTTTGACCCTTACAACTTGATTTACTTTTCCCAACTGAGGGTGTCGGCTACTATTTGCTTAACCGGGATGACAACAAATTTCGAATTTGTAGTCATTTTAGTAGCTCAACCCACAATTGTTTCCTTGACTTCAGCTCCTTCACTAAGGGTATATGATGAAGGGCTTTATTTTAAGGTTCATGGTAGACCTCATACTCGGCTCAATCACTGTTACTCGGTGTATGCAAGTCGTATATAATTGAGACTGACAGGATGTTCAGATGTGTGGCCCCACCCCAAACCCACAACCAAACCAGGAACAGGGAGTATGGAGGAAGCACACATCTTAAATCTTATTGATCTAAATTATATACACCCTAATGCATATACTCAGTAGTAGTAAGTTAATCTCATGAGTTCTTTTCTCTTGATTCACGAACTTTCTCGTGGAGTGCAAGTGGTCTTTCTGGGAGCTCTACTGAGTAGGTCTCGGGCGGTTATTGTATTCCCGAATATCTGCGGTGCCTTTCGCTTCTGGTTTGAATGTCTAATGGAGTTGGTTAACAGCGTGTGGTACCCCTCTCATGGGTACTTCTGAAGGTTGGATGAGAGAGATGACCGATGGTTCGCATTAGGTTCTCTATTAGGGCTGAATGAATTTTATTTGACGCTTAGTGGGTGATTCGGATGAACGGATGGTATAGGATGCTAAGTGTCAAGTGAGGACTTGAACACACACGCTGATCCTATTTAGCATATAATGACACATAAATGCATCTAATTAGTCCTTTAACAACTAATTAATTAAGTTAAGACACCCTAATACATGGATAACACTTTGATTCAAGTGCTAGGAGTACTAAAGGGTTGCATCTAAAGAGAGTATGGCCTCACATTGGAGTTTACTTCCCATTTGGTAACAACACATGAGTTTACGGTTCTTGGACCACTCCCTTGGAGTTTACGGTCGTAAACCCATGAGTTTACGGCCACAAACTCATGGTCACTCCTACCATTTTGTGTTTTGGGGTCTTTAGCTCATGCATGCAAGGTTCTAGTCCAATATCCAAGCCCTAGAAGGTGTTGGTGTCACTTATACACCACTTGATGGTGTTTACGGTTCAAGGAGATCCCTTGACCGTAAACCCATGTGTTCTTGAGGGTTTTTGATGTTTTTCAAAGGTTTAACAAGTATTCTAAGTAAATAACTAGTTAGGAGGAGTGTACTTACTTATAGGAAGCTTTTAAGAGTGTTTTAGGCCCAAAAACACTAGTGTGTATTCTTGGTGTTCTTGAAGAACACTTGAAGATCTAAGAAAATAGGAGATTTCATGGATGAAATCGTGTATAAACACTAGATAAAGTGTTATATCAACAAATCTAGGGAAGAAACACTTACATTTTTGGAAGATTGGAAGAAATGTGTTATGATACTTGGGAGAGAATTGTGGGTGTTCTTGAGCTAGGAAGTGAAAAATGAGCCAAAAATGACTAAGTGTCATATTTATACTCTTTAGAGTTTACGGCCGTAAACTCCATGTTTGGGGCCGTAAACTCCAAACTCTTGGAGTTTTGAGACGTAAGTGATGCACGACAACCTCTAAAGTATACTTCCTATAATTATTTATCGAAGTACTAGGCTTTTGAATACTCAAAATGACTCCAAACAGTTTAGAATTTAGCGAAAACAAATCTGACTTCTAATGAGGTGAATAGTTGTACCAGATAGAAATTTCGAGTTGTCACAGTCTCGCTCTCTGTCGGGAGATTCTAGTTATAATATCAGGACTTTAATAGTATTTCCTAAATGAATAAGCAACTGAACATTGTCTCACAAAAAGCATATTGATGATTACGTATATAATAATGATGAAAAGTCATTTTGAAATAAATGAACTGATAGTATGATCTTTTTCTAATATACTTGAATGTAAAGTATTTGTACGCGAGTAATCTGTTAAACTTTGTATAACTGATTAGTGAAAATAGTTTGAGAGTTCCATAAATTATACCTATTATAATTTATATGTGTGTTCTGTTTGATATGTTAATATTCATGAAAGCAGTCTCTTTGCTCGACATGTTATAAAGAGAATATGAACCTGATTGAAATAACTTATATATATATATATATATATATATATATATATATATATATATATATATATATATATATATATATATATATGATTTTGGGAAAATATAAGTTAAAAAGAGTTTTTAAAACTTTTAAAAGAGTTTGACAATATTTAAAAGAGTTTCGTTAATTTAAAGTCATTATAGAAATATTTAAAAATCATTTGATTGTAAACACAATATTCTTGTGTTAGACTTTGTCACACCCCCAAACCAGAACGGCGGAAACATTCGGGGGCGGAGGACGTCATGTACAGTATCATAACAATGCATAATAGTAAACAAGCAACAACATCATCCATTCCATTAATAGTTTAATTTAATACAAGTGTGTTCTGTATAGTTTGACAAACACCAAAATATGAATTAAAATAAAAGACGAGTCTTGAACGTACTCCATTCTCTCAAAACCTGGTCATCGGTACCTGTCTACTGGTGACCTGAGAATACAAGTTATTTTGAAAGTGTAGATCAGCATTAAAGCTGGTGAGTTCATAAGTATTTTAGTGTCATTGTTTGTATAAGTTTGTTGAAAGTGTTTGTAAAAGATTAATGTAAAGTTTTTAAGTGTTTGTTGTAAATGTTTGTGTGACAACCCGAAATTTTTTGCCTTGAAAGTCCAGCCATTCAATTCAACCGTGTGTTTGTTGTAAATGTTTGTGTGACAAACCGAAAATTTTAGCCCTGCTAAGGGTCCGTTTGGGTGTTTTAAGCCTAGTACCTTAAAGGATAAAGTGTTAGGAAGTATCTGTTTGAGTTTACTGTACATCATTCAAGCCATAGACTCCATGTCAAGGAGTTTACGGCCGTAAATTCTTGCCAGCCGTAAACTCATGCCCATAAGTCTCATATTCCTTCACTTTTCTTCATCATTCACACTTCCAAGTCAAGAAACTTCCATTCTCTCTGAAGTATCATCGATTTCTTCATCCCCCATCTTCAAAAACGTAAGTGATTCTTCCATCTAGTTGTTGTTATCCCTCTTATTCATGAATCACTCTTTGATTCCATCCATGAAAATCGTCTTTTTGGGTAGATCTTCAAGATCTTCATCTTTCACCAAGAACACCAAGAACACACACTTGTTCTTGGTGGCCGAAAACTCCTTTTAAGGCTTCAAAATCGTGAGTATTCCTTTCATTCACTTGCTACCTAGTAGAATCAGTAGCCTAAATACCTGGAACAAACAATTTGAGGATGATCTCCAGGAGTTTACGGCCGTAAACTCCATTAGCCGTAAACCCCTTGGCCGTAAACCCCTTAAACGTAAACTCCCTAGACCATAAACATAATGGCCGTAAACACCTATGTGTGGCGGTAGACACCCCTTTGATGAATCACATATGATTCTAACACTTGGCCCAAGTGTTTCCTAGTCCCTAAAGGTGTTTCCTTCCTTGTGGTTGCTTCTAAGCACTATATTCATGCCAAAATATGCCATTATATGTCATTTAGGACTCGTTTGTGTCTCGGGACTTCATTCGTGGAACTTCTCATCCTTACGCGCATATTCGTTTGAATCACCCACATAAGGTGAGTTCATGCCCCTATAATCACCCTTTTAAACTGTTTTAAATGCTTTTAAGGGGGGGGGGATACAAGTTGAACACAATGATAATTGTGTAAATGTTTGTTATAAACATCTTTCAAAAGATTACTTATGTCTTTTATAAATGATTAAAACATTTCAAAAACTCTTTTTAAGTTATGTTACTTTATAGTTTACAAAACTCCGTTTTTTTAAAGTACAATCATAACTTAGTAGGTAAATGAGTCTTTTCAATAACAAGTTCCAGTAAACATACTAGTAAACTATAGTAGGTATAGTTTAGGGGTTCAGTTCATACTAGATACTAGAACATACTATAAAGAGAATTAGGGAGGTGGGTACAATACACGATAACATAGGGATCATACTATAATGAGAAACAGGGAGGAATATACAATACATCATAAAGAACATACTAAGATACTATAACAGAACAAACATACTAAATGCTATAGCAGGAGAACAATACAGGATCTAATTATACGAATAATCACTAACTCATTATTCTAAACAAAAGGTGACAGTAAATTAGGTATACATGATCATATAACTTTAATGTGAATTTACACGGCCTAGCAATTTGTTTGCGAAAGTCGTGTTTGGTCCCCAGAATCTGTTGCAGGGAGAGCGTATAGTATGGGTACTATCCATCACATTATGACCTTAATAAAAAAAGCATGTTTTTAGGTAGTTAGTACGTCAGGATGTCAATTCAAAAGACAACTGTGTACTTAGATTTTCCCATTACTTTCATATTGTGAGAGTTCCACTTGAAAGTAATGCAAATTATTTTCGAGTTAAGATAGTTATAAACTAGGGAAAAACTTACATCTTTTCAAACTATAAACAGAACAGTCGAGTCTAGTACATTCAGTAGAAAGGGGCCTATAATGCTAACTTTATGATTTTTTAGTTTATACATCAGGAATATATATTAATCGGATCCGACAGGTAGTAGGATATGTGCTTTCCGCTTCATTTCCTGTTCCTTGTTTGGTTATGGGCTTAGAGCAGATTCACCCAGCCTACTATCTATCCGATCTTAGATATATATGTGTATATATATATATATATATATATACATATATATATATATATATACATATATATATATATATATATATATATATGATCCGTATACACCAAGTAATCATAAGGGGTACCAGGAATGGGCCAGGTCATAGGATACTAATTCAATGCACCGTTTTCCAGTACAAAACATACTTTTCAAATAGAACATTTTATATACAAAACAAGAAACTTACCAGTAAGGGTTTAATCCATTTTATTAAACCAGTATAAACTTAAAGGACGATAGGTGGTTAATTCTATAATACCTTAGCTTATACATCAGGGTTATATATAATTAATACCTGATAAGTAGTTGGATGTGTGCTTTCCGCCTCATTTCCTGTTCCTTGTTTGGTTGTGGGCTTAGGGCAGATCCACACAATTAACTATTTGTTCGATATTAGATTATATATAGCTAGTATAAACTAACTGATTATAGAAGGAACCACTGTGGTTACCATTTTTACTAAAAGAAATAAAGGTTTTCTTAAAGAATCTTTTCATCAAATATAAAGGAACTATTACAGTTAACTCCGTGAGTACCAAGTGAATACGCCAGGGTTATATATAACGATGATCTAAAAAACAATCGGATGTGTGCCTTCCGCCTCTTTTCCTGTTCATTGTTTGGTTGTGGACTTAGGGAAGATACACACAACTGATTGTTTGTTTACTCTGGGTTTTATATAACTTGTATCCATTTAGTACTCATAGAAAGGATTGTAGAGTCATTTTTACTTATCTTTCATCTAAGCAGGAAATATAGGATTTTTTGTAGGAACAGGCGAACTTTTCTAAACAAAACTTACAACTTACTACAACTTTCTTATAACCTACATACATCACTAAAATCTTATGAACTCACCAGCTTAAATGCTGATCTACTCTTTCAAAATAACTTGTATTCTCAGGATTTTGTTATTTACTTTGTAGTCTATGTTATGTGAACCACATACTTTGTAAACACTTTCTTTCTAATGAAATGGTAGTTTATTACTTTGATTACTATGATGCATGTCTTGTGATACTAAACATGACGTCCTCCACCCCCGAACGTTTCCGCCGTTCCGGTTTTGGGGTGTGACACTTTGTATACTTCCTAGAAAATCCTATATTTTCTACTAAAGTAGTCTTCTACCAAGACCCGACTGTTCTGTATGTTTGTTCTTTTGTAAAAGTGAGTGTTTTTCCCAAAGTATGACTATCATTACCAAAATATAGTTTACATCATCGTTTATGTGAGAAGATCACAATGTGAATGTAATGGGAAAATAAGGATGTACTATAGTAATGTATATAAGTAACTACCGATGTCCTAACTACCTTAAACCAGTTTGTTTAATTAAGGTAAAATGCGATGAGATTATAACCATACTTGATTGACTAGTAAACACGACGATCAAAGACATCGAAATGTTATGACATTCATCACTCGTAGACCATAAAGTCCCACTGTAGCTAGCAGCAAGGTGTAGGATGGTCAATCATGTATAGATCTATACACAAATTCACGCTCTCCCTCTAGGAGACTCTGGTTACAAAACATGACACATCAGTATATTTTCGTGCCATGAAGTAGTGGCTCACATTAATTTTATAGTATTCTTGTATTTGTATAGTATGATCTCTCTGTTCTAGTGTATATTATGTTCTCTCTGTTCTAGTGTATAGTATGTTCTCTCTGTTCTAGTGTATAGTATGTTCTTTCTGTTTTTCTCATTATAGTATGTTCTTTATGTTTCTCATTATATTATGTTTGAACTGACTCATGTATGAACTGACTCTTGTATGTTTCATTGTTCAAGAAATAGTAAGTAGTAACTTCCTATGCTATATCTATTATAGTTTACTAGTACTCTTGTTTGAATGTCTGATCATGTTTGTACACCTTTGCTACCCAAAGGTATTGAACTGAATGTAGAACTTTTATATCTATACACATATACATAATATATAAATAAGATTCAAACGACGCTCGGAAAAAACCTGATACCCTAAGTCCACAACTAAACAAGGAACATGAAATAAAGTGAGTTATCAGTCCTAAGCCCTTTCAATCCTATTTATATAACTATATATATAGACATCATTTTGACAATATATAAGTTTAAAAGAGTTTAATAAAGAATTTAGAATATAAAAGAGTTTTAACCATTTGAATGGTTATAGATCACTTGATGTCAGTTTATAAAAGGTTTTTGAAATAGTTTGTTTAACAACACAATTTTGAAGAATAAGAAATCTACTTGGTTGATAGTTATTAATCACAGGTGATTGATATAATAACTATAATGTTTTCTACTTGTACCCCCCCATAAAAGCCTTTAAAATCATTTAAAAGATAAGTTAGAGGTATGAACTCACCTGTAGTGAGTGATTCGAATGTAAGATCGATATAGGAAGCTAAGTGTCAGGTGATGTCCCGAGCACAAACAGATCCTATTAAGCATATAATGACACATATATGGATATAATTAGTGTATATAACAACTAATATTGATAGGTAACAACCTTAGGGACTAGGAAAACACTTGGAATGAAGTGTTACAATCACATATGATTGCACTAAAGGAGTTCACGGCCAAACAAATGGATGTTCACGGCCTTAGGAGGGTTCACGGCCAATGAACACATGATGTGTTCATGGCACAACCTTAATTCTATGAGGTGTTCACGGTCATGGATGAAGTGATCACGGCCAAACCTTGCATCTAGGAAGGGTTCACGGCCATGTCAAGATCCCTTGAAGGGTTCACGGCCCAATGAAGGATTCACGGCCGTGAACTCTCGAAGATCTTGCAATTTGATGCTTGTTTCATGGATGAAATCAAGTGATTTAATGGATAACAAGCTAATGGTAGAGATACTCACTTGTTGGTAGCTTTGAGTAGTATTCACGGTTGAAGAAATTGAGAGAGAATGAGGAGTGTTCATGGCTAGGGTTAATAGTAACCACAATCTAATATCGAACAGATAGTTAATTGTGTGAATCTGCCCTAAGCCCACAACCAAACAAGGAACATGAAGTAAGGCGGAAAGCACACATCCAACTACCTATCGAGTATTAATTATATATAACTCTGATGTATAAACTAAGGTATTATTGAATTAACCACCCAAGGTCCTTTAAGTTATACTGGTTTAATAAAATGGATTAAACCTTTTACTGGTAAGTTTCTAGTTTGGTCTACCAAATGTTCTTCTTGAAATGTATGTTTTTGTACTAGAAACGGTGTATTGAATTAGTGTAGTATGACCTGACCCATACCTGGTACTCCTTATGATTACTTAGTGTATACGGAATATATATATAGCTAAGATCGAATAGATAGTAAGCTGGGTGAATCTGCTCTAAGCTCACAACCAAACAAGGAACATGAAATGAAGCGGAAAGCACACATCCTACTACCTGTCGGATCTGATTAATATATATCTCGGATGTATAAACTAAGGAATCATAAAGTTAGCATTATAGGCCCCCTTCTAACTGAATGTACTAATACTCGACCGTTCTGTTTGTCGCTTGTAATGATGTAGGTTTTCCCTAGTTTATAACTACCTTTACTCGAAAATAGTTACAATACCTTTCAAGTGGAAATGTCACAATATGAAAGAAATGGGAAAATGAAAGTATGCAGCAGTCTTTTAAAATGACATGTTGAAGTACTTACTACCTTAAACACCAGTTCGTTTACTTAAGTTCATAATGTGATGTGGTTGTAACCATACTAATAACGCTCTCCCTCCAGGAGACTCTGGTTACAAAATGCGACTTAACAAACATATTTCTAAGCCATGATGTAGTCTCACATTAAAGTTATCATGTTCTTGTTTTAGTATGTTCCTCCCTATTTCTCTTTATAGTATGTTCTCTCTATTCCAGTGTATAGTATATCTCTCTGTATACTGTAGTATGTTCCTCCTTATATTAGTTATAGTATGAACTGAACCCCTAAATTATACCTATTATAGTTTACTAGTATGTTTACTTGAATTGTGACTGACTTGAAGGAAAGACTCATTTATCTACTAAGTTATGATTGTACTTTAAAAATGGAGTTTTATAAACTATAAAGTAAAATAACTTTAAAAGAGTTTTTGAAATGTTTTGATCACTTATAAACACATAAGCAATCCTTTAAATGAGTTTTATCAAAGATAACATTTACACAATTATCATTGTGTTCAACTTGTATTCCCCCCCCCCCCCCTTAAATGCATTTAAAACATTTAAAAGATTGATTATAGGGGTATGAACTCACCTTATGTGGGTGATTCAATTGAATATGCGCGTAAGGATGAGAAGTTCCACGAATGAATTCCCGAGACACAAACGACTCCTAAATGACATATAATGGCATATATTGGCATGTAATTAGTGTTTTAAACAACTAACATGCAAGGAAACACCCTCCGGGACTAGGAAACACTTGGACTAAGTGTTAGAATCACATGTGATTGATCAAAGGGGGTTTACGGCCATACTATGGAGTGTACGGCCAATTTGTGTATGGCCATGGAGTGTACGGCCGTACACTCATGGTAAATCATGCAAAAGAGGGTGTTTGAACCATGGGGAAACTAGTGGGTCTATTGTACAACAAGAAGATGAGCAAAGTTCTCATTTTTTAGGGTCTTTCTTTTGTTCATGAAAAATGGTCGTTTCTAGGGTGATTATCAAGAGTTCCTAATGTATAATAAGCACATGGAAAGGATACTTATGATTTGGAAGCTTGAAGAGGGTTCACGACCACCAAGAGCAAGTGTGTGTTATTGGTGTTCTTGGTGAAAGATGATGATCTTGAAGATCTATCATAAAGAGATGTTTTCATGGATGAAATCAAAGAGTGATACATAACTAGGGAAGATATCAAGAAGGATAGAAGAATCACTTACGATTTTGGAGGATCAGGATGAAGAATCTTGATGATACTTGAGAGAGAATCGATTTTCTAGATTTGGAAGTTGTAAGAAATGAAGAAAATGAAGGGATATGATACATATGGGGGTTGTGTTCACGGTCATCATGGGTGTACGGCCGTACACCCATGTGTACGGCCGTACACTCCTCTTGAAGGAGTGTTTGGCCCGAATGCAACACTTTGAACTTAAGTTAACTCATCCTTAAACCCAAAACTTGAATATGCTATGCTCGGAACACTCAAACAGACCCTAAACAATGCTAAAAGGCAGCAAAAATGAGTTTGGCTCTCGATTGATTGGTTGGACAAGACAAAAATTTTTGGGTTGTCACATCATCCCCCCGTTAGATGGAATTTCATCCCGAAATTAGCTTTCTTAGCAGTACTACTGGGGTTGTGCTCCTCTGATTGGCAGAATACTCACTCGTACACCTGGCCACTTTGCCCTAACGTCCATGATAGGATTCATACTAGGTCCATCTATGATTACCTCGTGTATACAAGTCGTATATAATTAAGATTAGTAAGACGGTCGGATGTGCGACTCTGCCCCACGTCCACAACCAAACAAGGAACAGGAGATAGGGCGGAAACACATATTAAATCTGCATAATCATAATTATATACCACTCTTGCGTATACACTTAATAGTGATAGGTGGGATGTATTCGTCCTTAGCATCTGTGCTTGAACTTGATCTGTTGGACGAGTTGTAATTCGGGAAGGTCTACTGAATAAATGGTGGCGAGGTTTCGGAGGACAATGTACTCTTCGCATGAGTACTTTGAGGTTTAGAATACGAGGTAGACGATTCCGAGGTCTACGTGGGGTTGTCGTTACGAATGACAATTGTTTCGCGAATTTGACGGTCAAGGCGATGGAAACATATGAACTTAGTATGGTGAGGACCATGCCAATTCATGACGAATGATGACAGTGGACTCTTTATCAAAACAAAAGTATGGCCGATTTGAAAGGAATGCATGTTATACGATGATGTATCCCTAGTGTTCTCGACAATGTACTCTGTGTAAACGTTCTAGTGCTTTCTGTTTTCTCCTTGATGTAAACACCGTCACGTATCGTACCGCGATAAGCGAGTACATATAGTGAAAGTGCTTTGATAACTAGTATCAATAATTTATGCTACGATTCTCCTCGGTACCACTATAATCGCCTGACATATACAAGTTATGAATAATTAAGATGAATAAAACGGTCTACTGAGTAACTCTGCCCCAAATCCACAACCAAACAAGGAACAGGAATTAAGGCGGAATCACTCACTCTAAGTCTGCAAAATCTTAGTTATGCACAACCCCTGATGTACATACTAAGCCATCATAGCTTCTCTGAACGAATCTTTTAGTTCTCCTGAATACTGTGACTTGTTCAGATTAGTGAGTTATTATAATTACTTTTTAAACGTTTCCCCAAGTTTTAATCTTATATAAATATAAATTAATTTTTAAAGTAATTATTTTATTTCGAAAACGTACCGCTGCTCGCTGGCGACTCCGGAGTAGATTCTCCTGTGGTGATCATCAGAATCCGTCCATCTGCTCATGAGTTCTTTGTTATCGGGCAATCCCTCCTATAGTGTTCAATCTCACCACATCCATAGCAGGCTTGGTTTTCTTCAACATCGGGGACTTGGGAGATCGGTTAATCCGATGCCCTGCAGAACCGGGCAGTGTGTCCCTTTCTGTGGCAGTTCAGGCACTGCATTTCCCGACATACTCCGGTGTGGTGGTAGTTACAACCATCACACTTCGGGAGAGGTCCAACATATCGAATGGCAGATGCTGGAGTAGCAGGCGTTGTGGCGGCGTATATAGTACTCGTTTGTTGCTCCTGCAGGGGTTCCTGTGTTGTTCTTCTCTTCTTCCTCTTGTTCCCCGACTTCCGTTTATAGTCCTCTCCCCTTGATAGCTCGGGAACGGTGTCACACCCCAAAACCGGAATGGCATAATTGTTTAGGGGTGGAGGACGTCATGTTTAGTATCACGAGATATGTATATGGTAAGCAAGTAATGAACAACCATTTCATTTTGAAAGAAAGTGTTTACAATGTGTGTGTTCACAAAAAATAGAATTTATACACAAATAACAAAACAAGACTTGAAGCTATAATGCTCCATCTTCTGAATTCCTAGCACGAGCACCTGTCTAATAGTCCCCTGAGAATACAAGTTATTTGAAAGAGTTGATCAGCAATTAAGCTGGTGAGTTCATAAGAGTTTAGTGACGTAAGTAAGTTGTAAAGTGTTGTTGAAAATGTAGATTTAAAATGGTGTTGAAAATGTAGTTGTAAAATGTTGTAAGTTGTAAGTTCTGTTTTAAAAAGTTCGCATGTTCCTCTAGAAAATCCTATATTTCCAACTTTGATGGAAGTTTAAGTAAAATGACACTACAACCCTTTCTATGGGTACTAAGCGGATATGTGTTATATAAGACTCAGAGTAAACAAACAATCGATTGTGCGCATCTACCCTAAGCTCACAACCAAACGAGGAACATAAATTAAGGCGGATAGCACACATCCCATTGGTTGTTAGATCATCGTCGTATATAAACCTAGTGTAAACACTTGTTACTCATGGAGTTAATTGTAATGGTTCCTTTATATCTAATGAAAAGTTCTTTAAGAAAACCCATATTCTTTATAATAAAATGGTGACCACAGTGACTACTTTTATAATAGCTTAGTTTATACTGCTATATATAATCTAATATCAGATAGAAACTTAATTGAGTGAATCTGCTCTAAGCCCACAACCAAAGGAGGAACAGGGAGTAAGGCGGAAAGCACACATCCAACTACCTATTGGGTATTAGTTTTATATATAAACATGGTGTATAAACTAAGGTATTATAGAGTTACTCACCTAAGGTCCTTTAAATTGTACTGGTTTAATAAAATGGATTAAACCCTTTACTGGGAAGTTTCTAGTTTCGTATACTAAAAGTACTGATTTTGGAAAGTATGTTTTGTACTAGAAAAATTGTGCTTTGACTCTGTGTCCTATAACCTTACCCATACCTGGTACCCTTATGATGACTTAATGTATACTAAGCATACATATATATAGAATCCGGTAGAAAATAGATTGGGTGAATTCGTTCCAAGCCCACAACCAAACAAGGAACAGGAAATGAAGCAGAGAGCACACATCCTATTACCTGTCAGAGTCTATTGGTATATATATATCCTGTGATGTATACATTAAGGAATCATAAGACTAGCATTATGGCCCTTTCTTTTAAATGTAGCCTTCTACCAAGGCATCTTCTGTTATGTGCTAGATTCGACTGTTCCGTTTGTCGTTTGTAAAAATGTATATTTTCCCTAGTTTATAACTATCTTGACTCGAAAATAGTTTGAGTTTGACTTTCAAGTGGTACTGTCACTTTATGAAAGTAATGGGAAATGTAAGTACACAGTTGTCGTTTATAATGACATGTGGATGTACTAATTACCTAAAAACATATTGGTTTTATTACGGTTATAATGTGAAGGCTAGAACCCCTACTAAACGCTCTCCCTGTCAAGAGATTATGGAAACCAAACGCGACCTCTGCAAATTCTTGCAAGCCGTGTAATTCACATTAAAGTATATGATCATGTATACCCAATATAACTATCACCTTTTGTTTAAAACAATGAGTTAGTGATTCATTGGTATAATTAGATCCTGTATTTGTTCTCATGCTATAGCAACCTAACTTGTTTGTTTTGTACTGTATATTGTACGTTCTGTTTGTTTCTCGTAATTGTGTGTTCTCTCTGTATGGTATTGTTTGTTTCTCTTCACCGTGTGTTCTGTATGGTATTGTTTGTTTCTATTCACTGTGTGTTTGACTCATGTATGAACTGACTCTTTGTGTGCTTCATTGTACTAGAAGTAATTATGTCGAAACTTTTTATTGTTACCGACATTAGGTCGATTTTAAATGAATGATTATCTAGAGTGAGGGTACACCCTAAGTATATATCGCTAGCGCGCTCTGCCTTTCCGTTTGCCATTTCTACGACGTATGTGTCTTTTAGCAATTGGGGGTCTTGTTTAAGTAAATGTTTGAATTGATGGCTCACAAAACTCCTCTCCGCTCCACTATCGAAGAGTATGCATGCATATGAGTTATTGAGAAGAAACGTACCAGTAACCACCGTGGGGTCCTTGATTGCTTCTCCATGTCCTATAGCCAGGACTCTCCCCACGCCACCAACATTAGGGGTTTGTGCTTTTGGGTAGTTTCTTTTAAAATGTCCTGTCTCCCCGCAGCCGTAACAGGCTTGACTTGCCCCCGTATTGGTGACTTGAGTGATTGGTTGGGTTGGCGCCCTACAGAAGCGAGCGGTATGCCCCTTCTTGTTGCAATTTTTGCAGTGCATTTCCCGACAAGCACCGGTGTGGTGGAAATTACACTTGTTGCACTTGGGAAGGTTTCCAGCATATTGCCTCTGTGGTGTTGGAGTGGCAGGGGTAGTGGCAGCGTGGACATCAACTGTCTGTTGCTTTTTGTTGGAGTCTGGTACCGACTGCTTCTTTTTGTTGTTCCAAAATTTTCTTTTATTGATCCCCCCCTTAGCTTGATCACGGGTGGTAGTAACAGTATCGTGAGTGGATCTATGATCGATAAGTTGTTGTGCCAATTCCTTGGTGTCAAAAGTAGTGGGTTTCGAGGCCAGCACACTATCTTGAATCTGGGATGATAGCCCCCAGAGGTATCGTTCCACCTTCTTCTCTTCTGGAGTGACCATTGCTGGGCAGAGGAGTGCGAGGTCATTGAATCGGGTAGTATAAGTTTCAAGGTATGTGCCCGACATCTTAAGGTTCCAGAGTTCTTCTTCGAGTTTTTGCACTTCGCCCCTCGGGCAATACTTCTTTAGCATCAAAGCTTTCAAGTCCTCCCAGCTGATAGAGTTAGCCACTGCAGGAGTAAGTGACTTAACTCGGCCATTCCACCAAGTGAGAGCTTTACCGGTGAAAGTGAATGCCGCATACTTGACTTTGCTTGTTTCGGGGCAAGCACAGATTTCGAAAACTGCTTCAGTCCTCTCGAACCATTGCATTAGTGTGACCACTCCCCCGCTTCCATTAAAAAAATTAGGTTTGCCATTCGTGAAATCTTTGTAGGAACACTCTTTTGTACGCCCCGTACTGTCCCCGTGGTTAGAGTGTGTAGCACCCGATCCAGAACAACCAGTACCGTTTGTCCCTATTTGCGACATTGCGGCCGCCACGGCTGCTGTTACTGCAGCCTGGAACATCACGGAATCAAACTGTGGAGGTGGCGGCAGAGGAGGTGGTGCTGTGCTGCCGGAAGGTCTGGGTCTTTTCCTTGGCGGCATAGTTCTGTCAAAAGTTATAAAGACGAAAAATCAGTAAGTCTTCAATTGTAAGTCGGAGTTTATTGAATTTGATTATTTGTTATATGTCTCGACTTAAAACATTCAGAAATGATTTATGAAGAAAGTTCATGCGCTCGAACTCCCCGAATTTAGTAGTGACCCCAAATGTAATTCTGTAATCTTTGGTCATGCTTGGTCCTTTCCTATGATCTCTCGATGCACACCAGTTATTTGTGATTATGGTCCAATAGGCCGTTGAAATTAATGAGTCTATCCCAGGCCCACAACCAAACAAGGAACAGGACCTAAGGCGGACTCACCATTAAGAATCTCATAAACACCGAGAGCAAATTGTTTGCACTGTCATGCTATGAGATTTATCATAAACTCGTAATGAAATAAAGTACATGCCAATTTCATTGATATAATTTGATACATATTGTTTAGGAGAATTTGACCTTTAAGCAGGTCGACATCAATGTAACGGAAAATTTTGGCATAACATAGCCCCTTGAGTAGTGTAATCACTTAATCGCAGGGTTAGCTTACATGCAAAAGAGTAGCACCAACGCATACTCAAAACCCTAGTTTATAACAAAATGTGAGTAGTGTAAGAACTACTCGTTGCGGGTGGCATCTGGTCCATTGTGGCCTTGAGATGAGGTCGAGGCTCCCTGAAGCTCTACAATCCGGCGTTCGGCCGCGATTACTCTCTCCTCGAGGGCTGCGTGCCTTATCTGGTACTCCCTTACCTCCGCCCGCACGGTGGTAAGGTCCTCGATGAGTTGGTCAATGGGGTAGAAGTCTCTTTCCAAGTCCTTGGTACGAGCATCTGACGTGTCTACAGCAGCGTTGAGATCCCGAACCTGATTTGCCACTTTCCTATTCTGGTCTCCAAGGTTCGTGATCTGTTGGATCACGACTAGGAGGGCTCTATCAGCCGGTCCCCCATGACTAAGGTCGTAGTAACCCCGTTGATCACCAAATGGTGATCGTTGTCGTTGTTGACGGCCCCATCGCTCGATCACTGTTGCCCAACGGGGCTCGGGCCCGTTGTAGCCAAAACGGTTTGCAGGCACCCTGGCGATGTAAGGAGGGTTGATGACCTCCACCTCTGGCTCTTCTTCTTCTTCTTCTTCTTCGTCCTCCATTTCCTCTTCCTCCTCGGGTTCCTCTTCTTCCTCAACCTCTTCGGGGTCTTCCTCAGGATCCTCCTCGATCATTTCCTCGGGTTCTGCCTCGAGCCATCCAGCGTTGCCCTCATTAGGGAAGTAAGGGTCTCCAGGTAGATGGAATCCCGCCACGTTGTATGTACGAGAATAGGGGTGTAAGAGATATGAAATGAATCTAAAATGTCGAGTTATAAATTTACAAAATACTCCTATAGTATTTTTAAATGTTATGTTTGGTTCTTAGCGTATTCATTATAGGGTGATGTTAGGTTGTCAGATTTGACCACATTCTCGTAATACATGCAAGTCACTTCTCGGACAAATATAGTTGATCAGGCTATATCCATCCCAGACTTGACCACATATCCCAAGGCATACTCGTAACGTACAACTCCTCCTATTTTACCTTATGTTTTTCCTAGTTATGACACTATGCGAGCATGGATGCATGTACTTATACTTTTAACAAGAAACCGTTTACTTTCTAAAAGTATAGTCATTTGAAAATGTTCAATCAGAGACTTTCAGTCCTAATTGTGTTTATAGTTTGTATATCTTATGTGGTTCGATATACTTAGTTCACTATAAACATTGCTCTGATACCAATCTGTCACACCCCCAAACCAAGGATGGCGGAAACGTCCGGGGGTGGAGGACTTCATGTATAGTATCATAACAACAATTTGCAATAGGGATCAAATTAAACACAACCAACATAAATATAATTGAATGAGTTACATCATTGTATGAGTTTACATGTTTCCAAATCAATTACATTATGTTGACAAAAATGAAATGTTTGACGCCTTACGTCCCATCCTCAAAAGCACTTGGTTACCTGTTTATTGATTTCCTGAGAATACAAGTAGTTTTGAAAGAGTGTCAACAATTAAGTTGGTGAGTTCATAAGCTTTTGAAGGTGATGCTAAAATCCTTTTCTTGTAAAAATGATGTTTGTTCAAGAAAGATCCCATATTTTCTTATGTAATGCGTTGTAGTCATAAAAGTCAAGACCGAAGTGTACAAGTATTTTACTATACTTAAAGAAATTTATGCAAGTTTAAATCAACATAAATCGTTAAATTTAGAAGTAAAACCCGTAAATCTTATGTTTTGTTAATACCACATGTGAGTTATTATAACCATACTATGACTCAGACGGCCTCGTAATACGACGTTCTTCAGACGTCGCAAGTTAAATGACACTTGTCACCCCAGACCTGCCGGTCTAGCTGTTGCATGCAGCTCAGGTGTGGGTTTGTCAGACCCAATATAGATCTATACACAACTATCACGTTCTCCCTACAAGAGACTCTGGTTACAATTTACAGGACTTTCGATTTCGTTACTTGGATGTAACGCGAAGCGAATGTCTCACAAATTTATTCATTAACAGATTTACGTGAACTGAAAACCTTAGGTAAAGAGTTTGAAATGTAATGAGACATAAACTATACCTATTATAGTTTATTATAATCGTTTATAATTTAAAAGAAACATAAACTATACTTCCATCGTTTATCAAATGTTTGTATACAATGGAGGTAAACTTTGTTTATAACAATAAATTAATTACCATACTTGTGAAGGTAAACTCCATTTGTTTTCTGATGTATGTCAATTCATCAAGACGAAATGACATATAATGTAAAAACATATATTCACATAATGATACACACCTTGCTCAACAAGTTACAAGGTGCAAATGAAATTGATAGCATTTTTCTAGTATTAACATTTCTATTAATGTTCTTAGAAAATTTATAGAAAAATCATCAAAGGTCTAAATCAGAATCTGTAAATTATGAGAGTTTGGAAAATGAGTATAGTTTGTTCATAAATTTTATTATGATTTTTAGTGACCTCCAACTTGTGTGAAAAAGTCCTTAATCACAGACTGGTCCGGATTCGTTCTTGAAATGACAGGCAGTTTTGTAAAAATCACCATAAATTGTACAAAAATTGTATGGAGATGTGCAAGTAGTCATTTTAAAGGTATGAACCTGAACTATTTGCACCTAATACAGTTTTGAGAACTAAAATGTTTAAGTTAACCAAAACAGTCCGCGAATGGAGTTAAACTTTTCTGATGAAGGCTGTTAAATGAGTTTAGTTGTGTTCTTGGTGTTTTAACTTGTATTCCCCCCCTTAAAACTTAAGAAAAACATGAAAAGATAGGGGTATGAACTCACCTTGTGTGTTCTTAGTGGATGGATGTTTAAGAAAAGAAGTGTTCTACTCAAGAACACTAAGAAGATGCCTTGAAGGTTCGAAGGTCTAACACAAATGTGATGGAATTTGTGTAAGTAATCTATGATTTTGGTAGAAGGAAGTGAAATAATCATAAGGAGGATAATATCACTTACCAAAAATGAAAGAAAACTTGATGATCAGCCCTTGAATCTCGAACTTGAGAGAGAGAGAAGTGAGAGAGAAAGGTGTTTGTTCTTTGGTGGAAATGAGATAAATGAGAGAGGAGAGATAATGATTCTACGTTTTGTTCAAGTGTATGGCTGGAAGAAAATGATGGGAAGGACGATGGAAGTGACTAGGTATGGTGGAAGGACAATGGTTGGTCATGGAGTGGGCATGGGGTGGTTGCTTGTGTCATACAGTAAGGCAAAGTCAACACTCCACCACAAGATCTAACTTAATAGATTTTTATTCTTAAATAAGGATTTTCCTAAAAATATGTTTAATTTATGAATATATTGGGTCTTATATGTCAAAATATAAGTTTGGGTGAAAATCCCTCGTTAAAATAATTAAAAACGGGCTTAAAACGGAGTCGTGGTCGAAAACCGGGTGGAAAATGGGAAATCCGCAGTCAGGGGCGAGGTTCCGGTCTTAGCAGCCTTAGAACCGGAGGGGGAGGGACTTCGGTCCGAGCAGGTACCGCAGGCGATCTCATCAGAAGGGACCGAAGGTGGGGTGTCAGGTCCGGTGCTCCAGTTTCGGGTTCGGTTAAGCGTTGCGGTCTTCATCAGCCTTGGTCCTCAGCAGTTCCGGTCCTTAGTCGTTCCGGTCCGATGGTTGCGGTTCCTTAAGGGGAATTCGGTTTTGGTTCTTGGAGCTTCGACTCAAGGAGGGTTTGGTCCCTATAGAGAGAATTCGGCCCTAAAAGGCTATTTTCCAAGGTATCATCCTGTTTCGAATGGTTTTTCACCAAGTCAAGTGTCGGGATGCCCCAAATGATTAAAAAAAATCAAAAGAGGTTTTGAGAGAGATTTGGGAGAGATTTGACATACTTGGAGTGATTTAGGAGAGATTTGAGATACTTGTAGAGATTTGGCATACTTGGAGAGATTTGGGAGATATTTGACTTACTTGGAGAGATTTAGCATACTTGGAGAAATTTGGGAGAGATTTGACATACTTGGAGAGATTTGGCATACTTGGAGAGATTTGGGAGAGATTTGAGATACTTGGAGAGATTTGGCATACTTGGAGAGATTTGGGAGAGATTTGACATACTTGGAGAGATTTGGGAGAGATTCCTTTTGGTGGCCTTTTTGAGTGTTTGGCTTTGAAACGCAAGGTCCGCAAACCCCGTTTAGCAATGTTTAAGAGTCTTACACACCCCCGAAGGGTATGTAATAGTGTTTTATCGCTTTGCTACCTCACTTACCCCGATTAGGGTTCAAGAAATCTAAAAATAAAAACTTTTCAAGTGATGATTTCTTATTAAAATAGTGAGTTGTACAGTAATTTCATAAAGTGAACCCTAGTATACAAGAGTTAGTAGAGTTGACGGGTTTGACTTGTTGACTTTATTTGACTTTGACTAGACCAGAATTTGACGGTTGTCACAATCTATACTGGATTGACTATCCTACACCTTGTTGCTCGCTATAGTGGGACTTGCAAGTCTACGGGTGCCAAATGTCATTTCTTCCGACATCTTTCATCGTCGTGTTTTTAGTCGGTAGTATGGTACAGGCATATCACATGTTACTTTAAATAACAATTGGTTTAAGGTAGTTAGTACATCAGTAGTTACATAATACAACACTACAGTACTTTATTATTTCCCCATTGCATTCACTTTGTGACCTTCACACAATGAACAGTAATGTAAAAGCTATATTTTTGGTTAATGATAGTCATATTTGGGAAAATACACACTTTTACAAGAAACAAACATACATTTCATTTGATGCCTTGGTAGAAGGCTACGTTTAGTAGAAAATATAGGATTTTCTTGGATTTACAAAGATTTACAAACATTTACAAACTTATACATCAAGTGCATACAAACACTTTCATACAAACAATGACACTAAAATACTTATGAACTCACCAGCTTTAAAGCTGATCAACTCTTTCAAAATAACTTGTATTCTCAGGTCATCAGTAGACAGGTACCGATGCCACGCTTTTGAGAAGATGGAGCACATTCAAGACTCATCTCATATTTTGATTTACTTTTTGGTGTCTATTAAACTTTACAGAACACACTTGTATTAAATTATATTATTAATGCAATGGATGATGTTGTTGCTTGTTTACTACTATGCATTGTTGTGATATTGTACATGACGTCCTCCACCCCTGAACGTTTCCATCGTTCCGGTTTT
Organism: Lactuca virosa; assembly: GCF_052849685.1. NCBI lineage: Eukaryota > Viridiplantae > Streptophyta > Magnoliopsida > Asterales > Asteraceae > Lactuca > Lactuca virosa. The sequence continues at coordinate 385,419,247 of NC_136429.1, forward strand.
GGGGTGTGACAGAACGCCTGTTATACGATGATGTATCCCTAGTGTGCTCGACAATGTACTCTTTTTAAACGTTCTAGTGCTTTCTGTTTTCTCCTTGATGTTAGCACTGTCACGTATCGTACCGCGATAAGCAATTACATATGGTGAAAGTGCTTTGATAACTAGTGTCGATACTTTATGCTACGATTCTCCTCGGTACTGTCACACCCCAAAACCGGAACGACAGAATCGTTCAGGGGTGGAGGACGTCATGTTTAGTATCACGAGATATGTATATGGTAAGCAAGTAATGAACAACCATTTCATTTCGAAAGAAAGTGTTTACAATGTGTGTGTTCACAAAACATAGAATTCATACACAAATAAAAAAACAAGACTTGAAGCTATAATGCTCCATCTTCTGAATCCCGAGCACGAGCACCTATCTAATAGTCTCCTGAGAATACAAGTTATTTGAAAGAGTTGATGAGCAATTAAGATGGTGAGTTCATAAGAGTTTAGTGATGTGAGTAATTTGGAAAGTGTTGTTGAAAGTGTAGATGTAAAATGGTGTTGAAAATGTAGTTGTAACATGTAGTTGTAAAATGTTGTAAGTTGTAAATTGTAAGTTCTGTTTTGAAAAGTTTGCATGTTCCTCTAGAAAATCCTATATTTCCTACTTTGATGGAAATTTAAGTAAAACGACACTACAACCATTTCTACGGGTACTAAGCGGATACGAGTTATATAAGACTCAGAGTAAACAAACAATCGATTGTGCGCATCTGCCCTAAGCTGACAACCAAACGAGGAACATAAATTAAGGCGGATAGCACACATCCCATTGGTTGTTAGATCATCGTCTTATATAACCCTAGTGTAAACACTTGTTACTCATGGAGTTAATTGTAATGGTTCCTTTATATCTAATGAAAAGTTATTTAAGAAAACCCATATTTCTTATAATAAAATGGTGACCGCAGTGACTACTTTTATAATATCTTAGTTTATACTGCTATATATAATCTAATATCGGATAGAAAGTTAATTGAGTGAATCTTCCCTAAGCCCACAACCAAACGAGGAACAGGAAGTAAGGCGGAAAGCACACATCCAACTACCTATTGGGTATTAGTTTTATATATAAATATGGTGTATAAACTAAGGTATTATAGAGTTACTCACCTAAGGTCCTTTAAATTGTACTGGTTTAATAAAATGGATTAAACCCTTTACTGGGAAGTTTCTAGTTTTGTATACCAAAAGTACTGATGTTGGAAAGTATGTTTTGTACTAGAAAAACTGTGCTTTGACTCTGTGTCCTATACCCTGACCCTTACCTGGTACCCTTATGATGACTTAATGTATACTAGGCATACATATATATAGAATCAGGTAGAAAATAGATTGGGTGATTTCGTTCCAAGCCCACAACCAAACAAGGAACAGGAAATGAAGCGGAGAGCACACATCCTATTAACTGTCGGACTCTATTGGTGTATATATATCCTGTGATGTATACATTAAGGAATCATAAGACTACCATTATGGCCCTTTCTTTCAAACGTAGCCTTCTACGAAGGCATCTTCTGTTATGTGCTAGACTCGACTGTTCTATTTGTCGTTTGTAAAAATGCATATTTTCACTAGTTTATAACTATCTTGACTCGAAAATAGTTTGACTTTGACTTTCAAGTGGTACTGTCACTTTATGAAAGTAATGGGAAATGTAAGTACACAGTTGTCGTTTATAATGACATGCGGATGTACTAATAACCTAAAAACATATTTGTTTTATTACGGTTATAATGTGAAGGCTAGAACCCCTACTAAACGCTCTCCCTGTCAAGAGATTAAGGGAACCAAACGCGACCTCTGCAAATTATTGCAAGCCGTGTAATTCACATTAAAGTATGTATACCCAATATAACTATCACCTTTTGTTTAAAACAATGAGTTAGTGATTCATTGGTATAATTAGATCCTGTATGTGTTCTCATGCTATAGCAACCTAAATTGTTTGTTTTGTACTGTATATTGTATGTTCTGTCTGTTTCTCGTAATTGTGTGTTCTCTTTGTATGGTATTGTTTGTTTCTCTTCACCGTGTCTTCTGTATAGTATTGTTTGTTTCTCTTCACTGTGTGTTTGACTCATGTATGAACTGACTCTTTGTGTGCTTCATTCTACTAGAAGTAATGAATATCATTCTCCTAAACTATACCTATTATAGTTTACTAATGGTCTACTTGGACTGTTCTTGAAAAGACTCATTTATCTACTAAGTTATGTTTGTACTTTAAAAACGAAGTTTTGTATAACTATAAAGTAACATAACTTTAAAAGAGTTTTTGAAATGTTTTGACAACTTATAAATGACATAAGTAACATTTTGAAAGATGTTTATAACAAACATTTACACAATTAACATTGTGTTCAACTTGTATTCCCCCCCCCCTCCCCCTTAAAACAGTTAAAACAGTTAAAAGATTCATTACGGGGTATGAACTCACCTGATGTGGGTGGTTCAACGAATACGCGTGTAAGGATGAAAAGTTCCACGAATGAAGTCCCGAGACACAATAGGTCCTAAATGACACATAAGGACACATATTGACATGAATATAGTGTATATAAACAACTATATGAAAGGAAACACCTTCCGGGACTAGGAAAAACTTCCACCAAGTGTTGGAATCACATGTGATTCATCAAAGGGAAGTGAAATGACCCTAACATGAGTTTACTACCATGGGTTTACGGCCCAAGGGAGTTTACGACCGTAAACTCATGGTCAAACATGCCTAATATTGGTTTGAAAGCTATGGAAAATTTAGGGACTTTTGTTCTACACTTGTATGAAAAAGACCAACCCATTGAAGGCTTTTGACGAGTTTACGGCCCAAAGGCATTTACGACCGTAAACTGTGACAACCCGAAATTTCTATTTTGTACAACTAGTCACTTCAATAGAAGTCAGAACTGTTTCTGCTAACTTTCAAGCTTTTTGGTGTCAGTTTGAGTGTTTTAAAGTTAGTACTTCAAGATATAACAAGAGAGAGGATACCCTAGGGTTTATTGTTACACCCCAAAACCGGAACTGCGGAAACGTTCGGGGGTGGAGGACGTCATGTACAGTATCACAACAATGCAATGTAGTAAACAAGCAACAACATCATCCATTGCATTAATAATATAATTTAATACAAGTGTGTTCTGTCAAGTTATATAGACACCAAAAATATGAATCAAAATAAAAGATGAGTCTTGAACAAGCTCCATCTTCTCAAAACCTGGCACCGGTACCTGTCTACTGGTGACCTGAGAATACAAGTTATTTTGAAAGAGTTTATCAGCTTTAAAGCTGGTGAGATCATAAGTATATTAGTGTCTGTGTTTGTATGAAAGTGTTTGTAAGTATGTAATGTATAAGTTTGTAAGTTGTTTGAACTCTCCTAGAAAACCCTATGTTTCCTACTAAAAGTAGCCTTCTACCAAGGCATCTAGTGGCCGTGTGTGTGTCTCTTGTATGAGTATGTATTTTCCCAAATCTGACTATCATTAACCAAAAAAATAGTTTTTACATTACTGTTTATTGTGTGAAGATCACAAAGTTAATGCAATGGGAAAATGAAATAGTACTGTAGTGTTGTATTAAGTAACTACTACTATACTAACTACCTTAAACCAATTGTTATTTAAAGTACCATGTGATCGGTCTGTACCATACTACTCACTATAAACACGACGATGTAAGACGTCAGAAGAATTGACGTTTGGCACCCGTAGACTTGCAAGTCCCACTGTAGCGAGCAGCAAGGTGTAGGATACTCAATCCAGTATAGATCTATACACAAACTCAACACTCCCCATTTAAGGAGATTCTGGATACAAAACGGGCCATGACAGGTGATGTCATGCCCCGTTACGTGGCTCACATAACTGTATTAGTGCACTTGCGAATGTATTGTATGTACTAGCTGTATTGTGTGTTCTCTCTCTGTCTAGTATGTATGTATGTGCTCTCTGTATGGTATTGTTTATTTCTGATCATAGTATTCTCTATCTGTATGTTATGTTCTCTCTGTATGGTATTGACTCATGTATGAACTGACTCTTTGTATGTTTCACTGTTCTAGTAATAGTATTAGTATCTCCCTAAACTATACCTATTATAGCTTACTAGTAATGTTTTTTTGAATGAATGAACATGTTTGTATACCTTTGCTACCCAAAGGTATTGAATAGAAAGAAGTAACCCTTTATATCTATATACATATACATGATATATGACTAGGATTCAAACGACCTTCGGACAAACAACCAATACCCTAAGTCCACAACCAAACAAGGAACGGGAACTAAGGTGAGCTATCAGTCCTAAGTACTTTCAATCCTACTTATATAACTATATCCATATAGATACACATTTAACAAAATATAAGTTTAAAAGAGTTTAATAAAAGTATTTGACATGTAAAAGAGTTTGTAAAACAGTTTGATAACTCAGTTGGAAAAGTAAGAAATCCACTTGTTTGGTAGTCATTAATCACATGTGATTGATATAAAAACTATAATAGTTCAACTTGTATCCCCCCCCCCATAAAAGCATTTGAAATCATTTAAAAGGTTGATTAAGGTGTATGAACTCACATGTAGTGAGTGGTTTGGATGAACGGATTGTTATAGGATGCTAAGTGTCAAGTGAAGACTTGAGCACACACAAGGATCCTAGTTAACATATAATATCACATATATGTATCCAATTAGTCTTTAAACAACTAATTAGCCAAGTTAAGACATCCTAAGACATGTAAAACACTTGATTTAAGTGCTATAAGTACTAAGGATTGCATCTAAGGGTTGTAGGGCTTGGCTATTGAGTTTAGGGTCCAAGGGTAAACTCTTTTGGAGTTTACGGTTTTGGGACCAACTCCCTTGGAGTTTATGGTCGTAAACCCATGAGTTTATGGCCGTAAACTCATGGTACTTTTACCATTTTGTGTTTTGAAGCTTTATAAGTCATAAGGAAGCATCCTACTTGATTTCTAAGCCATAGGAAAGTGATTGTGGCATCATTTCACTCCTTTGTGGAGTTTACGGCCCATGGACCATTTCTCCATGAGTTTACGGCTGTAAACTCTAATGGTTCATGGTATTTTTGATGTTTAAGGTCCTAAGCACATCAAGGATAGGATCTAGACTAGTATCCAAGGCTTGGTAAGGGACTAGGGCACACAATGGCCCCTTCATTAGAGTTTACGATCCAAGAACATGTTGGACCGTAAATACCTTTGATGTTGTGTTTCTTTGTGTTTTCTAGATGATTAAGAAGTGTAACAAGCCTTATAACAAGCCAAGGTAAGAGTACTTACTATGTAGAAGCTTGAAAGGGTGTTAAAAGTCCAAGAACACTAGTGTGTGTTCTTGGTGTTCTTGGTGAAACTAAGAACACTTGAAGATCTACACAAATGGAATGATTTCACGAATGGAATCACGTAAGATCACTAGATTAAGTAAGATATCAACTTATTAGGGCAATAAACACTTACAAAGTTGAAGATCAAGAAGGAAATTCAGATGATACTTGAGAGGATTTGAGTTCTAGTCTTGAAATGGTGAAAAAGTGTTAAAAATGGCTAAGTGTCATATTTATACCCCTTGGGGTTTACGGTCGTAAACACCATGTTTAGGCCGTAAACTCCAAACTCTTGGAGTTTTGGGACTTTATTGGTGCACAATAAACCCTAGGGTATCCTCTCTCCTGTTATCTCTTGAAGTACTAACTTTAAAACACTCAAACTGATTTCAAAAAGCTTGAAAGTTAGCAGAAACAGTTTTGACTTCTATTGAAGTGTCTGGTTGTACATAATAGAAATTTCGGGTTGTCACATCATCCCCCCGTTAGAAGGAATTTCGTCCCGTAATTAGAGTTTAAGCAAATAAGTAGTTACAAATAACTAAGTAAAAAGACGAGGATATTTCAGTTTCATCTGATCCTGTCGCTCCCAAGTGAATTCAGGTCCTCGCTTGTCGTTCCAGCGAACCTTCACTATCGGGATACGGCTTTGTTTCGTTTGCTTGACCTCCCGGTCCATGATCTCTAGAGGTTCTTCCAAGAAGTTGAGGCTCTCGTTGATCTCGATCTCGTCGAGTGGGATTATAAGAGTCTCGTCGGACATACATTTTTTCAACTTCGAGACGTGGAAAGTAGAATGTACGTTACTGAGCTCGCGGGGTAAGTTAAGTTTGTAAGCTATAGGGCCGATTCTTGCGAGAATCTCGAAAGGCCCTATGTACCTTGGATTTAGCTTTCCACGCTTTCCGAAGCGTATCAAGCCCTTCCAGGGTGAGACCTTCACTAGAACACAGTCGCCCACCTGGAATTCCAACGGTTTCCTTCGTTTATCAGCGTAGCTTTTCTATCGGTCTCTAGAGGCTTTCAATCGTTCACGAATCTAAACGATCTTCTCTGTCGTTTCCCGAATGATCTCTGGACCCATGAGAGTGCTTTCAGGAATTCGTCCTTTAGCTAATTGGGTATCACCCACCTCATCCCAGCACAGAGGGGATCTGCACTTTCGGCCATAGAGGGCCTCAAATGGAGCAGCCTTTATGCTCGTGTGAGAACTGTCGTTGTAGGAAAATTCGACAAGGGGTAAGTGAGTATCCCATGCTTTCCCAAAGTCGATCACACAGGCTCGCAACATATCTTCCAAGGTTTGGATATTCCTCTCACTTTGTCCGTCGGTCTATTGATGGTAGGTTGTACTCATGTCCAACCTAGTTCCTAAGGAACTTTGTAGCGACTGCCAGAACCTTGAAGTAAACCTACTATCTCTGTCCGAGATAATGGATATGGGAACACCATGCAGTCATACAATCTCTCGTATGTAAGTTCTTGTAAGCTTCTCCATCTTGTCTGTTTCTTAGATAGGCAGGAAGTGTGCGGACTTGGTGAATATGTCGATGACGACCCATATGGTATCAAGTCCACCCGTTGTCTTGGGCAACTTGGTTATGAAGTCCATAGTGATCCGCTCCCACTTCCATTCTGGTATCTCCGGCTGTTGTAGTAGACATGAGGGTTTCTGGTATTCGACCTTGACCTTAGCGCAAGTAAGGCATTTACTCACGAAGGTAGCAATCTCTGCTTTCATGTTAGGCCACCAGTATATATTTTTAAGATCCACATACATCTTATCTGAACCCGGGTGGACGGAATAACGAGTGTTGTGCGCCTCGTTCATGACTAAGTCTCTGAAACCATCGAGTTTCGGGGTCCAGATCTGATCCATGAAATAATAAGCTCTGCCACCCTTGACCTCTAAGTTCTTATCCATCCCTCCAAGGGATTCACCCGCCACGTTTTCAGGTTTCAAAGCGTCGAGCTGAGCCTCCTTAATTTGCGTGGACAGGTGTGAATGGATAGTCATAGTCAATGATTTGACTCTACGACCAGAGTATTCTTTCCGACTTAGGGCGTTAGCTACTACATTGGCTTTACCCGGATGATAACGAATTTCGCATTCGTAGTCACTGAGTAGCTCGACCCACCATCGTTGTCTCATGTTGAGCTCCTTCTGGTCGAATATATGTTTTAGGCTTTTGTGGTCTGTAAAGATAGTGCTTTTTGTACCATACAGGTAGTGTCTCCAGATCATCAGAGCAAACACAACTGCTCCCAGCTCAAGATCGTGGGTAGTGTAGTTGACCTCATGTGTCTTCAGCTGTCTCGAGGCGTAGGCGATGACCTTACCTCGCTGCATCAGAACACATCCGAGCCCTTGATTTAACGCATCGCAATAGACAACGAAGTCTTCTATCCCTTCGGGGAGGGATAGTATAGGTCCGGTGCACAAGGCTCGCTTGAGTGTTTGGAACGCTCTCTCATGCTTCTCTTCCCAGTTAAAGGCCACGTCCTTCTGGGTCAGTGTTGTAAGAGGTTTTGCAATGCGGGAGAAGTTCTGAATGAACCTGCGATAGTAACCAGCGAGGCCTAGAAATTGATGAATTTCTGTAGGCGTCTTTGGTGCTGACCAGCTCTCAATGGCCTTGATTTTTGAAGGGTCCACGTGTATTCATTAAATCCAGCTCTCAATGCCCTAAGAATTCGACTCTTCGGATCCAAAATTCGCATTTCGAGAACTTTGCATAGAGCTTCTCCGAACGCAGTATTTCTAAGACCTGTCACAGATGTTGACTATGCTCCTCCTTACTGCGAGAGTAGATAAGTATGTCATCGATGAAGACGATGAAGAACTGATCCAAGTAAGGACGACACACCCTATTCATTAAATCCATGAATACTGCGGGCGCGTTTGTTAATCCGAACGACATCACTACGAATTCGTAGTGCCCATAAAGAGTTCGGAAGGCTGTCTTTGGAACATCCTCCCCTAGCACTCGTAGTTGGTGATATCCGGACCTTAAGTCGATTTTTTAAAAGAAGTTCGCCCCTTGAAGTTGGTCAAATAAATCGTCAATACGAGGCAGAGGGTAACGATTTTTGACGGTCAGTTTGTTGAGCTCCCTGTAGTCGATGCACATACGGAACGATCTGTATTTCTTCTTCACGAACAAGACTGGAGCTCCCCAAGGTGAGAAGCTTGGTCTTATAAAGCCCTTGCTGAGAAGTTCGTTAAGTTGACAAGACAGTTCTTGCATCTCTGCAGGTGCTAGACGATAGGGCGATTTGGCTACGGGGGTAGCCCCTGGAACTAAGTCGATTCTGAACTCGACTTGATGTTGCGGATGTAATCCTGGAATGATCTTAATGCCTTTTGTTTCTTGGCTCACATTGACAACATGAGCAAGGAATGCGCGACATTCCTTTCGCAAGAATTTCTGGGCTTGAATGCTCGAAATGATACGAAGGTTCGTGCCGGGTTTGTCGCTATATACTACTAGAGTTTCGCCAGACGACAGAATAAGGCGAACAGCCTTTTCATAACACATGATGTCGGCACGATGAGGACTCAACCAATCCATGCCGATAATGAAGTCGAAACTTTTAATTGAGACCGGCATGAGGTCGATCGAAAATGAATGGCTATCTAGAGTTAGGGTACACCCTATGAATATACTTGTAGTGCTCTCCGTCTTTCCATTAGCCATTTCTACAGTGAACGGTTCTTTAAGTGCTCGTGATTTTTGCTTAAGTAAATGAGCAAATTTTTGGTTCACGAAACTCCTCTCCTCTCCACTATCAAACAATATGCATGCATAAGAGTTATCGAGGATAAACGTACCCGTGACCACTGTGGGGTCGGCAACCGCTTCCTCGTGGCCTATGGCCAGAACTCTTCCCACTCCACCAGTATTCCTTGCCTTAGGGCAGTCCCTCTTGTCGTGGCCCACCTCGCCACAACCGTAGCAAGCTTGGCCCACGCCAACGTCGGGGACTTGGTTGAGTGGCCTCGCCAGAGCTTTGCAGAAACGGGCAGTGTGCCCCTTCCTGTTGTAGTTCGAACACTGCATTTCCCGGCAGGCTCCAGTGTGGTGGAAGTTGCATTTGTTGCACTTAGGCAAACTTCCAGCGTACTCCTTTACCGGAGCAGTAGCCGCAGGTGCTATCGCAGCATGAACTGCCACGACCTGCTGCTTTTTGGCAGCCTTGTTCTTCGTTTTGTCATCCCATAACTTCTGCTTGGAATTAGCGGTTTTGGAAGGTTCTGAGATGGCCAGGGTCGTTGTTGCGGCCGGGGTACGAACCCCATGGTCTATAAGCCGATGTGCCAATCGCTTGGCACTATCGAATGTAGTGGGGTTTGAAGCTAACACATTCCCCTGAAATTGAGGCACCGGCCCCCATATATATCTCTCTATCTTCTTTCCCTCTGTATGAACCATGTTGGGAGAGAGGCCCACCAGTTCACAGAACCTGGCGGTGTAGGAGACTATGTCGGAGCCCTTCATGGTTAGGCTCCACAGTTCTTCCTCTAGTTTTTGGATTACGCCCCTTGGGCAGTATTCCTCAATCATTAGCTCTTTTAGAGCTTCCCAGCCCATAGCATTAGCCACCACTAGAGATAGTGACTTGACATGGCTATTCCACCATGTTAGGGCTTTTTCCTCAAAGGTGCAAGCAGCGAACTTGACCTTGCTCCGCTCTAGACAGGAGCAGATTTCGAAAACCGATTCGGTCTTCTCGAACCATTGCGAGAGGGCAATGACTTCGCCAGTCCCTCTAAAGGACTTGGGCTTGCAGTTAGTGAAGTCCTTATAGGAGCACTCTCTCAAGCGCACAGGAGCTTCGCCAAGAGTAGATTGAACAGGGGTTCCTCCTGCAGTGGAACCAGAAGAGTGATATTGAGCCATGGCCGTAGCCACAGCCGCAGCTACAGCAACATTTAGAGCTGATGTATCGATTTGAGTAGAAGGTGGTGTTGGTGCTGGAGTTACTGAAGGATTGCATCTTGTTGATCGATGTGGAGGCATCTTTTAACTATAAGTTTAGAAATATGAAGATGTTGTTAAGAATTTAATAGGAAAATTGATGAGAATGAATCATGGACTAATTCTCCATAGCCCAACAGCACAATTGAATAGCACGATTCAATGTAGATCTAGAACTAACAGATGATAGCATTTGGATAATAATTTCCATGAGATTAGATATCTGTCAATAATACTGGAATTACAGATGTAATAAGTTCGGGAAAAAATGGCCTAGAAGTAGGCCTTACATCAACCAAGATGGAAAAATTTTGACAGAACTACGACCTAATCAAGACCTAACAGGTCTAAGATTTACAAAGATAGGAAATTAGACTAGAGTTTTTACAAAACTAGGTTATATCCAAAAGAGAAGTCGATGGGACTCTATCGGCGACGAGAACTACTAGAGTGAGTTCTTGACTCCGACAGAAGATGTTCTATGTCCCTCATACGCCTATCAGATCTTGCTTGCTGAGCTCGATGTTCCCTGACTTCAGCTTCGGTTTCAGCAAGTTCCCTCTGCAGAGCTGCATTGCGGACCTGATTCCTTTCATGAGAAGACTCTAGCTGGCGAATGCGGACTGTGTTAACGCCAGAGTTGGCGTCAATCTCCACGACTCGGTCGATAGTTGCTCGACCTTGCTCGGTATTCCGAGAAATCCTCCGAACCATGATAGGTAGGACCCTGTCAGCTGAACCTCCCTAGGTCAGGTTGTAGAAGCTTTTGTCTCCATTGTAGGGAATGGGTTGACCCTGTTCCTGACTCCATCTATTCAAGTTTGTGGCCCACAGAGGTGTGAGTCCTTGAAATGTTGGACGAGGATTCAGGTTTGGGTCTTGAGCAGCTGGGGGTAGGTTGTTGACTTCAGGCTCTGAGTCAGAACCATCAGAAAAGCCTTCAGCTTCGTGATCATCCAAAGGGATTGGGTGATCATCTTCTGGCTCTTCTCCAAGCCATCCAGCATTGCCTTCGTTGGGATAGTACGGGTCTCCGGGAAGATGGAATCCAGCCATGATATCCACACGAGAAAAGGGGGTATAAGAAATCATTAAATAGACGCACTAATTAGATAATTATAAGATGATCTTTATCAGTTACTCCAATAATTGTTTAGTGCATACCAGTTATATGTACTCATAATAGAATAGACCTTCGAGTAGGTGACCCTAACTCTAAGTCCACAGCCAAACAAGGAACAAGAAGTAAAGCAAAGATCACAGATTCTAAGTCTATGACATCCTAGTACATATAACCTTGGTGTATCCACTCAACAATTTTTGGCATACTAATAAAAACCTTTTTAGTTCTCAGATAAGTAATTATAGTAACACAAAGTACTCCTATAGTATTTTAAGTTTATGTTCTATTCTAGTGTATTCGTTGTAGTAGTGTTGGTAAGTTTTTAGACTTGTTGCAACCTCACAACCATACTTAGGCACATGCTAGTCACTCCTCGGATAATATAGTTGAATAGGCTATATCTTCCCAGGGTTGACCATATGTCTCTATGTCTACTTGTGCTGCTCAATAATAGTAATACTTTTGTTCTATCCTAGTGACACTGATTTTTGTATGAATGCAGGTAGGTATACTTGGTTAAATATTTTATTGTTTAAAAGTATAAACTCTTTATCAGAGTATTTTAATCCCGTCGTGTTTATAGTTCGTATATCTTTTATGGGTTGATACACTCGATTCACTATAAACAATGCTCTGATACCAATCTGTCACACCCCAAAACCGGAACGGCGGAAACGTTCGGGGGTGGAGGATGTCATGTCCAGTATCACGACAATGCAAAGTAGTAAACAAGAAACAACATCATCCATTGCATTAATAATATAGCTTAATACAAGTGTGTTCTGTCAAGTTATATAGACACCAAAAATATAAATCAAAATAAAAGATGAGTCTTGAACGAGCTCCATCTTCTCAAAACCTGGCACCGGTACCTGTCTACTGGTGACCTGAGAATACAAGTTATTTTGAAAGAGTTTATCAGCTTTAAAGCTGGTGAGATCATAAGTATATTCGTGTATGTGTTTGTATGAAAGTGTTTGTAAGTATGTAATGTATAAGTTTGAAAATGTTTGTAAGTTGTTTGAACTCTCCTAGAAAACCCTATGTTTCCTACTAAAAGTAGCCTTCTACCAAGGCATCTAATGGTCGTGTGTGTGTCTCTTGTATGAGTATGTATTTTCCCAAATCTGACTATCATTAACCAAAAATATAGTTTTTACATTACTGTTTATTGTGTGAAGATCACAAAGTGAATGCAATGGGAAAGTGAAATAGTAATGTAGTGTTGTATTAAGTAACTACTGTTGTACTAAATACCTCAAACCAATTGTTATTTAAAGTACCATGTGATCGGCCTGTACCATAATACTGACTATAAACATGACGATGTAAGACGTCGGAAGAATTGACGTTTGGCACCAGTAGACTTGCAAGTCCCACTGTAGCGAGCAGCAAGGTGTAGGATACTCAATCCAGTATAGATCTATACACAAACTCAACGCTCTCCATCTAAGGAGATTCTGGATACAAAACGGGCCATGACAGGTGATGCCATGCCCCGTTACGTGGCTCACATAACTGTATTAGTGCACTTGTGAATGTATTGTATGTACTAGCTGTATTGTATGTTCTCTCTCTGTCTAGTATGTATGTATGTTCTCTCTGTATCGTATTGTTTGTTTCTCATCATATTATTCTCTATCTGTATGTTATGTTCTCTCTGTATGGTATTGACTAATGTATGAACTGACTCTTTGTATGTTTCACTGTTCTAGTAATAGTATTAGTATCTCCCTAAACTATACCTATTATAGCTTACTAGTAATGTTTTTTTGAATGAATGAACATGTTTGTATACCTTTGCTACCCAAAGGTATTGAATAGAAAGAAGTAACCTTTTATATCTATATACATATACATGATATATGACTAGGATTCAAACGACCTTCGGACAAACAACCGATACCCTAACTCCACAACCAAACAAGGAACAGGAACTAAGGTGAGCTATCAGTCCTAAGTACTTTCAATCCTACTTATATAACTATATCCATATAGATACACATTTAACAAAATATAAGTTTAAAAGAGTTTAATAAAAGTATTTGACATGTAAAAGAGTTTGTAAAACAGTTTGATAACTCACTTTGAAAAGTAAGAAATCCACTTGTTTGGTAGTCACTAATCACATGTGATTGATATAATAACTATAATAGTTCAACTTGTATTCCCCCCCCCCCCCCATAAAAGCATTTGAAATCATTTAAAAGGTTGATTAAGGGGTATGAACTCACATGTAATGAGTGGTTTGGATGAACGGATTGTTATAGGATGCTAAGTGTCAAGTGAAGACTTGAGCACACACAAGGATCCTAGTTAACATATAATATCACATATATGTATCCAATTAGTCTTTAAAGAACTAATTAGCCAAGTTAAGACATCCTAAGACATGTAAAACACTTGATTTAAGTGCTATAAGTACTAAGGATTGCATCTAAGGGTTGTAGGGCTTGGCTATTGAGTTTAGGGTCCAAGGGTAAACTCTTTTGGAGTTTACGGTTTTGGGACCAACTCCCTTGGAGTTTACGGTCGTAAACCCATGAGTTTACGGCCGTAAACTCATGGTACTTTTACCATTTTGTGTTTTGAAGCTTTATAAGTCATAAGGAAGCATCCTACTTCATGTCTAGGCCATAGGAAAGTGAATGTGGCATCATTTCACTCCTTTGTGGAGTTTACGGCCCATGGACCATTTCTCCATGAGTTTACGGCCGTAAACTCTAATGGTTCATGGTCTTTTTGATGTTTAAGGTCCTAAGCACATCAAGGATGGGATCTAGACTAGTATCCAAGGCTTGGTAAGGGACTAGGGCACACAATGGCCCCTTCATTAGAGTTTACGGTCCAAGAACATGTTGGACCGTAAATACCTTTGATGTTGTGTTTCTTTGTGTTTTCTAGATGATTAAGAAGTGTAACAAGCCTTATAACAAGCCAAGGTAAGAGTACTTACTATGTAAAAGCTTGAAAGGGTGTTAAAAGTCCAAGAACACTAGTGTGTGTTCTTGGTGAAACTAAGAACACTTGAAGATCTACACAAATGGAATGATTTCACGGATGGAATCACGTAATATCACTAGATTAAGTAAGATATCAACTTATTAGGGCAAGAAACACTTACAAAGTTGAAGATCAAGAAGGAAATTCGAATGATACTTGAGAGGATTTGAGTTCTAGTCTTGAAATGGTGAAAAAGTGTTAAAAATGGCTAAGTGCCATATTTATACCCCTTGGGGTTTACGGCCGTAAACACCATGTTTAGGCCGTAAACTCCAAACTCTTGGAGTTTTGGGACTTTATTGGTGCACAATAAACCCTAGGGTATCCTCTCTCCTGTTATCTCTTGAAGTACTAACTTTAAAACACTCAAACTGATTTCAAAAAGCTTGAAAGTTAGCAGAAACAGTTTGACTTCTATTGAAGTGACTGGTTGTACAGAATACAAATTTCGGGTTGTCACATTTATTGTGCACCAATAAAGTCCCAAAACTCCAAGAATTTGGAGTTTACGGCCTAAACATGGTGTTTACGGCCGTAAACCCCAAGGGGTATAAATATGGCACTTAGCCATTTTGTTCACTTTTTCACATTTTCAAGAACTAGAACTCAAATCCTCTCAAGTAGCATCTGATTTTCTTTCTTGATCTTCAACTATGTAAGTGTTTCTTGCCCTAATAAGTTGATATCTTACTTAATCTAGTGATCTTACGTGATTCCATCCATGAAATCATTCCAGTTGTGTAGATCTTCAAGTGTTCTTAGTTTAACCAAGAACACACACTAGTGTTCTTGGACTTTTATGTGACAACCTGAAATTTCTGTCCTGTACAACCATTCAATTCAATAGAAGTCAAAACAGTTTCTGCTAACTTTCAAGCTTTTTGGAATAACTTTGAGTGTTTTGAAGTTAGTACTTCAGGAGATAACATGAGAGAGGATGCCCTAGGGTTTATTGTGCAGCAATAATGTCCCAAAACTCCAAGAGTTTGGAGTTTACAGCCTAAACAAAGGTGTTTATGGCCGTAAACCCTAAAAGGGGGTATAAATATGACACTTAGTCATTATTTACCACTTTTCACATTTTCAAGATCCAAAACCCATTTCTCTCTCAAGTATCATCCGACTTTTCTTCAAGATCTTCAACTTTGTAAGTGTTTCTATCCCTAAAAAGTTGATATATTCCTTAATCTAGTGATCTTACATGATTCCATCCGTGAAATCATTCCAAAAGTGTAGATCTTCAAGTTTCACCAAGAACACCAAGAACACACACTAGTGTTCTTGGACTTTTAGCACCTTTTCAAGCTTCTACCTAGTATGTACTTCTATCCTAGTGTATTATAAGACTTGTTACACTCCTAAAACATCTAGAAATCACAAGGAAACACTAGATCAAAGGTTTTTATGGTCCAAGATGTTATTGGACCGTAAACCCTAATAAAGGGGCCAAAGTGTGCCCTAGTCCTTACCAAGCCTTGGAAACTAGCCTAGACCCCTTCCGTGATGTTCTTAGTACTTGAAAACTTCAAAAGACCATAACTTATTTGGGTTTACGGCCGTAAACCCAAAGACAAATGGTCCAAGGACCGTAAACTCCACAAAGGAGTGAAATGGTGCCCTAATCTCTTCATAAGGCTTAAACATGAAGTACGAATGCTTCTTATGACCTTCAGAGCTTCAAAACACAAAATGGTAGATGTACCATTAGTTTACGGCCGTAAAGTCATGAGTTTACGACCGTAAACTCAAAGGGTGATGGTCACAAAACCGTAAACTCCAATGGAGTTTACCCTTGAACCCTAAACTCAAATATAAGGTCCTACCACCCTCAGATGCAATGCTTAGGACTTATAGCACTTAAATCAAGTGTTTTATATGTCTTAGGATGTCTTAAACTTGGTTAATTAGTTGTTTTATGACTAATTGGATACATATATGTGTTATTATATGTTAACTAGGATCCTTGTGTGTGTTCAAGTCTTCACTTGACACTTAGCATCCTATACATTCCGTTCATCCAAACCACTCACTACAGGTGAGTTCATACCCCTTTAATTAACCTTTTAAATGTTTTTAAATGCTTTTATGGGGGGGGGGGATACAAGTGGAACAATTATAGTTATTATATCAATAACATGTGATTAATAACTACCACGCAAGTGGATTTCTTACTTTTCAAACAGTTTTACTTCAAACTGTTTCACTTCAAACTGTTTTACTTCAAACTGTTTTACTTCAAACTGTTTTACAAACTCTTTTACATGTCAATTACTTTTACTTAAACTCTTTTACACTTATTTTCTGTTAAATGTATATCTTTATAGATATAGTTATATAAGTAGGATTGAAAGGACTTAGAACTGATAACTCACCTTACCTCCTGTTCCTCGTTTGGCTGTGGACTTAAGGTATCGGTTATTTGTCCGAAGGTCGTTTGAATCCTAGTTATATAATATGTATATGTATATAGATATAAAAGTTCCTTCTTTCTATTCAAAACCTTTGGGTAGCAAAGGCATACATACATGTTTATACATTCAAATCATACTATTAGTAAGCTACTATAGGTGTAGTTTAGGGAGTTACTAATACTATTACTAGAACAATGAATCATACAATGAGTCAGTTCATACATAAGTCAATACATGCTAGATAGAGAGAGAACACACAATACAGCTAGTACACACAATACATTACAATACATGCTAGATAGAGAGAGAACACACAATACAACTAGTACACACAGTACATTACAATACATGCTATATAGAGAGTGTTGAAAATATACGATCTGATTACCACGAATAAAGGCTCGGATACCAGTTACTGGGTGACAGATATATATATATATATATATATATATATATATATATATATATATATATATATATATATATATATATATATATTTAAGGAGATAAGATGCGGAAAAAAATAAGAAGTGTGGAATAAATATAAACTGGAAAGCTATAAATGACTGAAAGCTATAAATGAAATAAATGACAGTATTTAAATGACGTAAAGCTGTAATAAAATATATAAATATATAAATATATATAAAGTCGGTTCGTCAATAAATTGACTGAACTGGTTTAGAATTGGACTGGATCTTAATAGACTGTGTCTCTATTTGTTCAAAGTTCAATCCGGTAAGTAACAATAAGTTTTTTTTATGTAACAATGAATTGTTTACAAAACGATACAAAATACACGGGT
This sequence comes from Lactuca virosa, assembly GCF_052849685.1. Classification (NCBI taxonomy): domain Eukaryota; kingdom Viridiplantae; phylum Streptophyta; class Magnoliopsida; order Asterales; family Asteraceae; genus Lactuca; species Lactuca virosa. The sequence continues at coordinate 385,436,965 of NC_136429.1, forward strand.
AATGTTTTTTGTATGTGGGTATGAGGTTTTTTAAGGTGATTTGATGAGGTTGAAGTGGGTATTTGGAGGGTGGTAGAAGGTGTAATAAGGTTGTAGTTTTGGTGTTATAAGGTAACAAAGAGGGTGATGTTGAAAGAGCTTTGGGTGGTTATGAATATAGATTTTCGTAGTAAATCTCTCTGGATAGCCAATTCTCTCTCGCGTCTCTCTGGGGTTTGCAGTGGTCAAAAAAATCGAGGAAAATTCCTGGATGTAGGTAAGGTCCTGAATAATTTGTGTTGCAAATCTCTCCCGTATTATCTTGTTGAGTTGTGCTCGGTGAATTTTTTCTTAACTTGCAAATTTTGAAGTCGAAAATCAGCAAGGTGATGATGGTTGTGGTGATTTGAAAGGGTTTTTGGAGGAGGTTTAAGGAGGGTATTTGGAGGGTGTTTAGAGAGTATTTTGAGGTTGGCTATGTGTTTATTCTTCTGGAGATGAGAGAGTAATAGGAGATATATTACAAGGAAACACAAAACACACACAAAAACTCATGTAAACATGCATCTATATATATGCAAAGGAATCAAACAACTCTTCCACTTGTGTTTGTTTATGAAAAAGAAATAGCTTGGTGGATGTAATAGTTGGTAGCACACATGGTGTTGGGTTCTTTTTGCTTTATTCATTTCTTTCCATTATATATATATATATATATATATATATATATACAATATACAATATATATATATATATATATATATATATATATATATATATATATATATAATATACATATATATATATATATATATATATATACAATATACATATAATATACATATATATATATATATATATATACATATATATATATATGTATAATATACATACATATATATATTGTTGAAACTGTTTAGTCGCACAACTAAATTTTCTCGTCTATGCGTTTTCTGTCATTCACGTGTTTTCGTATATTCCGTTTGATCACGAATTAATGCAACCTGAAATAACTGATAATATTTGTTAGATAACATAAAAAACAGTTCGTCTTATTTCAGTGATGATCACATACAAAAACATTTTTCAACAATTTCCCCCTATGTGATCATTGATGAAATAAGGATAGATATAATCACATTAACAGTTTTAATCTTGAAGATTTGGGATAAAAGTTTTGTCAATGAGAAGATATATATATAAAACCATTGTAATCGTTTTGAAAGTTTGTGACTTGGTTTAACATATCTTATGTAAAAGATTTTCAGAAATTTGTTTCCGAATTAAAGTCTCGGGTTCGGTTATCAAAGGGTAGTCATATATGTATCTAAAGAAATTTCCTTAGATTTTATAGCATTATTAATGACGACAAGTGGTCTAACAGGTCGATTCAGATGAACGCTCATAGGTATAGCTCACACTTCACTTGGGTGTTTGGTTGTTCTGGCAGCAGAACAAGTTAATGATCACTAAAAATGAGTGATATCTCTCTCTGACGACTCACACTCATATTGGAGGTGTTCAGCTATGCTTTTCCTGTAAAGTCACTTAGTCTCATTATTAGATAATCAATCACATAAGACTGGTTTCGGCATTACTCAACGGGTTTCTTCATTCATGCCATTAAAGTTCACAATCTCTCCGTCGGGAAATACATGTAGAGGGGTTTAGCAATTTTCATAGTGCAGTTTGCAACTAAGATTCTTCAGTGATGAAGGCTACAGTATCCCGGAAAATCCATTGTTGTTGCAGCTTCTTCTTTGATAGTATCCTGTTTGTTGATCAATATCGATTTATTGTAAAAAGATATTTTGTTTTAGCATTGAGAATTTGCTACATTTGAGACCTTTTTAAGAGTATTTGACTTGAGTGATTGAGATATCTTCTTTTGTGAAAAACAAATCGCGGGATTTTATGATTTTTGTTTTGAAATAACCATTTGGTTGAAAGTTTGTTTGAAAATACCAAATATAGAATATTTTTTTGTTTTGTTTGGTATATCTTTATTGAATCCATTTGTTTTCTTGTTGATTTGTCTTTGAGGATTAGATGTTGATAGATATTTGTTTCTCCTTTGGTTTTCTTGTAAGGATATGTCGTTGTTTGCTTGATGGATCATGGGATCTCAAGTCTTCATTTTTGGTTGGCTTTTATCTAGGTAGGGATAGGTGGCATAAAAGACAGTTTGTCTAGTATGTAAGAAATGAATGTATCGTCCCTGGTCATTTTGATATCTAAGCAAAAATGAGACCGTGACAAGGTATAATTGGGTATACCTTATAAGCAATAGTGACACACCTAAGCTCACAAGAAATGAATTCCACAATGATTTAGATCGACGAGGCACAAATTCTCACATGGGTTTTTGTTTTCATCTGAACCTCCTAACCTTATGTCCCTTGATTGTTTAAAATCGTCAATAATGAAATAAAATCGAAGGAAATAAAGTTATATACATTATGAAAAGTAGGATATTTGAACCTTCACTCCAATTGAGAATCAATATGACTTAAAATCTTCATCGAGCATAAGCATCTGAAAATTAAGTCAAGAGAAGATTAATCACAAGGTTCTATAAAAGCTTATTATGGCAAGTCTTTTATTAATTTTTTTTTTGAAGATTTGTTTTTCTGAATGTTTTTGGAAATATTGGTTATTTGAATGTTTTTGGTATTTTTTAAAAGGAAAGCAATTTTCAATTGTTTTTGAATTTTCCTTTTGAATGAAAGTAAACACACTTTTGTACAAACAAAAAGTAAAAGTTTAAGGATAGATGTTATCTGGATTTAACATTCCTAGACGGCCTAGGAAGTATTGAAACTTTGTTTCATCGAGAGCCTTAGTGAAGACATCAGCAATTTGATCTTCGGTGTTGATGAAGTGCAATTCGATATGACCCTTTTGAATGTTGTCTTTGATGAAATGATATCGAATGTCGATGTGCTTTGTCATGGAATGGTGAACGGGATTGTGAGAAATGGCAATTGCACTGGTTGAGTCACAAAATATGGGAATTTGTGAAATTTTGAAGCCATAGTCTCGCAGTTGAGTTTGCATCCATATGACTTGCGAACAACAGCTGGCGGCAGCGACGTATTCAGCTTCTGCTGTTGATGTGGATACACAAGTCTGTTTCTTTGAAGTCCAACTCACTAGTCTACCTCTTAGGAATTGACAGCTACCAGATGTACTCTTTCTATCTAACTTGCATCCTCCATAGTCTGAGTCGGTGAAAGCGTTCAGCTGAAAATCGGATTTAGCTGGATACCAAAGGCCAAGTTTGGGAGTGCCTTTTAGGTATTTGAAGATGCGTTTCACAGCAACTACATGGGATTCCATAGGATTTGCTTGGTATCTGGCACAGACACATGTAGAAAACATGATGTCAGGTCTGCTGGCAGTGAGGTATATAAGAGTGATCCGATCATTCCACGATATCTTTTCTGATCAACAGGTTTGCCATTTAAGTCTGCATCGATTTTGTATCCAAAAGCCATTGGGGTTTTTGCGGTATTGGATTTGTCCATTGAAAAGCGAGTTAGTAGGTTTTTGACATAATTCTCTTGGTTGATGAAAATGCCATCAGTTGACTGTTTGATTTGAAGTCCGAGAAAAGTAGTCATCTCCCCAATCATGCTCATTTCAAATTTGCTCTTCATTAGATCTGCAAACTTAATACTCAAAGATTCATCAGTAGAACCGAAAATAATGTCATCAACATATATTTGTACGATTAAAAGATGTTTATTATAGATTTTACGAAAGAGGGTTTGATCGATTGAACCTCTTTTAAAACCTGATTCTTCGAGAAAGGTTGTCAATGTGGCATACCAGGCTCGGGGTGCTTGTTTCAAGCCATATACAGCTTTCTGCAATTTGAAGCTGTGATCAGGAAATTTGGGATCTTCGAAACCTGGTGGTTGTTGGATGTATACATCGCGATCTAACTCTCCATGTAGGAATGCACATTTAACATCCATTTGGAATACTTTGAAGTTCTTATGTGCAGCATATGCAAGAAAGATGCGAATTGCTTCAATGCTGGCAACTGGAGCATATGTTTCATCGTAGTCGATTCCTTCTTGTTGTGAATATCCTTTGACTACGAGACGTGCCTTGTTTCGACAAACGATTCCTTGATCGTCAGTTTTGTTTCTGAATACCCATCTTGAACTTATAACAGAAACATCGGGTGGGGTAGGGACAAGATTCCATACGTCTTTTCTTTCAAATTCTTCTAGCTCTTCTTGCATAGCTTTTACCCAGTCTGGATCTTTGAGAGCAGAATGTATGGTTTTGGGTTCAGTCATGGATAAGAAGGCTCCAAATAAACAATCATTAGAAGTTGTGGATCTAGTTTGGATGCCTGAGTTTGGATCTCCGATGATTTGGTCAGTTGGGTGGTTTCTGGTCCATTTTATTAAGCGATTCTCTTCCGCTATAATAATTGGAATTTCAGTATCTCATTGTTCTTCTCCGGGAGTTTCATCTTGGAATAGGTTTGAAGGTTTCCTCATAAATGATGCATCGGGATTGTTTTGGATATTTGGGGATGGGGTATTTAAAGGAGGATTTGGTGTTTGTTCCAATGAAGAAGTATGTGTAGGTGGTTCCCCCTCGAATTGATCTGCATCATTTCGGTTTGTTTGTGGAGTTCCTTCAGTGGTTGTTCCTGTAGAATCAATAGAAGTAGTTAGAAGTTCAGAATTGTAAGCGGTTTTGGGTTGTTCAAAAAGTAAATCAAGATCGATTTCAATATCTCTGTCAGGAGAAGGTGTTTGTTGAATTGGATTTTGAAAAATATTATCGATCATTTTTGAACCAAAATGTTCACGATCCAATTTCCTGACATAAAATTCATCGAAATGAACATCGGTACTTTCTTCAATTACTCTGGTACGTTTGTTCAGTACTCGATAAGCAGTTGAGGAAAACGAGTAACCAAGGAAAATTCCTTCGTCCGACCTTGATTCAAATTTTGAAAGGTGATCTTTGTTGTTCTGTATGAAGCATCGACAACCAAAAATATGGAAAAATTTGATGTTTGGTTTTCGGTTGTTAATGACTTCATATGGTGTTTTATGAAGATGTTTATGGATTAAGGAACGATTTTGAGTGTAGCAAGTTGTGGCTATTGCTTCTGCCCAGAAGTATTGTGGCAGATCAGCGAAGATAAGCAATGATCTTGCAGCTTCACATAGAGTTCTGTTCCTTCTTTCGACAACGCCGTTCTGTTGTGGAGTGTATGGGGCTGAGAAGTTATGTTCAATTCCTTTGTCTTTGAGAAATGAATCTAGAGTCTTGTTTTTGAACTCTAAACCATTATCACTTCGGATTCTTCGAACAGGTCGCTTGAGCTTCAGTTCGATTTGTTTTATGAAGTTGATAATCTCTTCAGGTGCTTCTGATTTTAGTCTTAAGAAGAAGACCCAAGCAAAGCGCGAGAAGCCATCAACGACAACAAGAATGTAGTTCTTCCCTTGTATGGTTTGGGTTTTGGCAGGGCCACAAAGGTCTATGTGCAGCAATTCTAGTGGTTCCGATACACTAGATTCCGAGATGCTTTTGTGAGTGGATTTGGAAAGTTTTCCCTTTTCACATGCAACACACAGAGTGTCATTATCAAGCTTCAGAAGTGACAGTCCTCTAACAAGATCATCACCGATCAGTTTGTTGATGTACCCAAAGTGTAGATGGGAAAGGCGGCGGTGCCATAACCAACTGATATCTGCTGGGGCTTTTGATAGCAGACATATATCGGGTTTACCATAGATAAGATCCATGTCAAGTGGATACATATTTCCGGCACGGTAAGAATCAACAATGATTTCTTTGGTTTTGGCGTCCATGATCAAGCTTCTTTGTTTGGTGAATAGGACTTCAAGATTGTTATCACACAGTTGAGAAACACTGATGAGGTTGTGTTTCAGGTCATCGACATAGGCAACTTTCTTTATGGTGAAGTTACCATTTGTTATGTTTCCATAACCCTTGATTTTTGCCGTCATGTTGTTGCCGAAGGTAACGTCTTGATTGGTTTGGGTGGGTTTGAAGTCACGAAGGTAGTTTCGGTTTCCTGTCATATGCTTGGAGCAGCCACTATCAATATACCATGTATCATCCTTGGGTTCTCCAACATTAGATACCTGCAATTTAGACAGAAGATTTAGGTACCCAAATCTGAATGGGTCCTGGTTTGTTAGTTGTTTTTATTTTAGGTTTTTTGTTTACTGAACTTCTTGTAGCATTTGACTTCATATTGCTATAAGAGTTTGGTTTATAAGGATGGAATGGTTGAGGTTTGATTTTATTTATTAAATTTTCCCAAAAAGTGATTTGTTTATGAAAATTCGTTGGTTGATAAAATCTGTGATTTGGTGAATAATATCCTAGATGTGAATTTTTTTTTTGAAAAGTTCTCTTCATATCTGGGATGTGATTGGCGGTTATGAAAGGCTTTTTGAAGATGATGTTTTGAAACTTTCTGATTTGGTCGTTTTTGAAAGTTCCTTGAATTTTTAAAGGTGATCTCTTGAAAGCGGTTTTCAAAAGGTTTTTGAAAAGGTTTTGGTTTTTGTTTGGAAACCTGTTTTTGAGGTATGACGTATGGTTTAACAGGTTTCTTTGGTTTGTTTTCAAAAGCCTTTGGTTTGTTAAGTGGGGTTATGGTTGCTTCATTGGTATGTTTGATTTGGTTTGTTGAAGAACTAGCAGAGTTTGTTTCAGATTTTACAACTCTTTTGATAGACTTTTTGGAAACAGTGAAAGCAGTGTCATCTGGGCTACAGTTGATAACTGTTTCATCATCTGAATCTTCCTCATTAGCAGATGTGAAAAGATCTGGAAGAGTAGATTCAGAGTTTTCACAAATTGTCATGTTTTCTTGTTTAGCTAGTTCATTTTCAAAGGATTCTCTTCCAATTCCTGGTCTGTAATTCGTATCAATTTTGCCAGTTCCTAAGGTGTTTGCTTTGGTGAAAACATCATCACTTAGTTTTCTAGCAATTTTGATAGAATTCATATTCCATATCAATCTTTTGTTTTCAGATTCAAGAAAATTGGTTTGGTTTAAAGAATCAGTCAGTTTTTCATTTAAAGTTTTGTATTTTTCAGTTGATTCTTGAAAGTTTTGTTTCAACTGAAGGATTTCCTTTTCTAAAACATCTTTTGTTTCAGAGGAAATGACTGACTGATTTTTTTGTTCCAAATCCTTTTTCTGAATTAGGGTTTGATTTAATTGTTCCAAGACGTGATTATAATCTTCTGATTTTCTTTCAACGTCTCTTTCCAATTTGTTCTTTATCCTTGTTGATTCTCCAAATTTGAGTTGCAAGGTTTGTAACTCAGATTTGCAGATATCGGAATCGATCATTGTGTCATGATATTTTTTGAGATCAGCTTCTAGACTTTTCTCAATCTTGGTTATATGGGACTCAAAAATTGATTTGGAAAGACCAAGTTCAGAGATCATAGACCATACCTGTTCTATGACGTTTGGAGCTCTTGAAGGTCTATCAACACCAACTACGAAACAGAAGTTAGATTGTGTTGGTTCATTGTCAGCTTCGTCTTCAGAAGTTGGCCAGTATTCCACGTTTGGTTCATAGATTGCCATCAATGCTCTTTGCTTATCTTGATTTTCCTGTTTCTTTAATTCATCGGCTTTTTGAGTGTAGTATGCTGAGTCTTTGACTTTGGTTTTGTTTTTGGCTCGGCATTCTCTGGCATAGTGATTAGTTCCTTTGCAGTTGTGACAAATGATCACTTCTTCATCACTGTCATCCTTTTGACTTTTATTCGGAAGTCTTTCAGGAGCTTGAGTTTGGATTTGTTGGGAAGATTGGGAAGGGTTCTGTTGGAATCCCAAATTTTGGTTGTTTTGAAAGCCATTGTTTTGATTAGTGTAACCTTGATTTTGGAATCCTCTGTTTTGGTTTTGAAAACTGTTGTTTTGGTTATTGTTATGATGACTTGAGTTGGGATTGTTTTGAAATCCCTGGTTTTGAAAACCTTGGTTTGAATTGTTTTGGAAGGAAGGTCTTTGAAAATTTTGTCCAAAATAAGGTCTTGGTTGAAAACCTGAGTTGTTTTCAACAGGTTGAGGTCTTGGTTGAAATCCAGAATTATTTTGTCCAAATGATGGTCGGTTTTGAAAATTTGGTTTAAAATTCGATTGACCGTGATTTGGAATAAATCTCTGGAGGTTTGTGTTTGCTACCAAAGCAAACAGTTGTTGGTAGTCTGCTTCATCATTTAAATCAGATTGATCAAAAGAATTGTTCAAAAAGGGTTGGTTTTGAAAAGATGTCTGATTAAAATGATTGAAGTTTTGTTCATTAAAAGGTGTTTGGTTTTGAGAAGATGTGGAAACGAGAGCAAGTGGTCCTCCAAAAGCTGTAGTGGTTGGTGGGTCAATCGAGGATTCATATGATTGAAGTTCTCCACACAAATTGTATAAAGTTTCAGTATGAATGGCTGGATTTCCCTGAATGATGAGTTTAACCATCTTCCAGCTTTCGTAAAGATTGTTTAGAAACTTGAGATTTATCTCGTGTTGTGTCTTTTTGATGCCCAAATTGTTCATTTTTACCATGATAAAATTGAACCTATCATGAGCATCATGGATGGTTTCTGATGAAAGCATCTTGAAATTATCGAATTCATTTAAAACAGATGTTCTTTTGTTTCCAATAATTCTTTGATTTCCACAAAAACGATTTTTTAAATTTTCCCAGATTTGATTTGCAGTCAACAGTATTATGTCATCCATTTGACTTAGAATACTGTGGGGAATTCCAGACACAAGTTCCTTTTTGGCTTGGAGTTGCAGTCTTTTTTCGGTTTCAGCAAGAGTGGCTTGATTTGTAGCAAGAGTAGCCATATTTTCTGGAGTAACATATGTTCCTTCTACACAATTCCAGACATCTTGACTTATGGTGTTAAGATGAAGATTCATACGGCCAACCCACGAATTATACTCTTCAGGAATAAGTATGGGTGCCCGTGAACCAGATCCCAAGCTGTTAGCAATAGAAACAGAGTTCATGTTGGAATAATTAGCAGAAGACATAATAAAATTTTTGTTTTTGAAAGGATTTTGAACAAGTGATATTAAAATGAAATTTTTAAAGAAAAACTTATGGAAGGTTTATAAACGCTAACCAAAAGTTTTCGACAAAAATTTCAAAGTAAATCACACAAGCTCTGAACTTTTTTGTTTAAGATTTTTTTTTTTAAAAAAAAATTTTTTAATAATTTTTTTTAAGGATTTTGAACTAGTGATATTAAAATGAAATTTTTAAAGAAAAGCTTATGGAAGGTTTATAAACGATAACCAAAAGTTTCGACAAAAATTTCAAGGTAAATCACACAAGCTCTGATACCAATTGTTGAAAATATACGATCTGATTACCACGAATAAAGGCTCGGATACCAGTTACTGGGTGACAGATATATATATATATATATATATATATATATATATATATATATATATATATATATATATATATATATATATATATTTAAGGAGATAAGATACGGAAAAAAAATAAGAAGTGCGGAATAAATATAAACTGGAAAGCTATAAATGACTGAAAGCTATAAATGAAATAAATGACAGTATTTAAATGACGTAAAGCTGTAATAAAATATATAAATATATAAATATATTAAAGTCGGTTCGTCAATAAATTGACTGAACTGGTTTAGAATTGGACTGGATCTTAATAGACTGTGTCTCTATTTGTTCAAAGTTCAATCCGGTAAGTAACAATAAGTTTTTTTTATGTAACAATGAATTGTTTACAAAACGATATAAAATACACGGGTAATGTTTTTTGTATGTGGGTATGAGGTTTTTTAAGGTGATTTGATGAGGTTGAAGTGGGTATTTGGAGGGTGGTAGAAGGTGTAATAAGGTTGTAGTTTTGGTGGTATAAGGTAACAAAGAGGGTGATGTTGAAAGAGCTTTGGGTGGTTATGAATATAGATTTTCGTAGTAAATCTCTCTGGATAGCCAATTCTCTCTCGCGTCTCTCTGGGGTTTGCAGTGGTCAAAAAAATCGAGGAAAATTCCTGGATGTAGGTAAGGTCCTGAATAATTTGCGTTGCAAATCTCTCCCGTATTATCTTGTTGAGTTGTGCTCGGTGAATTTTTTCTTAACTTGCGAGTTCTGAAGTCGAAAATCAGCAAGGTGATGATGGTTGTGGTGATTTGAAAGGGTTTTTGGAGGAGGTTTAAGGAGGGTATTTGGAGGGTGTTTAGAGAGTATTTTGAGGTTGGCTATGTTTTTATTCTTCTGGAGATGAGAGAGTAATAGGAGATATATTACAAGGAAACACAAAACACACACAAAAACTCATGTTAACATGCATCTATATATATGCAAAGGAATCAAACAACTCTTCCACTTGTGTTTGTTTATGAAAAAGAAATAGCTTGGTGGATGTAATAGTTGGTAGCACACATGGTGTTGGGTTCTTTTTGCTTTGTTCATTTCTTTCCATTATATATATATATATATATATATATATATATATATATATATATATATATATATATATATATACATACAATATACAATATATATATATATATATATATATATGTATGTATATACATACATATATATATATATATATATACAATATACATATAATATACATATATATATATATATATACATACATATATATATATATATATATATATATATATATATATATATATATATATATATATAATATGCATACATATATATATTGTTGAAACTGTTTAGTCGCACAGCTAAATTTTCTCGTCTATGCGTTTTCTGTCATTCACGTGTTTTCGTATATTCCGTTTGATCACGCATTAATGCAACCTGAAATAACTGATAATATTTGTTAGATAACATAAAAAACAGTTCGTCTTATTTCAGTGATGATCACATACAAAAACATTTTTCAACAGAGAGAGAACACAATACAGCTAGTGCACACAATACATTACAATACATGCTAGATAGAGAGAGAACACACAATACAGCTAGTACACACAGTACATTACAATACATGCTAGATAGAGAAAGAACACAATACAACTAGTACACACAGTACATTACAATACAGGCTAGATAGAGGGAGAACATACAATACAGCTAGCACATACATTACATATACATTTCTTCAGTTATGTGAGCCACGTAACGGGGCATGGCATCACCTGTCATGACCGTTTTGTATCTAGAATCTCCTTAATTGGGGAGCGTATGACTTTGTGTATAGATCTATACTGGATTGACTATCCTACACCTTGCTGCTCGCTACAGTGGGACTTGCAAGTCTACGGGTGCCAAACGTCATTTCTTACGACGTCTTACATCGTCGTTTTTCTATAGAGCCGGTAGCAGGATACAGGACGATCACATGGTACTTTAAATTACAATTGGTTTAAGGTAGTTAGTACAGCAGTAGTTACTTAATACAACACTACAGTACTATTTCATTTTCCCATTACATTTACTTTGTGATCTTCACACAATAAACAATAATGTAAAAACTATATTTTTGGTTAATGATAGTCAGATTTGGGAAAATACATACTCTTACAAGAGACACGCACATAGATACTAGATGCCTTGGTAGAAGGCTACTTTTAGTAGGAAACATAGGGTTTTCTAGGAGATTCAAACCTTTTACAAACATTCACGAGCTTTTACATACTTACACTTCACATACTTACAAATACTATCATATAAATACAAACATTAAAATACTTATGATCTCACCAGGTTTAAAGCTGATACTCTCTTTCAAAATAACTTGTATCCTTAGGTCACCAGTGGACAGGTACCGATGCAAGGTTTAGAGAAGATGGAGCTCGTTCATGACTCATCTTTCATTTTGATTTATATTTTGGTGTCTATTTAACTTGATAGAACACACTTGTATTAAAATTATATTATTAGTGCAATGGATGATGTTGTTGCTTGTTTACTACTATTCATTGTTGTGATACTGTACATGACGTCCTCCGCCCCTGAACGTTTCCGCCGTTCTTGGTTTTGGGGTGTGACAGATTGGTATCAGAGCATTGTTTATAGTGAATTGAGTATATCAACCCATAAAAGATATACAAACTATAAATACAATGGGATTAAAATACTCTGACCAAGAGTTTATACTTTTAAATAATAAAATAATTAATTAAGTATACATGCCTGCATTCATACTAAAATCAATGTCACTAGGACAGAATAAAGGTATTACGATTGTTGGGGAGCACAAGTCGACTTAGAGACATATAGTCAAAACTGGGAAGATATAGCCTGATCAACTATATTATCCGAGGGTTGACTAGCATGTGGCTAAGTGTGGTTGTGAGGTTGCAACAAGTCTGAAAACTTACCCACAATACCACAATGAGAACAATAGAACATAAACCTAAAATACTATAGGGGTATTTTGTGCTACTATAAACTACTTATGTGCTAGATTCTTATATCCCTTTTCTCGTGTAGATCATGGTTGGATTCCATCCCTACGGCAACTTGTACTTCCCTAACCAAGGTAATGGAGGAGGGTTTGAAGCTGATCCAGGAAATGACCACCCAATCCCCGTGGATGGTCACCAGGCTGAAGGCTTCGCAGGTGGTTCTGACTCCGAGCCTGAAGTTGAGAACCTACCCCCGATGGCTCTTGTTCCAAATCCTAACCCTCGTCCGGCTTTTCAAGGCCCGACGCCTCCGTGGGTGGAAAGTTTGGAAACATGGAGCCAAGGCCAGGATCAGCCCATGCCATTCAATGGAGACCGAAGCTTTTATGACCTGAGCGAAGGAGGCTCAGCAGACAGAGTCTTGCCAATCCTAGTCCGTAGAGTGGCCCGAAATGAGATTCAAGGTAGGACAGCCCTCCATCAAATCACAGAAGTCGTCACCAATACGAGAATGCATACCCTCCGCACCATTCGTCTGGAAGATGCTCGTGACAGATCCTGAGTAGACCATGAGACCCTGCAGCAAGAGCTAGCTGAAACTCGAGCTGAAGTCATAGAGCTCCGAGTACGCCAAAGGGTGTATGAAAGGCACCTCATTGATATGGAGCGTCAGCTGGCTGAACTAAGGGTTCACCCCACGGATAACTGTCACCAGTAGGAGATATTCCACATTTCTTTCCTTGGTGGAAAGAATAGTCTTCCTATCTATGCTCTAAGTATCACTTTTCTAAGTAAATAACTTTGTACTATAAGTACTTTCTAGTTAGGCCAGTATGCCGTCAAAACTTTTGCTACTTCGGATATGATGTAAGACCTACTCCAAGGTCATTTTTCCCAAATATATTACATCTTAAATATCAATGATATTGTCATTAGGCTAAATTCTGTGCCAATCCCTGTTCAGATACTTTCGTTTTGCTATCGTTAGAATCCTATCTAAACCCTCACTTCGTCGAATTAATGAGCTATGGTGAATTAGCTCAAGGATTCCTTCCAATTCTTGCCGAAGGTTGGATAGCAATTGTCTTATAACCATTCTATGAACTTACTTCTACTCTTTACTAGGACTGCATCATAGGGATGTAGGTCAAACCCTCGAGTTACTCCTACTCTTTACATGAATGGTCGAAATACTCCTAAGTTCAACCCTAACCACTCACGAACTCATTTTCTTTTGCATAACAGAATCATGTCGTCACCCAGGAATAACCAGCCGAGCAACGAAACCACTATCCTTCATATCGACTCTGCTACGTTCCAAGCAGTGGTAACAGCTGTCGTGGCAGCTATCCTTGCATACCTCAACGATAATAGTCCGAGCCAGGCAGGCGAGGGGGTTGAAAATTTCAATCGTTGTATCCATTCGGGAAGCCAACAAATGATAACAGTTACAGACTCACAAAGCTGAAAAACAGAGAACAAGAAACGAAAGCGCCAAGCCTAGAAGGAGCGCAAGCGATCCCAAAGACTTGCCATGCAACAGCAACAAGTGGCAACCCCTGCCAACCCAGTACCGATCAGACCATACGAGGGAAAACTTCTGAGGTCTGACAATTGTAGCTTTCATCATAATGGGGCTTGCCATGAAATCCAATGTTGCAATTGCCTTAAAATAGGGCACCATGCTCGTAGCTGTGGAGCACCGGCATGACCCATCACTCAAGCCCCTGACATCGGAGTCAGTCGGGCTTACTATGGTGTCGGTGAAATCGGACACCTTAAGAGGAATTGTTCGAAAAGGAGGAGCAGCGAAAGCGACCGTGTCTACATAACCCTGACCCAATACATCATTTCCACCACCGATGCGGGTGCTAGCCAGATGTGTCATTTATGTGGTGAGATAGGACATCTCAAGAAGGATTGTCCAATAACGAAGAACTCTGGCTCAGACGGGAAGATACTAAGGATCACAGCCGCAAGAGAGACTACTCCGGACCCACGTTGAAATATTAGGGCGTTTCGTTTTATTAGACTTATAAATTGTTAAAAACTAGTGCAAATCGAGTATTATCTTTTTGGCGAGATCCCGTCAGTCAAGGGACTTTCGTGCTGCGTATACTTGCTTTTTGTGGTATGCCCTGTTCGCAGCAGTAGTCTTATAGATAAACCTAAGGTACTTAAACTCTGTAGAAGTTGCACTGTGATGTTTTGTAACCCCTTTATGATCTAGTCTAACGCCTTTTATTCCGAGTAGTCCGACATTACCGTTTAACTTGAGTAAATGCGATCCTCACAATGCCAGTTTCATGTGTAAATTCTTTTCTCCGAAATCACCTTTCTAGCGAAGCCGTCATTCCAGAACTCCGAGGTACTCATGCAGAGAGTACCTTATGTCTCGTATCCTTCCCGAAGACACTTCAGCAAAACTCCCCGGAGTACCACTCGTACAGTACGTTAAGTTCAACCCGAAGACCCATACGATTGATCTATCGCTGAACAAGGTATACACAAGGGTGGTATATAATCAAGGTTCTACAGGCTTAGAATTGATAATTCCGCTTCAACTTCTTTTCCTTGTTTGGATGTGAGCTTGAAGAAGAATTATTTATTCGATTGCCTTTTCAGTCTTAATTATATACGACTCGTATACACGAAACTTTGATTGATGAACCAAATATGACTTCCGATATGAACTTTAGGACGGAGACTGCCCAAGACTACGAGTGATAGTACTGCCGTGCGGATAAACTTAAAATCCAAATCAAATGCCCTTCCCACCGATCGAGTAAATAGATTCAGATAGAACCGAAAACTCCCAGGATTACCCCCGCAACGTCAAGTCGAGTTCAGAATCGACTTAGTTCTAGGGGCTACCCCAGTAGCCAAATCGCCCTATCGCCTAAAACCTGCAGAGATGCAAGAACTATCCACTCAACTTAACGAACTGCTCAGCAAGGGCTTAATAAGACCAAGCTTCTCACCATGGGGAGCTCCAGTCTTGTTCGTCAAGAAGAAAGACGGGTCGTTTAGTATGTGCATCGACTACAGCGAGCTCAACAAGTTGACCGTTAAGAATCGTTATCCTCTGCCTCGTATTGACGATTTATTTGACCAACTTAAAGGGGCGAACTTCTTTTCAAAAATCGACTTAAGATCTGGATATCACCAACTACGAGTGCTAGGGGAGGATGTCCCGAAGACATCTTTCCGAACTCGTTATGGGCACTACGAATTCGTAGTGATGCCGTTCGGATTAATAAACGCGCCCGCAGTATTCATGGATTTAATGAATAGGGTGTGTCGTCCTTACTTGGATCAGTTCGTCATCGTCTTCATCGATGACATACTTATCTACCCTCGTAGTAAGGAGGATCATAGTCAACAACTTCAGCAAGTACTGGAAACATTTCGATCAGAGAATCTTTTTGCGAAATTCTCTTAAATGCGAGTTTGGATTCGAAGGGTCAAATTCCTGTGTCACATTTCTACTGAAGAGGGAATTCCAGTAGACACTTCCAAACTCCAGGCCGTTGATAATGATTAGATCCGAAGATACCTACGGAAATTCGCAAATTTTTAGGTCTCGCAGTCTACTAAAGTAGATTCTATCAGAACTTCTCCCGATTCGAGAAGCCCCGTACAGCTTTGACCCAGAAGGGTGTGGCCTGTGACTGGGAAGAGAAGCCGGAGAGAGCGTTCCAAACGCTAAAATGAGCCTTGTGCACAACGTCAATACTCTCCCTCCCTGAAGGGATAGAAGACTTCGTTGTCTATTTCGATACGTCAAATCAAGGGCTCGTGTGTGTTCTGATGCAGCGAGGTAAGGTTATTACCCAAGCCTCCCATCAGTTGGAAACACTAAAATCTAGTTATGAAATGCACGATCTGGAGTTAGAGGAAATCAATAGAGAGGATCGTTCAGTTTAATGGACGATTAAAAGCCTCTAATTGTCCGACAGAAAGGTTACGCAGGGCTTTTCGAGATTCTCGCTGGAATCGGCCCTGTAGCTTACAGACTCAACTTAACGCGCGAACTCAGTAACGTCTCGAACTTGAAAAAGTGTCTGTCTGACGAAACTCTTGTAATCCCACTCAACGGGATTGAGATCAACGAGAGCCTCAACTTCGTGGAAGAACCTGTGGAGATCATGGACAGAGAGCTCAAGCAAACGAAACAAAGCCGTATCCCGATAGTGAAGGTTCGCTGGAACGCCAAGCGAGAACCTGAATTCACTTAGGAGCGAGAGGATCAGATGAAACTGAAATATCCTCGTCTTTTTACTTAGTTATTTGTAACTACTTATTTGCTAAATTCTAACTTCGGGACGAAATTCCTTCTAACGGGGGGATGATGTGACAACCCGGAATTTCTGTCCTGTAAAACCATTCAATTCAATAGAAGTCAAAACAGTTTCTGCTAACTTTCAAGCTTTTTGGAATAAGTTTGAGTGTTTTGAAGTGAGTACTTTAGGAGATAACAGGAGAGAGGATGCCCTAGGGTTTATTGTGCAGCAATAATGTCCCAAAACTCCAAGAGTGTGGAGTTTACAGCCTAAACAAAGGTGTTTACGGCCGTAAACCTTAAAAGGGGGTATAAATATGACTCTTAGTCATTATTTACCACTTTTCACATTTTCAAGATCCAAAACCCATTTCTCTCTCAAGTATCATCCGACTTTTCTTCAAGATCTTCAACTTTGTAAGTGTTTCTATCCCTAAAAAGTTGATATCTTCCTTAATCTAGTGATCTTACATGATTCCATCCGTGAAATCATTCCAAAAGTGTAGATCTTCAAGTTTCACCAAGAACACCAAGAACACATACTAGTGTTCTTGGACTTTTAGCACCTTTTGAAGCTTCTACCTAGTATGTACTTCTATCCTAGTGTATTATAAGACTTGTTACACTCCTAAAACATCTACAAATCACAAGGAAACACTAGATCAAAGGTGTTTACGGTCCAAGATGTTCTTGGATCGTAAACCCTAATAAAGGGGCCAAAGTGTGCCCTAGTCCTTACCAAGCCTTGGAAACTAGCCTAGACCCCTTCCTTGATGTGCTTAGTACTTGAAAACTTCAAAAGACCATAAACCATTTGGGTTTACGGCCGTAAAACCAAAGACAAATGGTCCAAGGACCGTAAACTCCACAAAGGAGTGAAATGGTGCCCTAATCTCTTCCTAAGGCTTAAACATGAAGTAGGAATGCTTCTTACGACCTTTCGAGCTTCAAAATACAAAATGGTAGATGTACCATGAGTTTACGGCCATAAACTCATGAATTTACAACCGTAAACTCAAAGGGTGATGGTCACAAAACCGTAAACTCCAAAGGAGTTTACCCTTGAACCTTAAACTCAAATACAAGGTCCTACCAGCCTTAGATGCAATCCTTAGGACTTATAGCACTTAAATCAAGTGTTTTACATGTCTTAGGATGTCTTAAACTTGGTTAACTAGTTGTTTTATGACTAATTGGATACATATATGTGTTATTATATGTTAACTAGGATCCTTGTGTGTGTTCAAGTCTTCACTTGACACTTAGTACATTCCGTTCATCCAAACCACTCACTACATGTGAGTTCATACCCCTTTAATTAACCTTTTAAATGTTTTTAAATGCTTTTATTGGGGGGGATACAAGTGGAACAATTATAGTTATTATATCAATCACATGTGATTAATAGCTACCACGCAAGTGGATTTCTTACTTTTCAAACTGTTTTATTTCAAACTGTTTTACTTCAAACTGTTTTACTTCAAACTGTTTTATAAACTCTTTTACATGTCAATTACTTTTACTTAAACTCTTTTACACTTACTTTCTGTTAAATGTATATCTTTATAGATATAGTTATATAAATAGGATTGAAAGGACTTAGAACTGATAACTCACCTTACCTCCTGTTCCTCGTTTGGTTGTGGACTTAAGGTATCGGTTATTTGTCCGAAGGTCGTTTGAATCCTAGTTATATATTATGTATATGTATATAGATATAAAAGTTCCTTCTTTCTATTCAAAACCTTTGGGTAGCAAAGGCATACATACATGTTTATACATTCAAATCATACTACTAGTAAGCTACTATAGGTGTAGTTTAGGGAGTTACTAATACTATTACTAGAACAATGAATCATACAATGAGTCAGTTCATACATGAGTCAATACATGCTAGATAGAAAGAAAACACACAATACAACTAGTACACACAATACATTACAATACATGCTAGATAGAGAGAGAACACACAATACAGCTAGTACACACAGTACATTACAATACATGCTAGATAGAGAGAGAACACAATACAGCTAGTACACACAATACATTACAATACATGCTAGATAGAGAGAGAACACACAATACAGCTAGTACACATAGTACATTACAATACATGCTAGATAGAGAGAGAACACAATACAACTAGTACACACAGTACATTACAGAACATGCTAGACAGAGGGAGAACATACAATACGGCTAGCACATACATTACATATACATTTCTTCAGTTATGTGAGCAACGTAACAGGGCATAGCATCACCTGCCATGACCGTTTTGTATCCAGAATCTCCTTAATTGGGGAGCGTATGAGTTTGTGTATAGATCTATACTGGATTACCTATCCTACACCTTGCTGCTCGCTACAATGGGACTTGCAAGTCTACGGGTGTCAAACGTCATTTCTTACGACGTATTACATCGTCGTTTTTCTATAGAGTCGGTAGCAGGATACATGACGATCACATGGTACTTTAAATTACAATTGGTTTAAGGTAGTTAGTAGAGCAGTAGTTACTTAATACAACACTACAATACTATTTCATTTTCCCATTACATTTACTTTGTGATCTTCACACAATAAACAATAATGTAAAAACTATATTTTTGGTTAATGATAGTCAGATTTGGGAAAATACATACTCTTACAAGAGACACACACATAGATACTAGATGCCTTGGTAGAAGGCTACTTTTAGTAGGAAACATAGGGTTTTCTAGGAGATTCAAACCTTTTACAAACATTCACGAGCTTTTACATACTTACACTTCACATAGTTACAAATACTTTCATACAAATATAGACATTAAAATACTTATGATCTCACCAGCTTTAAAGCTGATACTCTCTTTCAAAATAACTTGTATCCTCAGGTCACCAGTAGACAGGTACCGATGCAAGGTTTAGAGAAGATGGAGCTCGTTCAAGACTCATCTTTCATTTTGATTTATATTTTGGTGTCTGTTTAACTAGACAGAACACACTTGTATTAAAATTTTATTATTAATGCAATGGATGATGTTGTTGCTTGTTTACTACTATTCACTGTTGTGATACTGTACATGACGTCCTCCGCCCCCGAACGTTTCCGCCGTTCTTGGTTTTGGGGTGTGACATTTTAACACCCTTTCAAGCTTCTACACAGTAAGTACTCTTACCTTGGCTTGTTATAAGGCTTGTTACACTTCTTAATCATCTAGGAAACACAAAGAAACACAAGATCAAAGGTGTTTACGGTCCAACATGTTCTTGGACCGTAAACCCTAATGAAGGGGCCATTGCGTGCCCTAGTCCCTTACCAAGCCTTGGATACTAGTCTAGATCCCATCCTTGATGTGCTTAGGACCTTAAACATCAAAAAGACCATGAACCATTAGATTTACGGCCGTAAACTCATGGAGAAATGGTCCATGGGCTGTAAACTCCATAAAGGAGTGAAATGATGCCACAATCACTTCCTATGGATTAGACTTGAAGTAGGAATGCTTCTTTGTGACTTATAAGCTTCAAAGCACAAAATGGTAAAAGTACCATGAGTTTACGGCCGCAAACTCATGGGTTTACGACCGTAAACTCCAAGGGAGTTGGCCCCAAAACCGTAAACTCCAAAAGAGTTTACCCTTGGAGCCTAAACTCAATAGCCAAGCCCTATAACCCCTTAGATGCAATCCTTAGTACTTATAGCACTTAAATCAAGTGTTTTACATGTCTTAGGATGTCTTAACTTGGTTAATTAGTTGTTTAATGACTAATTGGATACATATGTGTGTTATTATATGTTAACTAGGATCCTTGTGTGTACTCAAGTCTTCACTTGACACTTAGCATCCTATAACAATCCGTTCCTCCAAACCACTCACTACAGGTGAGTTCATACCCCTTAATCAACCTTTTAAATGATTTTAAATGCTTTTATGGGGGGAATACAAGTTGAACCATTATAGTTATTATATCAATCACATGTGATTAATAACTATCAAACAAGTGGATTTCTTACTTTTCAAACTGTGTTATCAAACTGCTTTTACTTCAACTGTTTTATTAAACTCTTTTTCATGTCAAATGCTTTTATTTAAACTCTTTTAAACTTATATTCTGTTAAATGTGTATCTATATAGATATAGTTATATAAGTAGGATTTAAAGGACTTAGGACTGATAGATCACCTTACTTCATGTTCCTTGTTTGGTTGTGGACTTAGGGTATCGGTTGTTTGTCCGAAGGTCGTTTGAATCCTAGTCATATATCATGTATATGTGTATAGATATAAAAGGTTACTTCTTTCTATTCAATAGCTTTGGGTAGCAAAGGTATACACACATGTTCATACATTAAAACAACATTACTAGTAAGCTATAGTATGTATAGTTTAGGGAGATACTAATACTATTACTAGAACAGTGAAACATACAAAGAGTCAGTTCATACATGAGTCAATACCATACACAAAGAACAAACAATACCATACAGAGAGAACATAACATACAGATAGAGAATACTATGATGAGAAACAAACAATACCATACAGAGAGAACATACATACATACTAGATAGAGGGAGAACATACAATACAGTTAGTACATTCAATACATTCACTAGTGCACTAATACAGTTATGTGAGCCACGTTACGGGGCATGGCATCACCTATCATGGCCCGTTTTGTATCCAGAATCTCCTTAAATGGAGAGCGTTGAGTTTGTGTATAGATCTATACTGGATTGACTATCCTACACCTTGCTGCTCGCTACTGTGGGACTTGCAAGTCTACGGGTGCCAAATGTCATTTCTTCCGACGTCTCACATCGTCGTGTTTATAGTCAGTAGTATGGTACAGGCCGATCACATGGTACTGTAAATAACAATTGGTTAAAGGTAGTTAGTACAGCAGTAGTTACCTAATACAACACTACATTACTATTTCATTTTCCCATTACATTGACTTTGAGATCTTCACACAATAAACAGTAATGTAAAAACTATATTTTTGGTTAATGATACTCAGATTTGGGAAAATACATACTCTTACATGAGACACACACACGACCACTAGATGCCTTGGTAGAAGGCTACTTTTAGTAGGAAACATAGGGTTTTCTAGGAGAGTTCAAACAACTTACAAACATTTTGAAACTTATACATTACATACTTACAAACACTTTCATACAAACACAGACACTAATATACTTATGATCTCACCAGCTTTAAAGCTGATAAACTCTTTCAAAATAACTTGTATTCTCCGGTCACCAGTAGACAGGTACCGGTACCAGGTTTTGAGAAGATGGAGCTCGTTCAAGACTCATCTTTTATTTTGATTCATATTTTTGGTGTCTATATAACTTGACAGAACACTCTTGTATTAAATTATATTATTAATGCAATGGATGATGTTGTTGATTGGTTACTACTTTGCATTGTTGTGATACTGTACATGACGTCCTCCACCTCCGAACGTTTCCGCCGTTCTGGTTTTGGGGTGTGACAGATTGGTATCAGAGCATTGTTTATAGTGAATCGAGTATATCAACCCATAAAAGACATACGAACTATAAACACAACGGAATTAAAATACTCTGATAAAGAGCTTATACTCTTATCTGAGAACTAAAATACTTTCTGACTCAGAGCCTGAAGTCAACAACCTACCCCCAGCTGCTCAAGACCCAAAACTGAATCCTCGTGCAACATTTCAAGGACCCACACCTCTGTGGGCCACAAACTTGAATAGATGGAGTCAGGAACAGGGTCAACCCATTCCCTACAATGGAGACAGAAGCTTCTACAACCTGACCTAGGGAGGTTCAGCTGATAGGGTCCTACCCATCATGGTTCGTAGGATTTCTCAAAACACCGAGCAACTTCGAGCAACTATCGACCGAGTCATGGAGATTGACGCCAAGTCTGGCATTAACACGGTCCGCATTCGCCAGCTAGAGTCTGCTAATGTAAGGACTCAGGTGCGCAATGCAGCTCTGTAGAGGGAACTTGCTGAAACCCAAGCTGAAGTCAGGGAACTTCGAACTCAGCAAGCAAGATCTGAAAGGCGCATAAGGGACATAGAACGCCTTATGTCTGAGTCAAGAACAACACTCTAGTAGTTCTCGTCGCCGATAGCGTCTCCTCGACTTCTCTTTTGGATATAACCTAGTTTATGTAAAAACTCTTGTCTAATTTCCTATCTTTGTAAATCTTAGACCTGTTAGGTCTTGATTAGGTCGTAGTTCTGTCAAAATTTTCCCATCTTGGTTGATGTAAGGCGTACTTCTGGGCCATTTTTCCTGAACTTATTACATCTGTAATTCCAGTATTATTGACAGATATCTAATCTCATGGAGATTATTATCCAAATGCTATCACCTGTTAGTTCTAGATCTACATTCAATCGTGCTATTCAATTGTGCTGTTGGGCTATGGAGAGTTAGTCCATGAGTCATTCTCACCAATTTTCCTATTAAATTCTTAACAACATCTTCATCTTTCTAAACTTATAGTTAAAAGATGCATCCACGTCGATCAACAAGACACCGTCCTTCAGTAACTCCAGTACCAACACCTCCTGCTCTCAAACCGATACGACAGCTCTCAATGCTGCTGTAGCTGCGGCTGTGGCTACGGCCATGGCTCAATATCACTCTTCTGGTTCCACCGGAGGAGAAACCCATGTTCAATATACTCTTGGTGAAGCTCGTGTGCGCTTGAGAGAGTGCTCCTATAAGGACTTCACTAACTTCAAGCCCAAGTCCTTTAGAGGGACTGGCGGAGTCATTGCCCTCTCGCAATGGTTCGAGAAGACCGAATCGGTTTTCAAAATCTGCTCCTGTCCAGTAGGGAGCATGGTCAAGTTTGCTGCTTGCACCTTTGAGGAAAAAGCCCTGACATGGTGGAATAGCCATGTCAAGTCACTATCTCAAGTGGTGGCTAATGCTATGGGCTGGGAAGCTCTGGAAGAGCTAATGATTGAGGAATACTGCCCGAGGGGCGAAATCGAAAAACTGGAGGAAGAATTGTGGAGCCTAACCATGAAGGGCTCCGACATAGTCTCCTACACCGCCAGGTTCTGTGAACTGGTGGCCCTCTGCCCCAACATGGTTCATACAGAGGGAAAGAAGATAGAGAGATATATATGGGGGCTGGTGCCTCCATTTCAGGGGAATGTGTTAGCTTCAAACCCCACTACATTCGATAGTGCCAAGCAATTGGCACAGCGACTTATAGACCATGGGGTTCGTACCCCGGCCGCAACAACAACCCTGGCCATCTCAGAACCTTTCAAAACCGCTGATTCCAAGCGGAAGTTCTGGGATGACAAAAAGAAGAAGGCTGCCAAAAAGAAGCAGGTCGTGGCAGTTCATGCTGCGATAGCACCTGCCGCTGCTGCTCCGGTAAAGCAGACGCTGGAAGTTTGTCTAAGTTCAACCAATGCAACTTCCACCACACAGGAGCCTGCCGAGAAATGCAGTGTTCGAACTGCAACAGGAAGGGGCACACTGCCCGTTTCTACAAAGCTCCGGTGAGGCAACTCAACAAATTCCCCAGCGCTGGTGTGGGCCAAGCTTGCTACGGTTGTGGCGAGGTGGGCCACTACAAGAGGGACTGCCCTAAGGCAAGGAATACTGGTGGATTGGGAAGAGTTCTGGCCATAGGCCACGAGGAAACGGTTGCCGACCCCATAGTGGTCACAGGTACGTTTCTCCTCGATAACTCTTATGCATGCATTCTGTCTGATAGTGGAGCGGAGAGGAGCTTCGTGAACCAAAAATTTGCTCACTTATCTAAGCAAAAATCACGAGCACTTAAAGAACTGTTCACTGTAGAAATGGCTAATGGAAAGACGGAGAGCACTAGCAGTACATTCATAGGGTGTACCCTAACTCTAGATAGCCATTAATTTTCGATCGACCTCATGCCGGTCTCAATAAAAAGTTTCGACGTCATTATCGGCATAGATTGGTTGAGTCCTCATCGTGCCGACATCATGTGTTACGAAAAGGATGTACGCCTTAATCTGTCATCTGGCAAAACTCTAGTAGTATATGGCGACAAACCCGGCACAAACCTTCGTATCATCTCGAGCATTCAAGCCCAAAAATTCTTGCCAAAGGAATGTCGCGCATTCCTTGCTCATGTGGTCGATGTGAGCCAAGAAACGAAAGACATTCAGAACATTCCAGTAGTACGTGACTTTCCCGACATCTTTCCAGAAGAACTCCCTGGATTACCTCCGCAACGTCAAGTCGAGTTCATAATCGACTTAGTTACAGGGGCTACCCCCGTAGCCAAATCGCCCTATCGTCTAGCACCTGCAAAGATGCAGGAACTGTCCTGTCAACTTAACGAACTGTTCAGCAAGGGCTTAAGAAGACCAAGCTTCTTACCGCGAGGAGCTCCAGTCTTGTTCGTCAAGAAGAAAGACGGATCGTTTCGAATGTGCATCGACTACAGGGAGCTCAACAAACTGACCGTGAAAAATCGTTACCCTCTGCCTCGTATTGACGATTTATTTGACCAACTTCAAGGGGAGAACTTCTTTTCAAAAATCGACTTAAGATCCAGATATCACCAACTACGAGTGCTAGGGGAGGATGTTCCAAAGACAACCTTCCGAACTCGTTATGGACACTACGAATTCGTAGTGATGTCGTTCGGATTAACAAACGCGCCCGCAGTATTCATGGATTTAATGAATAGGGTGTGTCGTCCTTACTTGGATTAGTTCGTCATCGTCTTCATCGATGACGTACTTATCTACTCTCGTAGTAAGGAGGAGCATAGTCAACATCTGCGACAGGTCTTAGAAACACTGCGTTCAGAGAAGCTCTATGCAAAGTTCTCGAAATGCGAATTTTGGATCCGAAGAGTCGAATTCTTAGGGCACGTGGTTAGCGAAGAGGGAATACACATGGACCCTTCAAAAATCAAGCCCATTGAGAGCTGGTCAGCACCAAAGACGCCTACAGAAATTCGTCTATTTCTAGACCTCGCTGGCTACTATCGCAGGTTCATTTAGAACTTCTCCCGCATTGCGAAACCTCTTACAACACTGACCTAGAAGGGCGTGGCATTTGACTGGGAAGAGAAGCAGGAGAGAGCGTTCGAAACGCTCAAGCGAGCCTTGTGCACCGCACCTATACTATCCCTCCCCAAAGGGATAGAAGACTTCGTTGTCTATTGCGATGCATCAAATCAAGGGCTCGGGTGTGTTCTGATGCAGCGAGGTAAGGTCATCGCCTACGGCTCGAGACAGCTGAAGACACATGAGGTCAACTACACTACACAGGAGCAGTTGTGTTTGCTCTGAAGATCTGGAGACACTACATGTATGGTACAAAAAGCACTATCTTTACAGACCACAAAAGCCTACAACATATATTCGACCAGAAGGAGCTCAACATGAGACAACGACGGTGGGTCGAGCTACACAGTGACTACGAATGCGAAATTCGTTATCATCCGGGTAAAGCCAATGTAGTAGTTGATGCCCTAAGTCGGAAAGAATACTCTGGTCGTAGAGTCAAATCATGGACTATGACTATCCATTCACACTTGTCCACACAAATTAAGGAAGCTCAGCTTGACGCTTTGAAACCTGAAAACGTGGCGGGTTAATCCCTTAAAGGGATGGATAAGAGCTTAGAGGTCCAGGGTGGCGGAGCTTATTATTTTATGGATCGGATCTGGACCCCGAAACTCGGTGGTTTCAGAGACTTGGTCATGAACGAGGCACACAACACTCGTTATTCCGTCCACCCGGGTTCAGATAAGATGTATCTGGATCTTAAAAAGCTATACTGGTGGCCTAACATGAAAGCAGAGATTGCTACCTTCGTAACTAAATGCCTTACTTGCACTAAGGTCAAGGTCGAATACCAGAAACCCTCAGGTCTACTACAATAGCCGGAGATATCGGAATGGAAGTGGGAACGGATCACTATGGACTTCATAACCAAGTTGCCCAAGACAACGGGTGGACTTGATACCATATGGGTCATCGTCGATAGATTGACCAAGTCCGCACACTTCCTGCCTATCAGAGAAACAGACAAGATGGAGAAGTTTACAAGAACCTACATTCGGGAAATTATACGACTGCACGGTGTTCCCATATCCATTATCTAGGACAGAGATAGTAGATTCACTTCGGGGTTCTGGCAGTCGCTACAAAGTTCCTTAGGAACTAGGCTGGACATGAGTACAGCCTACCATCCACACAACGACGGGCAAAGTGAGAGGACTACCCAAACCTTGGAAGATATGTACGAGCCTGTGTGATCGACTTTGGGAAAGCATGGCATACTCATTTACCCCTTGTCGAATTTTCCTACAACAACAGTTATCACACGAGCATAAAGGTTGCTCCATTCGAGGCCCTCTATGGCCGAAAGTGCAGATCCCCTCTGTGTTGGGCTGAGGTGGGTGATACCCAGTTAGCTAAAGGACGAGTTCCTGAAAGCATTCTCACGGGTCCGGAGATCATTCGCGAAACGACAGAGAAGATCGTTCAGATTCGTGAACGATTGAAAGCCTCTAGAGATCGACAGAAAAGCTACGCTGATAAACGAAGGAAACCGTTGGAATTCCAGGTGGGCGACCGTGTTTTATTGAAGGTCTCACCCTGGAAGGGCTTGATACGCTTCGGAAAGCATGGAAAGCTAAATCCAAGGTACGTAGGGCCTTTCGAGATTCTCGCAAGAATCGGCCCTGTAGCTTACAAACTTAACTTACCCCGCGAGCTCAGTAACGTATATTCTACTTTCCACGTCTCGAACTTGAAAAAGTGTCTGTCCGACGAGACTCTTGTAATCCCACTCGACGAGATCGAGATCAACGAGAGCCTCAACTTCGTGGAAGAACCTGTAGAGATCATGGACCGGGAGGTCAAGCAAACGAAACAAAGTCGTATCCCGATAGTGAAGGTTTGCTGGAACGCCAAGCGAGGATGAAATTCCTTCTAACGGGGGGATGATGTGACAACCCAAATTTCCTTCTAACGGGGGGATGATGTGACAAACCGAAATTTCTATTATGTACAACCAGTCACTTCAATAGAAGTCAGAACTGTTTCTGCTAACTTTCAAGCTTTTTGGTGTCAGTTTGAGTGTTTTAAAGTTAGTACTTCAAGAGATAACAGGAGAGAGGATACCCTACGGTTTATTGCGCACCAATAAAGTCCCAAAACTCCAAGAGTTTGGAGTTTACGACCTAAATATGGTGTTTACGGCCGTAAACCCCAAAGGGGTATAAATATGGCACTTAGCCATTTTGTTCACTTTTTCACATTTTCAAGAACTAGAACTCAAATCCTCTCAAGTAGCATCCGATTTTCCTTCTTGATCTTCAACTATGTAAGTGTTTCTTGCCCTAGTAAGTTGATATCTTACTTAATCTAGTTATCTTACGTGATTCCATCCGTGAAATCATTCCATTTGTGTAGATATTCAAGTGTTCTTAGTTTCACCAAGAACACGAAGAACACACACTAGTGTTCTTGGACTTTTAACACCCTTTCAAGCTTCTACATAGTAAGTACTCTTACCTTGGCTTGTTATAAGGCTTGTTACACTTCTTAATCATATAGGAAACACAAAGAAACACAAGATCAAAGGTGTTTATGGTCCAACATGTTCTTGGACCGTAAACCCTAATGAAGGGGCCATTGTGTGCCCTAGTCCCTTACCAAGCCTTGGATACTAGTCTAGATCCCATCCTTGATGTGCTTAGAACCTTAAACATCAAAAAGACCACGAACCATTAGAGTTTACGGCCGTAAACTCATGGAGAAATGGTCCATGGGCCGTAAACTCCACAAAGGAGTGAAATGATGCCACAATCACTTCCTAAGGTTTAGACTTGAAGTAGGAATGCTTCTTTATGACTTATAAGCTTCAAAACACAAAATGGTAAAAGTACCATGAGTTTACGGCCGCAAACTCATGGGTTTACGACCGTAAACTCCAAGGGAGTTGGCCCCAAAACCGTAAACACCAAAAAAGTTTACCCTTGGACCCTAAACTCAATAGCCAAGCCCTACAACCCCTTAGATGTAATCCTTAGTACTTATAGCACTTAAATCAAGTGTTTTACATGTTTTAGGATGTCTTAACTTTGTTAATTAGTTGTTTAATGACTAATTGGATACATATATGTGTTATTATATGTTAACTAGGATCCTTGTGTGTGCTCAAGTCTTCACTTGACACTTAGCATCCTATAACAATCCGTTCATCCAAACCACTCACTACAGGTGAGTTCATACCCCTTAATCAACCTTTTAAATGATTTTAAA
This sequence comes from Lactuca virosa, assembly GCF_052849685.1. NCBI lineage: Eukaryota > Viridiplantae > Streptophyta > Magnoliopsida > Asterales > Asteraceae > Lactuca > Lactuca virosa. The sequence goes on from NC_136429.1 coordinate 385,465,933, forward strand.
TGCTTTTATGGGGGGAATACAAGTTGAACCATTAGAGTTATTATATCAATCAAACAAGTGGATTTCTTACTTTTCAAACTGTGTTATCAAACTGCTTTACTTCAACTGTTTTATTAAACTCTTTTTCATGTCAAATGCTTATATTTAAACTCTTTTAAACTTATATTCTGTTAAATGTGTATCTATAGAGATATAGTTATATAAGTTGGATTTAAAGGACTTAGGACTGATAGATCACCTTACTTCATGTTCCTTGTTTGGTTGTGGACTTAGGGTATCGGTTGTTTGTCCGAAGGTCGTTTGAATCCTAGTGATATATCATGTATATGTGTATAGATATACAGGGTTACTTCTTTCTATTCAATAGCTTTGGGTAGCAAAGGTATACACACATGTTCATACATTCAAACAACATTACTAGTAAGCTATAATAGGTATAGTTTAGGGAGATACTAATACTATTACTAGAACAGTGAAACATACAAAGAGTCAGTTCATACATGAGTCAATACCATACACAGAGAACAAACAATACCATACAGAGAGAACATAACATACAGATAGAGAATACTATGATGAGAAATAAACAATACCATACAGAGAGAACATACATACATACTAGACAGTGGGAGAACATACAATACAGCTAGTACATTCAATACATTCACTAGTGCACTAATACAGTTATGTTAGCCACGTAACGGGGCATGGCATCACCTGTCATGGCCCGTTTTGTATCCAGAATCTCCTTAAATGGAGAGCGTTGAGTTTGTGTATTGATCTATACTAGATTGACTATCCTACACCTTGCTTCTCGCTACAGTGGGGCTCGCAAGTCTACGGGTGCCAAATGTCATTTCTTCCGACGTCTTACATCGTCGTGTTTATAGTCAGTAGTATGGTAGAGGCCGATCACATGGTACTGTAAATAACAATTGGTTTAAGGTAGTTAGTACAGCAGTAGTTACCTAATACAAAACTACATTACTATTTCATTTTCCCATTACATTCACTTTGTGATCTTCACACAATAAACAATAATGTAAAAACTATATTTTTGGTTAATGATGGTCAAATTTGGGAAAATACATACTCTTACATGAGACATACACACGACCACTAGATGCCTTGGAAGAAGGCTACTTTTAGTAGGAAACATAGGGTTTTCTAGGAGAGTTCAAACAACTTACAAACATTTTCAAACTTATACATTACATACTTACAAACACTTTCATACAAATACAAACACTAATATACTTATGATCTCACCAGCTTTAAAGCTGATAAACTCTTTCAAAATAACTTGTATTCTCAGGTCACCAGTAGACAGGTACCGGTGCCAGGTTTTGAGAAGATGGAGCTCGTTCAAGACTCATCTTTTATTTTGATTCATATTTTTGGTGTCTATATAACTTGACAGAACACACTTGTATTAAATTATATTATTAATGCAATGGATGATGTTGTTGCTTGTTTACTACTTTGCATTGTTGTGATACTGTACATGACGTCCTCCACCCCCGAACGTTTCCGCCGTTCCGGTTTTGGTGTGTGACATAACCTCATAATCCTTTATGTATTTGAGTAAAGTTTAAGGTCCTTCAATCATCACGGAAGGGTTCTGGGTCACTAGCTTTGCATCTTATAGGGTTTATGGTCCATACATGCCTCAACATGGAGTTTACGGCCAAGGAAGATCTTGGGCCGTAAACTCATGATCTTCATGGGAAAAGGCATGTTTCAAGTCTGTAAGGATGGATACTAACTAGATATGAAGTATAGGGAAGATTACTTACGATCTAGAAGCTTGAAATGGTCGGTTTTGGCCAAGAACACTAGTGTGTTGTTGGTGTTCTTGGTGTTTCTTAAAGATCTAAGAAAACATGATTTCCATGGATGAATCATGAGGATGAAGCTAGTTAAGAACGATTAACAACCAACTGGAGAAAGAACACTTACGATTTTTGAAGATCAAGTATGAAGATTGGGATGATACTTGAGAGAAAACTCATGTGTTCTTGAGGTGAAAGTGAAAGAATGAAGAAAAGTGAAGGAAATGAGGTTATAAGGTGGAGTTCACGGCCTACCTTGGGTTTACGGCTTAAACTCCATGTTTACGGCCGTAAACTCCACATGTTGGAGTTTAGGGCTTTAGTGTTGTACAGAGTCTCTAGCAGGTGCTTTCTAATACTTATTCCTTAAGTGTATTAGGCTCAAAACTCCGTAGGATGACCTTTAACCAGGCTAGAACTCAGTACTAATGAGTTTGACACTCATTTGAGTTGATTGACTGGGCTTTAAAATCAAAAAAATTTCCGGGTTGTCACATCATCCCCCCGTTAGATGGAATTTCGTCCCGAAATTAGCTTTCTTAGTATTACTACTGGGTAACGCTCCTCTGATTAGCATAATACCTACTCGTAGACTTGGCAACTTTGCCCTTCTGTTCATGATAGGATTCGTACTTGGTCCATCTATCATTACCTCGTGTATACAAGTCGTATATAATTAGGGTTAGTAAGACGGTCGGATGTGCGACTCTGCCCCAGGTCCACAACCAAACAAGGAACAGGAGATATGGCGGAGACACACATACTAAATCTGCGTAATCATAATCATACACCACCCTCGCATATACACTAAATAGTGATAGGTGGGTTGTATTCGTCCATCGCCTCTGTGCTCGAACTTGGTCTGTTGGACGATTGGTATTTCATGACGGTCTGCGAACATCTGATGATAAGGCTTCGGAGGACAAAGTACTCTTCGCATGAGTACTTCGGGGTTTAGAATATGAAAGGTAAAATTGAGGTTTAGGTCGGACTTTCGATACTAATGACGAAAGTTTCGAGAACTTGCCGATCGAGGCGATAGAAACATATGAACTCAGTATGCTGAGGACCACGCCAACTCATGACTAATGAAAGCAACGGACTCTTTACTGAACAAAGTTTTGGTCAAATGAAAGAAACGTCTGATATACGACGATGATCCCTTGTATGCTCGATACTGTACTCCTAGTATGTTCGACAATGTACTCTTTGTAAATGTTCCCGTGTTTCCTGTTTCCTCTTTGATGTTAACACTCCTACATATCGTACTGCTATGTGCGCATACATACAAACGAAAGTGCTCTAATAATTGGTGGGGATACTTTATATCATAATCGTCCTTGGTACCACTACAATCGCCTGCCATATACAAGTTATGAATATTTAAGATGAACCAGGCGGTCGACTGAGTAACTCTGCCTCAAATCCTCAACTAATTAAGGAATGGGGACCTAAGCGGAGTCACTCACTCTAAGTCTGGAACATCTTAGTTGTGCACAACCCTGACGTATATGGTAAGCCATAATAGCTTCTCTAAGGGATCTTTTAGTTCTCTTGAATACTATGACCTATTTCAACATGTAAGTTGTTATAATTAGTTTTAAGTGTTGTCCCCAAATTTTAAATCTTATACCAATATAAATTATTTTTAAAAGTAATTACTATTTCAAAAACGTACCGCTACTCGTCGACGAATCCGGGGTAGATTCTCCTGCGGTGATCATCAGAATGCGTCCATCCATGCCTGAGTTCTTTACTATCGGGCAGTCCCTCTGAAAATGTCCAGTCTCACCACAGCCATAGCAAGCTTGGTTTTCTTCAGCTTTGGGGACTTGGGAGATCGGTTGAGCCGGTGCCCTGCAGAAACGAACTGTGTGTCCCTTTCTGTGGCAGTTCAGACACTGCATTTCCCGGCATACTCCGGTGTGGTGAAAGTTACACTTTCCACACTTGGGGAGGGTTCCAGCATATCGACTGGCAGGTGCTGGAGCAGTAGGCATTGTAGCGGCGTACATAGTACTCGCTCGTTGCTCTTGCGGGGTGTCGTGTGTTGTTCACTTCTTCTTCCTCTTGTTCCCCGACTTCTGATTATAGTCCTCTTCCCTCAATGGCTCGGGAATAGGGACTACGGCTCGAAATGACCCTTCTTTGGTTTGCATCAAAGGATTAGGAAGGGACTAGGGCTCGAAATGACCCTTCTTTGGAGTTTACGGTCCTTGGACAACTCCTTTGGAGTTTACGGTCGTAAACCCATGAGTTTACGGCCGTAAACTCATGGTCACTCCAACATTTCGTGTTTTTGGGGTTTCTAACTCATGCATGCAAGGTTCTAGTCCATTATCCAAGTCTTAGAAGGTGTTAGTGGTACAAAAACACCACTTGATGGTGTTTACGGTTCAAGGATATCCCTTGACCGTAAACCCATGTGTTATTGAGGTTTTCTTGGTGTTCTTCCATGATTTAACAATTATACTAAGCAAACAACTTGATAGAAGGAGTGTACTTACTTATAGGAAGCTTGAGAGAGTGTTTAGAGGCCAAGAACACTAGTGTGTGTTCTTGGTGTTCTTGGTGTTTTGAAGAACACTTGAAGATCTAAGTAAAAACGAAGAATTCATGGATGAAATGATGTATAAACACTATATAGGGTGTTACAACAACAAAACAAGTGAAGAAAAACTTACATTTTTGGAAGATTGGAAGGAGAGTGTTATGATACTTGAGAGAAAAGTTGGGTGTTCTTGAGTTTGAAAGTTGAAGAATGAGGGAAATAAAGAGTAAACTCATGCTATATGCATGAGTTCATGGTCAAAGGGAGTTTACGGCCCAAACTCCACTTGTTTGGCCGTAAACACCTAGTCAAGGTGTTAAATGTTTATTTGTTACACAACACTCCTAAGAGATACTTCCATATATTTGTTCGTTTGATGAAAAATAAAATAAAAACACCCAAACGCACTTAAAACTGGCCAAAAATATACTGAAATAAATTTGACTATTATTTGAAGTGCTTGACTGCAGAGTTTATCCAAATGAAAATTTCGGGTTGTCACAATAACCCTAGTGTAAACACTTGTTACTCATGGAGTTAATTATAATGGTTCCTTTATATCTAATGAAAAGTTCTTTAAGAAAACCCATATTCCTTATAATAAAATGGTGACCACAGTTACTACTTTTTTAATAGCTTAGTTTATACTGCTATATATAATCTAATATCGGATAGAAACTTAATTGAGTGAATCTGCCCTAAGCCCACAACCAAACGAGGAACAGGGAGTAAGGCGGAAAGCACACATCCAACTACCTATTGGCTATTAGTTTTATATATAAACATGGTGTATAAACTAAGGTATTATAGAGTTACTCTCCTAAGGTCCTTTAAATTGTACTGGTTTAATAAAATGGATTAAACCCTTTACTAGGAAGTTTCTAGTTTCGTATACCAAAAGTACTGATTTTGGAAAGTATGTTTTGTACAAGAAAAACTGTGCTTTGACTCTGTGTCCTATAACCTGACCCATACCTGGTACCCTTATGATGACTTATTGTATACTAAGCATACATATATATAGAATCGGGTAGAAAATAGATTGGGTGAATTCGTTCCAAGCCCACAACCAAACAAGGAACAGGAAATGAAGCGGAGAGCACACATCATATTACCTGTCGGAGTCTACTGGTATATATATATCATGTGATGTATACATTAAGGAATCATAAGACTAGCATTATGGCCCTTTCTTTTAAATGTAGCCTTTTACCAAGGCATCTTCTGTTATGTGCTAGACTCGACTGTTCCGTTTTTCGTTTCTAAAAATGTATATTTTCCCTAGTTTATAACTATCTTGACTCGAAAATAGTTTGAGTTTGACTTTCAAGTGGTACTGTCACTTTATGAAAGTAATGGGAAATGTAAGTACACAGTTGTCATTTATAATGACATGCGGATGTACTAATAACCTAAAAACATATTTGTTTTATTATAGTTATAATGTGAAGGCTAGAACCCCTACTAAACGCTCTCCCTGTCAAGAGATTAAGGGAACCAAACGCGACCTCTGCAAATTCTTGCAAGCCGTGTAATTCACATTAAAGTATATGATCATGTATACCCAATATAACTATCACCTTTTGTTTAAAACAATGAGTTAGTGATTCATTGGTATAATTAGATCATGTATGTGTTCTCATTCTATAGCAACCTAACATGTTTGTTTTGTACTGTATATTGTACGTTCTGTTTGTTTCTCGTAATTGTGTGTTCTCTCTGTATGGTATTGTTTGTTTCTCTTCACTATGTGTTTGACTCATGTATGAACTGACTCTTTGTGTGCTTCATTGTACTATAAGTAATGAATATCATTCCCTAAACTATATCTATTATAGTTTACTAATGTTCTACTTGGACTATTACTGAAAAGACTCATTTATCTACTAAGTTATGTTTGTACTTTAAAAACTGAGTTTTGTATAACTATAAAGTAACATAACTTTAAAAGAGTTTTTGAAATGTTTTGACAACATATAAATGACATAAGTAACATTTTGAATGATGTTTATAACAAACATTTACACAATTAACATTGTGTTCAACTTGTATTCCCCCCCCCCCCCTTAAAACAGTTAAAAGATTCATTACGGGGTATGAACTCACCTGATGTGGGTGATTCAACGAATACACATGTAAGGATAAGAAGTTCCACGAATGAAGTCCCCAGACACAATAGGTCCTAAATGACATATAAGGACACATATTGACATGAATATAGTGTTTATAAACAACTATATGAAAGGAAACACCTTCCGGGACTAGGAAACACTTCCACCAAGTGTTGGAATCACATGTGATTCATCAAAGGGAAGTGAAATGACCCTAACTTGAGTTTACTACCATGGGTTTACGGCCCAAGGGAGTTTACGGCCGTAAACTCATGGTCAAACATGCCTAATGTTGGTTTGAAAGTTGTGGAAACTTTAGGGACTTTTGTTCTACACTTTTATGAAAAAGACCAACCCATTGATGGCTTTTGATGAGTTACGGCCCAAAGGAGTTTACGGCCGTAAACTCATAATCTTTTATGTATTTGAGTGAAGTTTAAGGTCCTTCAATCATCAAGGAAGGGTTCTGGGTCACTTGCTTTGGATCTTATAGGGTTTATGGTCCATAAATGCTTCAACATGGAGTTTACGGCCAAGGAAGATCTTGGGCCGTAAACTCTTGATCTTCATGGGAAAAGGCATGTTTCAAGTCTGTAAGCATGGATACTAACTATATATGAAGTATAGGGAAGAGTACTTACGATCTAGAAGCTTGAAATGGTCGGTTTTGGCCAAGAAGACTAGTGTGTGTTCTTGGTGTTTCTTGAAGATCTAAGAAAACATGATTTCCATGGATAAATCATGAGGATGAAGCTAGTTAAGAATGATTAACAACTAACTGGAGAAAGAACACTTACGATTTTTGAAGATCAAGTATGAAGATCGGGATGGTACTTGAGAGAAAACTCATGTGTTCTTGAGGTGAAAGTGAAAGAATGAAAAAAAGTGAAGGAAATGAGGTTATAAGGTGGAGTTCACGGCCTACCTTGGGTTTACGGCTTAAACTCCATGTATACGTCTGTAAACTCCACATGTTGGAGTTTAGGGCTTTAGTGTTGTACAGAGTCTCTAGCAGATGCTTTCTAATACTTAGCAGAATACCCACTCGTAGACTTGGAAACTTTTCACTTCTGTTGATGATAGGATTCATACTTGGTCCATCTATCATTACCTCGTGTATACAAGTCGTATACAATTAGGGTTAGTAAGACGGTCGGATGTGCGACTCTGCCCCAGGTCCACAACCAAGCTAGGAACAAGAGATAGGGCGGAAACACACATACTAAATGTGCCTAATCATAATCATACACCACCCTCGCGTATACACTAAATAGTGATAGGTGGGCTGTATTCGTGTCACACCCCCAAAGCAGGATGGCGGAAACATTCGGGGGTGGGTGACTTCACGTAATATCATAACAGTTGAATATTGTAAAGAAAGTAAACACAACCATCATAAATATAATAAAAACTTACATTGTTGCGTGTAATACATGTTTCAAAAGAATATTACAAATATGATGATTTAAAATGTTTTGCTAATAGACGCCTTAGCGTTCCTTCTCCAAAAGCTGATGGTTATCTGTATTACTGATTCCTTGAGAAATACAAGTAGTTTTGGAAAAGTGTCAACAATTAATTTGGTGAGTTCATAAGCGTTGTTGTACTAAAATTTGTATGTCCTTTAGTAAAAATAATTGAACGTGTTTTCCAGAAAATCCAATATTTTCTACATATATTTTGAAAAAGTTCCATAGGCTGGAGTGCAATAGTATCTTTCGTGCTCAAAATGGTGAAAGTGTATTTATACTCAAATAATGTATTTACTGAATGCATTCAAGAGTCTCGTAAATCAAACTTATTTTAATACTTCCGTGTGAGTTTTATAACCATGCTATTGATCCAGACTGCCTGTAACAACGTTCTTCACGCGTTGCAGTGTTATGACGTTTGTCACCCCAGACCTGCCGGTCTAACTGTATCTAACAGTTTAGGTGCGAGATTGTCAATCCTGTATAGATCTATACACAAGTATCACGCTCTCCCTCCAAGAGATTATGGTTTATAATACAGGACTTGAAATGCATACTCGAAAGTACGTTGAAGATGAGTGTCTCACAAAACATAGTATCAAAAGATTTACGAAAAGGAAAGTCTATATTTCATGTAGATGAAAGTATTTCATTTTGATAGTGTTTATGTAAGCATGTAATGAATAACTCGTAAATTATACCCATTATAGTTATTCGAAAGCGTGTTCCATTTGATAACATAAACTTGGTGTAATATCAACTTTGCATGTGAAGTGTAACATTAGTATTAATGTCGTTTAACATCCATAACAAAAATCTAGATAAAGTATTTGAAAGCATTTCTTACGACGTGTATTCTGAGTATGAGTTTATCTCGTGTTTCACTTGTATTTCCCCCCCTAAAACATGAAAAAGACGTGAAAATGTAGGGATATGAACTTACCTGGAAAGTGTGGTGATTTGAAGGAAACGAGTTTTTCTCGGGCGGCACTTCGACCGGAAAGTGGTGTAATTCTCGGGATTCTCGGCGCTTCGGACCTTAGTCGGGGCTTGGATATGTAACCGGGGTGTCGGGGTCGTCTCGGGGTGCTAAATGTGGAGTAGAACTGAGAGAGAAAAGGGATTTGAGCAATGAGAGTCGGGACCCTCGCATGCTATTTATAGGGTAAATTCTCAGGATTCACGTCGTGAACATGGGATGGTTCACGTCGTGAGTCTGGTCTGTAGATGCGACGCCCGGTGGTCTAGTTCTGGCACACATCAGTCATAGACTCACGTCGTGAGTCTCTCTTGCTCACGTCGTGAGTTTCGGATAAGGTTGGTGTGTGTGCCTCGATCCTCCGAAATTCATATCTCTCGCATACGAGCTCCGATTTCGACGTTCTTTATATCCACACGTAGGTGAGAATATACTCTACAACTTTCATTTAGACTCTGTCGGCTAATCTTGATTTAATTTTTAATATTATATTTTAAATAGGCCGGGACAGGATAATTCCGTTAAAAATCCATAACTTCTTCATCCGATATCTGTTTTTGTCTATCTTTTCACCATTGTACCACTATTGTCGAGACCTTCAATTTTCGTTTAGGTTGCATCTGCTAAAAATAGCTCGATCTTTATTTCGAGTTTTTAGCTGTCTACTGTTGTTCTGAAACTTTAGAAAAATCATAACTACCTCATACGAAGTCAGATTTGGGCCTTCTTTTTATCTATGCTCATGGTTTAACATAATCTACGACTTTCGTTTAAATACCTAAGGCTAAAAAGTATTTTATTGAAGTTTCACTTTTTACGCTTAACGGTGTTTTACCGGTTGTGTTGCGGATTTTCGATTGGTCATAACTTCTTCGTTATAACTCGGATTTGGGTGTTCTTTATATATTTGGAAACCTTGACAATATATCTAACATTTTATGCAACCCAAATCAGACTTTAGAACACTTCATTTTTGACGCCATTTTATTACATCAAAAATAGTTTAATATTATTTGACTTTTTGAACGTTACATTGACTTGGAATATCGGGTTGTCACATCATCCCCCCGTTAGAGGGAATTTCGTCCAAAAAATTTAATTTAAGATAGAGTTTATGGAGTAGGAAAAAGATGTGGGTACTTTTGTTTCATCTGATCCTCGCGCTCCCAGGTGTATTCAGGTCCTCGCTTGGCATTCCAACGGACCTTTACAATGGGTATGCGACTTTGTTTAGTTCTTTTAATTTCCCGATCCATGATATCTACTGGCTCTTCAATGAATTGGAGATTCTCGTTGATTTCAATTTCATCCAGAGAGATAACGAGGGTCTCATCGGACAAGAACTTCTTTAGGTTCGACACGTGAAAGGTAGGGTGTACGTTATTGAGTTCCTGCGGTAATCGAAGTTTGTATGCCACCGGGCCGATCCTGCCAAGGATCTCGAATGGTCCGATATACCTTGGGTTTAGTTTCCCACGCTTTCCAAAACGTATTAATCCCTTCCAGGGTGAGACTTTTAATAGTACCCGGTCCCCAACCTGGAATTCCAAGGGTTTCCGTCTTTTATCCGCATAACTCTTTTGTCTGTCTCTTGAAGCCTTCAGTTGCTCCCGGATTTGAACAATCTTCTCCGTAGTGTCCCTTATGATTTCTGGTCCAGTGAGAGTGCTGCCGGATTTGAACAATCTTCTCCAGGTGAGCCCTTTCAATCTTCTCCGGGTGAGACCTTTCAATCTTCTCCGGGTGAGACCTTTCAATCTTCTCCGGGTGAGACCTTTCAATCTTCTCCGTAGTGCTCCCGGATTTGAACAATCTTCTCCGGGTGAGACCTTTCAAAACCGCTGATTCCAAGCGGAAGTTCTGGGATGACAAAAAGAAGAAGGCTGCCAAAAAGAAGCAGGTCGTGGCAGTTCATGCTGCGATAGCACCTGCCGCTGCTGCTCCGGTAAAGCAGACGCTGGAAGTTTGTCTAAGTTCAACCAATGCAACTTCCACCACACAGGAGCCTGCCGAGAAATGCAGTGTTCGAACTGCAACAGGAAGGGGCACACTGCCCGTTTCTACAAAGCTCCGGTGAGGCAACTCAACAAATTCCCCAGTGCTGGTGTGGGCCAAGCTTGCTACGGTTGTGGCGAGGTGGGCCACTGCAAGAGGGACTGCCCTAAGGCAAGGAATACTGGTGGATTGGGAAGAGTTCTGGCCATAGGCCACGAGGAAACGGTTGCCGACCCCATAGTGGTCACAGGTACGTTTCTCCTCGATAACTCTTATGCATGCATTCTGTTTGATAGTGGAGCGGAGAGGAGCTTCGTGAACCAAAAATTTGCTCACTTATCTAAGCAAAAATCACGAGCACTTAAAGAACTGTTCACTATAGAAATGGCTAATGGAAAGACGGAGAGCACTAGCAGTACATTCATAGGGTGTACCCTAACTCTAGATAGCCATTAATTTTCGATCGACCTCATGCCGGTCTCAATAAAAAGTTTCGACGTCATTATCGGCATAGATTGGTTGAGTCCTCATCGTGCCGACATCATGTGTTACGAAAAGGATGTACGCCTTAATCTGTCATCTGGCAAAACTCTAGTAGTATATGGCGACAAACCCGGCACAAACCTTCGTATCATCTCGAGCATTCAAGCCCAAAAATTCTTGCCAAAGGAATGTCGCGCATTCCTTGCTCATGTGGTCGATGTGAGCCAAGAAACGAAAGACATTCAGAACATTCCAGTAGTACGTGACTTTCCCGACATCTTTCCAGAAGAACTCCCTGGATTACCTCCGCAACGTCAAGTCGAGTTCATAATCGACTTAGTTACAGGGGCTACCCCCGTAGCCAAATCGCCCTATCGTCTAGCACCTGCAAAGATGCAGGAACTGTCCTGTCAACTTAACGAACTGTTCAGCAAGGGCTTAAGAAGACCAAGCTTCTTACCGCGAGGAGCTCCAGTCTTGTTCGTCAAGAAGAAAGACGGATCGTTTCGAATGTGCATCGACTACAGGGAGCTCAACAAACTGACCGTGAAAAATCGTTACCCTCTGCCTCGTATTGACGATTTATTTGACCAACTTCAAGGGGAGAACTTCTTTTCAAAAATCGACTTAAGATCCAGATATCACCAACTACGAGTGCTAGGGGAGGATGTTCCAAAGACAACCTTCCGAACTCGTTATGGACACTACGAATTCGTAGTGATGTCGTTCGGATTAACAAACGCGCCCGCAGTATTCATGGATTTAATGAATAGGGTGTGTCGTCCTTACTTGGATTAGTTCGTCATCGTCTTCATCGATGACGTACTTATCTACTCTCGTAGTAAGGAGGAGCATAGTCAACATCTGCGACAGGTCTTAGAAACACTGCGTTCAGAGAAGCTCTATGCAAAGTTCTCGAAATGCGAATTTTGGATCCGAAGAGTCGAATTCTTAGGGCACGTGGTTAGCGAAGAGGGAATACACATGGACCCTTCAAAAATCAAGCCCATTGAGAGCTGGTCAGCACCAAAGACGCCTACAGAAATTCGTCTATTTCTAGGCCTCGCTGGCTACTATCGCAGGTTCATTTAGAACTTCTCCCGCATTGCGAAACCTCTTACAACACTGACCTAGAAGGGCGTGGCATTTGACTGGGAAGAGAAGCAGGAGAGAGCGTTCGAAACGCTTAAGCGAGCCTTGTGCACCGCACCTATACTATCCCTCCCCAAAGGGATAGAAGACTTCGTTGTCTATTGCGATGCGTCAAATCAAGGGCTCGGGTGTGTTCTGATGCAGCGAGGTAAGGTCATCGCCTACGGCTCGAGACAGCTGAAGACACATGAGGTCAACTACACTACACAGGAGCAGTTGTGTTTGCTCTGAAGATCTGGAGACACTACATGTATGGTACAAAAAGCACTATCTTTACAGACCACAAAAGCCTACAACATATATTCGACCAGAAGGAGCTCAACATGAGACAACGACGGTGGGTCGAGCTACACAGTGACTACGAATGCGAAATTCGTTATCATCCGGGTAAAGCCAATGTAGTAGTTGATGCCCTAAGTCGGAAAGAATACTCTGGTCGTAGAGTCAAATCATGGACTATGACTATCCATTCACACTTGTCCACACAAATTAAGGAAGCTCAGCTTGACGCTTTGAAACCTGAAAACGTGGCGGGTTAATCCCTTAAAGGGATGGATAAGAGCTTAGAGGTCCAGGGTGGCGGAGCTTATTATTTTATGGATCGGATCTGGACCCCGAAACTCGGTGGTTTCAGAGACTTGGTCATGAACGAGGCACACAACACTCGTTATTCCGTCCACCCGGGTTCAGATAAGATGTATCTGGATCTTAAAAAGCTATACTGGTGGCCTAACATGAAAGCAGAGATTGCTACCTTCGTAACTAAATGCCTTACTTGCACTAAGGTCAAGGTCGAATACCAGAAACCCTCAGGTCTACTACAATAGCCGGAGATATCGGAATGGAAGTGGGAACGGATCACTATGGACTTCATAACCAAGTTGCCCAAGACAACGGGTGGACTTGATACCATATGGGTCATCGTCGATAGATTGACCAAGTCCGCACACTTCCTGCCTATCAGAGAAACAGACAAGATGGAGAAGTTTACAAGAACCTACATTCGGGAAATTATACGACTGCACGGTGTTCCCATATCCATTATCTCGGACAGAGATAGTAGATTCACTTCGGGGTTCTGGCAGTCGCTACAAAGTTCCTTAGGAACTAGGCTGGACATGAGTACAGCCTACCATCCACACAACGACGGGCAAAGTGAGAGGACTACCCAAACCTTGGAAGATATGTACGAGCCTGTGTGATCGACTTTGGGAAAGCATGGCATACTCATTTACCCCTTGTCGAATTTTCCTACAACAACAGTTATCACACGAGCATAAAGGTTGCTCCATTCGAGGCCCTCTATGGCCGAAAGTGCAGATCCCCTCTGTGTTGGGTTGAGGTGGGTGATACCCAGTTAGCTAAAGGACGAGTTCCTGAAAGCATTCTCACGGGTCCGGAGATCATTCGCGAAACGACAGAGAAGATCGTTCAGATTCGTGAACGATTGAAAGCCTCTAGAGATCGACAGAAAAGCTACGCTGATAAACGAAGGAAACCGTTGGAATTCCAGGTGGGCAACCGTGTTTTATTGAAGGTCTCACCCTGGAAGGGCTTGATACGCTTCGGAAAGCATGGAAAGCTAAATCCAAGGTACGTAGGGCCTTTCGAGATTCTCGCAAGAATCGGCCCTGTAGCTTACAAACTTAACTTACCCCGCGAGCTCAGTAACGTATATTCTACTTTCCACGTCTCGAACTTGAAAAAGTGTCTGTCCGACGAGACTCTTGTAATCCCACTCGACGAGATCGAGATCAACGAGAGCCTCAACTTCGTGGAAGAACCTGTAGAGATCATGGACCGGGAGGTCAAGCAAACGAAACAAAGTCGTATCCCGATAGTGAAGGTTTGCTGGAACGCCAAGCGAGGATGAAATTCCTTCTAACGGGGGGATGATGTGACAACCCAAATTTCCTTCTAACGGGGGGATGATGTGACAAACCGAAATTTCTATTATGTACAACCAGTCACTTCAATAGAAGTCAGAACTGTTTCTGCTAACTTTCAAGCTTTTTGGTGTCAGTTTGAGTGTTTTAAAGTTAGTACTTCAAGAGATAACAGGAGAGAGGATACCCTACGGTTTATTGCGCACCAATAAAGTCCCAAAACTCCAAGAGTTTGGAGTTTACGACCTAAATATGGTGTTTACGGCCGTAAACCCCAAAGGGGTATAAATATGGCACTTAGCCATTTTGTTCACTTTTTCACATTTTCAAGAACTAGAACTCAAATCCTCTCAAGTAGCATCCGATTTTCCTTCTTGATCTTCAACTATGTAAGTGTTTCTTGCCCTAGTAAGTTGATATCTTACTTAATCTAGTGATCTTACGTGATTCCATCCGTGAAATCATTCCATTTGTGTAGATATTCAAGTGTTCTTAGTTTCACCAAGAACACGAAGAACACACACTAGTGTTCTTGGACTTTTAACACCCTTTCAAGCTTCTACATAGTAAGTACTCTTACCTTGGCTTGTTATAAGGCTTGTTACACTTCTTAATCATATAGGAAACACAAAGAAACACAAGATCAAAGGTGTTTATGGTCCAACATGTTCTTGGACCGTAAACCCTAATGAAGGGGCCATTGTGTGCCCTAGTCCCTTACCAAGCCTTGGATACTAGTCTAGATGCCATCCTTGATGTGCTTAGAACCTTAAACATCAAAAAGACCATGAACCATTAGAGTTTACGGCCGTAAACTCATGGAGAAATGGTCCATGGGCCGTAAACTCCACAAAGGAGTGAAATGATGCCACAATCACTTCCTAAGGTTTAGACTTGAAGTAGGAATGCTTCTTTATGACTTATAAGCTTCAAAACACAAAATGGTAAAAGTACCATGAGTTTACGGCCGCAAACTCATGGGTTTACGACCGTAAACTCCAAGGGAGTTGGCCCCAAAACCGTAAACACCAAAAAAGTTTACCCTTGGACCCTAAACTCAATAGCCAAGCCCTACAACCCCTTAGATGTAATCCTTAGTACTTATAGCACTTAAATCAAGTGTTTTACATGTTTTAGGATGTCTTAACTTTGTTAATTAGTTGTTTAATGACTAATTGGATACATATATGTGTTATTATATGTTAACTAGGATCCTTGTGTGTGCTCAAGTCTTCACTTGACACTTAGCATCCTATAACAATCCGTTCATCCAAACCACTCACTACAAGTGAGTTCATACCCCTTAATCAACCTTTTAAATGATTGTAAATGCTTTTATGGGGGGAATACAAGTTGAACCATTAGAGTTATTATATCAATCAAACAAGTGGATTTCTTACTTTTCAAACTGTGTTATCAAACTGCTTTACTTCAACTGTTTTATTAAACTCTTTTTCATGTCAAATGCTTATATTTAAACTCTTTTAAACTTATATTCTGTTAAATGTGTATCTATATAGATATAGTTATATAAGTTGGATTTAAAGGACTTAGGACTGATAGATCACCTTACTTCATGTTCCTTGTTTGGTTGTGGACTTAGGGTATCGGTTGTTTGTCCGAAGGTCGTTTGAATCCTAGTGATATATCATGTATATGTGTATAGATATACAGGGTTACTTCTTTCTATTCAATAGCTTTGGGTAGCAAAGGTATACACACATGTTCATACATTCAAACAACATTACTAGTAAGCTATAATAGGTATAGTTTAGGGAGATACTAATACTATTACTAGAATAGTGAAACATACAAAGAGTCAGTTCATACATGAGTCAATACCATACACAGAGAACAAACAATACCATACAGAGAGAACATAACATACAGATAGAGAATACTATGATGAGAAATAAACAATACCATACAGAGAGAACATACATACATACTAGACAGTGGGAGAACATACAATACAGCTAGTACATTCAATACATTCACTAGTGCACTAATACAGTTATGTAAGCCACGTAACGGGGCATGGCATCACCTGTCATGGCCCGTTTTGTATCCAGAATCTCCTTAAATGGAGAGCGTTGAGTTTGTGTATTGATCTATACTAGATTGACTATCCTACACCTTGCTTCTCGCTACAGTGGGGCTCGCAAGTCTACGGGTGCCAAATGTCATTTCTTCCGACGTCTTACATCGTCGTGTTTATAGTCAGTAGTATGGTAGAGGCCGATCACATGGTACTGTAAATAACAATTGGTTTAAGGTAGTTAGTACAGCAGTAGTTACCTAATACAAAACTACATTACTATTTCATTTTCCCATTACATTCACTTTGTGATCTTCACACAATAAACAATAATGTAAAAACTATATTTTTGGTTAATGATGGTCAAATTTGGGAAAATACATACTCTTACATGAGACATACACACGACCACTAGATGCCTTGGAAGAAGGCTACTTTTAGTAGGAAACATAGGGTTTTCTAGGAGAGTTCAAACAACTTACAAACATTTTCAAACTTACACATTACATACTTACAAACACTTTCATACAAATACAAACACTAATATACTTATGATCTCACCAGCTTTAAAGCTGATAAACTCTTTCAAAATAACTTGTATTCTCAGGTCACCAGTAGACAGGTACCGGTGCCAGGTTTTGAGAAGATGGAGCTCGTTCAAGACTCATCTTTTATTTTGATTCATATTTTTGGTGTCTATATAACTTGACAGAACACACTTGTATTAAATTATATTATTAATGCAATGGATGATGTTGTTGCTTGTTTACTACTTTGCATTGTTGTGATACTGTACATGACGTCCTCCACCCCCGAACGTTTCCGCCGTTCCGGTTTTGGTGTGTGACATAACCTCATAATCCTTTATGTATTTGAGTAAAGTTTAAGGTCCTTCAATCATCACGGAAGGGTTCTGGGTCACTAGCTTTGCATCTTATAGGGTTTATGGTCCATACATGCCTCAACATGGAGTTTACGGCCAAGGAAGATCTTGGGCCGTAAACTCATGATCTTCATGGGAAAAGGCATGTTTCAAGTCTGTAAGGATGGATACTAACTAGATATGAAGTATAGGGAAGATTACTTACGATCTAGAAGCTTGAAATGGTCGGTTTTGGCCAAGAACACTAGTGTGTTGTTGGTGTTCTTGGTGTTTCTTAAAGATCTAAGAAAACATGATTTCCATGGATGAATCATGAGGATGAAGCTAGTTAAGAACGATTAACAACCAACTGGAGAAAGAACACTTACGATTTTTGAAGATCAAGTATGAAGATTGGGATGATACTTGAGAGAAAACTCATGTGTTCTTGAGGTGAAAGTGAAAGAATGAAGAAAAGTGAAGGAAATGAGGTTATAAGGTGGAGTTCACGGCCTACCTTGGGTTTACGGCTTAAACTCCATGTTTACGGCCGTAAACTCCACATGTTGGAGTTTAGGGCTTTAGTGTTGTACAGAGTCTCTAGCAGGTGCTTTCTAATACTTATTCCTTAAGTGTATTAGGCTCAAAACTCCGTAGGATGACCTTTAACCAGGCTAGAACTCAGTACTAATGAGTTTGACACTCATTTGAGTTGATTGACTGGGCTTTAAAATCAAAAAAATTTCCGGGTTGTCACATCATCCCCCCGTTAGATGGAATTTCGTCCCGAAATTAGCTTTCTTAGTATTACTACTGGGTAACGCTCCTCTGATTAGCATAATACCTACTCGTAGACTTGGCAACTTTGCCCTTCTGTTCATGATAGGATTCGTACTTGGTCCATCTATCATTACCTCGTGTATACAAGTCGTATATAATTAGGGTTAGTAAGACGGTCGGATGTGCGACTCTGCCCCAGGTCCACAACCAAACAAGGAACAGGAGATATGGCGGAGACACACATACTAAATCTGCGTAATCATAATCATACACCACCCTCGCATATACACTAAATAGTGATAGGTGGGTTGTATTCGTCCATCGCCTCTGTGCTCGAACTTGGTCTGTTGGACGATTGGTATTTCATGACGGTCTGCGAACATCTGATGATAAGGCTTCGGAGGACAAAGTACTCTTCGCATGAGTACTTCGGGGTTTAGAATATGAAAGGTAAAATTGAGGTTTAGGTCGGACTTTCGATACTAATGACGAAAGTTTCGAGAACTTGCCGATCGAGGCGATAGAAACATATGAACTCAGTATGCTGAGGACCACGCCAACTCATGACTAATGAAAGCAACGGACTCTTTACTGAACAAAGTTTTGGTCAAATGAAAGAAACGTCTGATATACGACGATGATCCCTTGTATGCTCGATACTGTACTCCTAGTATGTTCGACAATGTACTCTTTGTAAATGTTCCCGTGTTTCCTGTTTCCTCTTTGATGTTAACACTCCTACATATCGTACTGCTATGTGCGCATACATACAAACGAAAGTGCTCTAATAATTGGTGGGGATACTTTATATCATAATCGTCCTTGGTACCACTACAATCGCCTGCCATATACAAGTTATGAATATTTAAGATGAACCAGGCGGTCGACTGAGTAACTCTGCCTCAAATCCTCAACTAATTAAGGAATGGGGACCTAAGCGGAGTCACTCACTCTAAGTCTGGAACATCTTAGTTGTGCACAACCCTGACGTATATGGTAAGCCATAATAGCTTCTCTAAGGGATCTTTTAGTTCTCTTGAATACTATGACCTATTTCAACATGTAAGTTGTTATAATTAGTTTTAAGTGTTGTCCCCAAATTTTAAATCTTATACCAATATAAATTATTTTTAAAAGTAATTACTATTTCAAAAACGTACCGCTACTCGTCGACGAATCCGGGGTAGATTCTCCTGCGGTGATCATCAGAATGCGTCCATCCATGCCTGAGTTCTTTACTATCGGGCAGTCCCTCTGAAAATGTCCAGTCTCACCACAGCCATAGCAAGCTTGGTTTTCTTCAGCTTTGGGGACTTGGGAGATCGGTTGAGCCGGTGCCCTGCAGAAACGAACTGTGTGTCCCTTTCTGTGGCAGTTCAGACACTGCATTTCCCGGCATACTCCGGTGTGGTGAAAGTTACACTTTCCACACTTGGGGAGGGTTCCAGCATATCGACTGGCAGGTGCTGGAGCAGTAGGCATTGTAGCGGCGTACATAGTACTCGCTCGTTGCTCTTGCGGGGTGTCGTGTGTTGTTCACTTCTTCTTCCTCTTGTTCCCCGACTTCTGATTATAGTCCTCTTCCCTCAATGGCTCGGGAATAGGGACTACGGCTCGAAATGACCCTTCTTTGGTTTGCATCAAAGGATTAGGAAGGGACTAGGGCTCGAAATGACCCTTCTTTGGAGTTTACGGTCCTTGGACAACTCCTTTGGAGTTTACGGTCGTAAACCCATGAGTTTACGGCCGTAAACTCATGGTCACTCCAACATTTCGTGTTTTTGGGGTTTCTAACTCATGCATGCAAGGTTCTAGTCCATTATCCAAGTCTTAGAAGGTGTTAGTGGTACAAAAACACCACTTGATGGTGTTTACGGTTCAAGGATATCCCTTGACCGTAAACCCATGTGTTATTGAGGTTTTCTTGGTGTTCTTCCATGATTTAACAATTATACTAAGCAAACAACTTGATAGAAGGAGTGTACTTACTTATAGGAAGCTTGAGAGAGTGTTTAGAGGCCAAGAACACTAGTGTGTGTTCTTGGTGTTCTTGGTGTTTTGAAGAACACTTGAAGATCTAAGTAAAAACGAAGAATTCATGGATGAAATGATGTATAAACACTATATAGGGTGTTACAACAACAAAACAAGTGAAGAAAAACTTACATTTTTGGAAGATTGGAAGGAGAGTGTTATGATACTTGAGAGAAAAGTTGGGTGTTCTTGAGTTTGAAAGTTGAAGAATGAGGGAAATAAAGAGTAAACTCATGCTATATGCATGAGTTCATGGTCAAAGGGAGTTTACGGCCCAAACTCCACTTGTTTGGCCGTAAACACCTAGTCAAGGTGTTAAATGTTTATTTGTTACACAACACTCCTAAGAGATACTTCCATATATTTGTTCGTTTGATGAAAAATAAAATAAAAACACCCAAACGCACTTAAAACTGGCCAAAAATATACTGAAATAAATTTGACTATTATTTGAAGTGCTTGACTGCAGAGTTTATCCAAATGAAAATTTCGGGTTGTCACAATAACCCTAGTGTAAACACTTGTTACTCATGGAGTTAATTATAATGGTTCCTTTATATCTAATGAAAAGTTCTTTAAGAAAACCCATATTCCTTATAATAAAATGGTGACCACAGTTACTACTTTTTTAATAGCTTAGTTTATACTGCTATATATATAATCTAATATCGGATAGAAACTTAATTGAGTGAATCTGCCCTAAGCCCACAACCAAACGAGGAACAGGGAGTAAGGCGGAAAGCACACATCCAACTACCTATTGGCTATTAGTTTTATATATAAACATGGTGTATAAACTAAGGTATTATAGAGTTACTCTCCTAAGGTCCTTTAAATTGTACTGGTTTAATAAAATGGATTAAACCCTTTACTAGGAAGTTTCTAGTTTCGTATACCAAAAGTACT
Organism: Lactuca virosa; assembly: GCF_052849685.1. NCBI lineage: Eukaryota > Viridiplantae > Streptophyta > Magnoliopsida > Asterales > Asteraceae > Lactuca > Lactuca virosa. The sequence continues at coordinate 385,487,014 of NC_136429.1, forward strand.
GATTTTGGAAAGTATGTTTTGTACAAGAAAAACTGTGCTTTGACTCTGTGTCCTATAACCTGACCCATACCTGGTACCCTTATGATGACTTATTGTATACTAAGCATACATATATATAGAATCGGGTAGAAAATAGATTGGGTGAATTCGTTCCAAGCCCACAACCAAACAAGGAACAGGAAATGAAGCGGAGAGCACACATCATATTACCTGTCGGAGTCTACTGGTATATATATATCATGTGATGTATACATTAAGGAATCATAAGACTAGCATTATGGCCCTTTCTTTTAAATGTAGCCTTTTACCAAGGCATCTTCTGTTATGTGCTAGACTCGACTGTTCCGTTTTTCGTTTCTAAAAATGTATATTTTCCCTAGTTTATAACTATCTTGACTCGAAAATAGTTTGAGTTTGACTTTCAAGTGGTACTGTCACTTTATGAAAGTAATGGGAAATGTAAGTACACAGTTGTCATTTATAATGACATGCGGATGTACTAATAACCTAAAAACATATTTGTTTTATTATAGTTATAATGTGAAGGCTAGAACCCCTACTAAACGCTCTCCCTGTCAAGAGATTAAGGGAACCAAACGCGACCTCTGCAAATTCTTGCAAGCCGTGTAATTCACATTAAAGTATATGATCATGTATACCCAATATAACTATCACCTTTTGTTTAAAACAATGAGTTAGTGATTCATTGGTATAATTAGATCATGTATGTGTTCTCATTCTATAGCAACCTAACTTGTTTGTTTTGTACTGTATATTGTACGTTCTGTTTGTTTCTCGTAATTGTGTGTTCTCTCTGTATGGTATTGTTTGTTTCTCTTCACTATGTGTTTGACTCATGTATGAACTGACTCTTTGTGTGCTTCATTGTACTATAAGTAATGAATATCATTCCCTAAACTATATCTATTATAGTTTACTAATGTTCTACTTGGACTATTACTGAAAAGACTCATTTATCTACTAAGTTATGTTTGTACTTTAAAAACTGAGTTTTGTATAACTATAAAGTAACATAACTTTAAAAGAGTTTTTGAAATGTTTTGACAACATATAAATGACATAAGTAACATTTTGAATGATGTTTATAACAAACATTTACACAATTAACATTGTGTTCAACTTGTATTCCCCCCCCCCTTAAAACAGTTAAAAGATTCATTACGGGGTATGAACTCACCTGATGTGGGTGATTCAACGAATACACATGTAAGGATAAGAAGTTCCACGAATGAAGTCCCCAGACACAATAGGTCCTAAATGACATATAAGGACACATATTGACATGAATATAGTGTTTATAAACAACTATATGAAAGGAAACACCTTCCGGGACTAGGAAACACTTCCACCAAGTGTTGGAATCACATGTGATTCATCAAAGGGAAGTGAAATGACCCTAACTTGAGTTTACTACCATGGGTTTACGGCCCAAGGGAGTTTACGGCCGTAAACTCATGGTCAAACATGCCTAATGTTGGTTTGAAAGTTGTGGAAACTTTAGGGACTTTTGTTCTACACTTTTATGAAAAAGACCAACCCATTGATGGCTTTTGATGAGTTACGGCCCAAAGGAGTTTACGGCCGTAAACTCATAATCTTTTATGTATTTGAGTGAAGTTTAAGGTCCTTCAATCATCAAGGAAGGGTTCTGGGTCACTTGCTTTGGATCTTATAGGGTTTATGGTCCATAAATGCTTCAACATGGAGTTTACGGCCAAGGAAGATCTTGGGCCGTAAACTCTTGATCTTCATGGGAAAAGGCATGTTACAAGTCTGTAAGCATGGATACTAACTATATATGAAGTATAGGGAAGAGTACTTACGATCTAGAAGCTTGAAATGGTCGGTTTTGGCCAAGAAGACTAGTGTGTGTTCTTGGTGTTTCTTGAAGATCTAAGAAAACATGATTTCCATGGATAAATCATGAGGATGAAGCTAGTTAAGAATGATTAACAACTAACTGGAGAAAGAACACTTACGATTTTTGAAGATCAAGTATGAAGATCGGGATGGTACTTGAGAGAAAACTCATGTGTTCTTGAGGTGAAAGTGAAAGAATGAAAAAAAGTGAAGGAAATGAGGTTATAAGGTGGAGTTCACGGCCTACCTTGGGTTTACGGCTTAAACTCCATGTTTACGTCTGTAAACTCCACATGTTGGAGTTTAGGGCTTTAGTGTTGTACAGAGTCTCTAGCAGATGCTTTCTAATACTTAGCAGAATACCCACTCGTAGACTTGGAAACTTTTCACTTCTGTTGATGATAGGATTCATACTTGGTCCATCTATCATTACCTCGTGTATACAAGTCGTATACAATTAGGGTTAGTAAGACGGTCGGATGTGCGACTCTGCCCCAGGTCCACAACCAAGCTAGGAACAAGAGATAGGGCGGAAACACACATACTAAATGTGCCTAATCATAATCATACACCACCCTCGCGTATACACTAAATAGTGATAGGTGGGCTGTATTCGTGTCACACCCCCAAAGCAGGATGGCGGAAACATTCGGGGGTGGGTGACTTCACGTAGTATCATAACAGTTGAATATTGTAAAGAAAGTAAACACAACCATCATAAATATAATAAAAACTTACATTGTTGCGTGTAATACATGTTTCAAAAGAATATTACAAATATGATGATTTAAAATGTTTTGCTAATAGACGCCTTAGCGTTCCTTCTCCAAAAGCTGATGGTTATCTGTATTACTGATTCCCTGAGAAATACAAGTAGTTTTGGAAAAGTGTCAACAATTAATTTGGTGAGTTCATAAGCGTTGTTGTACTAAAATTTGTATGTCCTTTAGTAAAAATAATTGAACGTGTTTTCCAGAAAATCCAATATTTTCTACATATATTTTGAAAAAGTTCCATAGGCTGGAGTGCAATAGTATCTTTCGTGCTCAAAATGGTGAAAGTGTATTTATACTCAAATAATGTATTTACTGAATGCATTCAAGAGTCTCGTAAATCAAACTTATTTTAATACTTCCGTGTGAGTTTTATAACCATGCTATTGATCCAGACTGCCTGTAACAACGTTCTTCACGCGTTGCAGTGTTATGACGTTTGTCACCCCAGACCTGCCGGTCTAACTGTATCTAACAGTTTAGGTGCGAGATTGTCAATCCTGTATAGATCTATACACAAGTATCACGCTCTCCCTCCAAGAGATTATGGTTTATAATACAGGACTTGAAATGCATACTCGAAAGTACGTTGAAGATGAGTGTCTCACAAAACATAGTATCAAAAGATTTACGAAAAGGAAAGTCTATATTTCATGTAGATGAAAGTATTTCATTTTTATAGTGTTTATGTAAGCATGTAATGAATAACTCGTAAATTATACCCATTATAGTTATTCGAAAGCGTGTTCCATTTGATAACATAAACTTGGTGTAATATCAACTTTGCATGTGAAGTGTAACATTAGTATTAATGTCGTTTAACATCCATAACAAAAATCTAGATAAAGTATTTGAAAGCATTTCTAACGACGTGTATTCTGAGTATGAGTTTATCTCGTGTTTCACTTGTATTTCCCCCCCTAAAACATGAAAAAGACGTGAAAATGTAGGGATATGAACTTACCTGGAAAGTGTGGTGATTTGAAGGAAACGAGTTTTTCTCGGGCGGCACTTCGACCGGAAAGTGGTGTAATTCTCGGGATTCTCGGCGCTTCAGACCTTAGTCGGGGCTTGGATATGTAACCGGGGTGTCGGGGTCGTCTCGGGGTGCTAAATGTGGAGTAGAACTGAGAGAGAAAAGGGATTTGAGCAATGAGAGTCGGGACCCTCGCATGCTATTTATAGGGTAAATTCTCAGGATTCACGTCGTGAACATGGGATGGTTTACGTCGTGAGTCTGGTCTGTAGATGCGACGCCCGGTGGTCTAGTTCTGGCACACATCAGTCATAGACTCACGTCGTGAGTCTCTCTTGCTCACGTCGTGAGTTTCGGATAAGGTTGGTGTGTGTGCCTCGATCCTCCGAAATTCATATCTCTCGCATACGAGCTCCGATTTCGACGTTCTTTATATCCACACGTAGGTGAGAATATACTCTACAACTTTCATTTAGACTCTGTCGGCTAATCTTGATTTAATTTTTAATATTATATTTTAAATAGGCCGGGACAGGATAATTCCGTTAAAAATCCATAACTTCTTCATCCGATATCTGTTTTTGTCTATCTTTTCACCATTGTACCACTATTGTCGAGACCTTCAATTTTCGTTTAGGTTGCATCTGCTAAAAATAGCTCGATCTTTATTTCGAGTTTTTAGCTGTCTACTGTTGTTCTGAAACTTTAGAAAAATCATAACTACCTCATACGAAGTCAGATTTGGGCCTTCTTTTTATCTATGCTCATGGTTTAACATAATCTACGACTTTCGTTTAAATACCTAAGGCTAAAAAGTATTTTATTGAAGTTTCACTTTTTACGCTTAACGGTGTTTTACCGGTTGTGTTGCGGATTTTCGATTGGTCATAACTTCTTCGTTATAACTCGGATTTGGGTGTTCTTTATATATTTGGAAACCTTGACAATATATCTAACATTTTATGCAACCCAAATCAGACTTTAGAACACTTCATTTTTGACGCCATTTTATTACATCAAAAATAGTTTAATATTATTTGACTTTTTGAACGTTACATTGACTTGGAATATCGGGTTGTCACATCATCCCCCCGTTAGAGGGAATTTCGTCCAAAAAATTTAATTTAAGATAGAGTTTATGGAGTAGGAAAAAGATGTGGGTACTTTTGTTTCATCTGATCCTCGCGCTCCCAGGTGTATTCAGGTCCTCGCTTGGCATTCCAACGGACCTTTACAATGGGTATGCGACTTTGTTTAGTTCTTTTAATTTCCCGATCCATGATATCTACTGGCTCTTCAATGAATTGGAGATTCTCGTTGATTTCAATTTCATCCAGAGAGATAACGAGGGTCTCATCGGACAAGAACTTCTTTAGGTTCGACACGTGAAAGGTAGGGTGTACGTTATTGAGTTCCTGCGGTAATCGAAGTTTGTATGCCACCGGGCCGATCCTGCCAAGGATCTCGAATGGTCCGATATACCTTGGGTTTAGTTTCCCACGCTTTCCAAAACGTATTAATCCCTTCCAGGGTGAGACTTTTAATAGTACCCGGTCCCCAACCTGGAATTCCAAGGGTTTCCGTCTTTTATCCGCATAACTCTTTTGTCTGTCTCTTGAAGCCTTCAGTTGCTCCTGGATTTGAACAATCTTCTCCGTAGTGTCCCTTATGATTTCTGGTCCAGTGAGAGTGCTGCCGGTTACTTGTCCTCTTGCTAGTTGTGTGTCACCCACTTCAGCCCAGCACAGAGGTGATCTGCACTTACGGCCGTAGAGGGCTTCGAATGGGGCAACCTTGATGCTAGTGTGATAGCTATTGTTGTACGAAAACTCGACCAATGGTAAATAGGTGTCCCATGCCTTACCAAAATCGATCACACAAGCTCTTAGCATATCTTCTAAGGTTTGTATGGTTCTCTCACTCTGGCCGTCGGTCTGTGGGTGATAAGCGGTACTCATGTCTAACCTCGTTCCTAGAGATTTTTGTAGTGACTGCCATAACCTCGAGGTGAATCTACTATCTCGGTCCGAGATAATGGATATTGGTACACCATGCAGTCGTACAATCTCTCTGATGTATGTTCTGGTTAGCTTTTCCAGTTTAACCGTTTCTTTGATTGGTATGAAGTGCACGGATTTGGTTAACCTGTCGACGATCACCCAGATGGTGTCGAGTCCGCTTGCCGTCTTCGGTAACTTGGTTATGAAGTCCATGGTTATCCGCTCCCACTTCCACTCGGGTATTTCCGGTTGTTGCAACAATCCTGAGGGCTTTTGGTATTCCACCTTGACCTTGGCGCAAGTCAAACATTTGCCTACATAGGTAGCTATTTCGGCTTTCATGTTCGGCCACCAATACAACCTCTTGAGGTCTAAGTACATCTTGTCTGAGCCGGGATGTACGGAGTAGCGAGTTTTATGAGCTTCGTTGATGACAACATCCCTGAATCCACCAAATTTTGGTGTCCAGACCCAGTTCATGAGACAACGAACTCCGTCATCCCTGACTTCAAGGTTTTTGTCCATTCCTCTCAATGCTTCACCTGCCACGTTCTCTGGCCTCAAGGCTTCTTCCTGTGCTGAGTGCATCGGTGTGAGTGGATGGTCATTGTTAAGGATTTCACTCGGTGGCCCGAGTATTCCTTTCGGCTGAGTGCATCGGCTACTACATTAGCTTTCCGGGGATGATAACGAATTTCGCATTCGTAATCGTTTAGTAGTTCTACCCACCGTCTTTGTCTCATGTTGAGCTCCTTTTGACTGAGGATGTGTTGAAGGCTTTTATGGTCGGGAAAGATCGTACATTTCGTGCTGTAGAGATAGTGCCTCCAGATCTTTAGAGCAAAGACGACTGCTCCTAGTTCGAGATCGTGTGTGCTATAATTGACCTCGTGCGTCTTGAGTTGTCTCGAGGCGTATGCGATGACCTTCCCTCGTTGCATCAGGACACATCCAAATCCCTGGTTTGACGCATCACAATAGACCACGAAGTCTTCTGTTCCTTGTGGCAAGGATTATATAGGTGCGCTGCATAGGGCTCGCTCTAGGGTTTGGAATGCAACGTCTTGTTTCCCTCCCCAGCTGAAGGTTACACCCTTCTGAGTCAGGGTGGTAAGTGGCTTAGCAATATTCGAAAAGTTTTGTATGAACCTTCGGTAATACCCAGCAAGGCCCAAGAATTGTCGGATTTCTGTTGGAGTCCTTGGAGTTGTCCAATTCTCGATTGCCTTAATTTTGGAAGGGTCCACGTGTATCCCCTCCTTGCTGACGACGTGACCTAGGAAATCTACTTTCCGAATCCAAAATTCGCACTTTGAGAATTTTGCGTAAAGCTTCTCTGTACTTAATGTTTCCAAGACCTGTCGGAGGTGTTGGCTATGTTCCTCCTTGCTCCTTGAATAGATGAGTATATCATCTATGAATACAATCACAAATTTGTCCAGGAAAGGACGACATACTCAGTTCGTCAAGTCCATGAACACTGCCGATGCATTTGTCAACCCAAAGGGCATCACTACAAACTCGTAGTGACCATAGGGAGTCCGGAATGCCGTTTTGGGAATATCTCCTTCCAGGACTCGCAGCTGGTGGTACCCAGATCTTAAACCGATCTTTGAGAAGTATCTCGCTCCTTGTAGTTGGTCGAATAGATCGTGTATGCGCGGTAAGGGATATCGGTTCTTGATCGTGAGTTTGTTCAGTTCTCGTTAATCGATGCACATGCGAAAAGATCCGTCTTTCTTCTTTACGAACAGGACTGGCGCTCCCCGTGGTGAGTAGCTCGGTTTGATGAATCCCTTGCTTAGAAGTTCGTTCAGCTGGCTGGATAACTCCTGTATTTTAGCCAGTGCTAGACGGTATGGCGATTTTGCTACTAGGGTAGCTTCGGGAATCAAGTCGATCCTGAATTCGACTTGACGTTCTGGTGGGACTCCTGGAAGATCTTGTGGGAACACATGTGGGAAATTGCAGACTTCCAAAATGTCTTTAATGCCTTTCACTTCTCGTTTCTTGTCCACCACATGGGCTAGAAAGGCATGATATTCCTTGCGAAGGTATTTTCGGGCTTTGACGCAAGACATGATTTGTAAATTGGTATTGGGTTTGTCCCCATAAATGATAAGAGTTTTGCCGCTTGGCAGATTAAGGCGAACAGCCCTTTCGTGACAAAGTATATCGGCATGGTGAAGGCTTAACCAGTCCATACCGATGATGACATCAAAACTTATAGTAATTGGCATAAGATCGATTTGGAACGAGTGTTCATTTAAATTTAATGTACAGCCTATGTACATATCGTTTGCGCTTTCCGTTTTACCGTTTGCCATTTCTACTGTGAATATTTTATTGAGTGCTTGGGGTTTTTGATTAAGTAAGTGTTTGAATTTATGACTCACGAAACTTCATTCCGCACCACAGTCAAAGAGTATGCATGCATAAATGTTGTTGAGGAGAAACGTACCCGTAACCACTGTGGGATCGGCTATTGCCTCGTTCTGCCCTATTGCCAGCACTCTTCCTACACCGCCAGCATTCTTTGCCTTTGGGCAATCCCTCTTGTAGTGCCCAGTTTCCCCACACCCATAACATGTCTGGCTCACTCCAGCACCAGGAACTTGGGTGATTGGTCGCGCCGGTGCCCTACAGAAACGGGCAGTGTGCCCTTTTCTGTCGCAGTTTTTACAGTGCATCTCCCTGAAATTCCCGTTGTGATGGTAATTGCATTTGTTGCACTTCGGTAGGTTCCCATCATATTGTTTTACAGTGCATCTCCCTGAAATCGACGAGGGACTGTGCCAGTTGTTTGGCACTATCGAACGTCGTGGGTTTGGAAGCTAGCACACTTCCTCGAAGCTGGGGCGACAGCCCCCAGATATATACCTTTCCACCTTCTTGCTTTCTAGGGCCATCATCCCTGGGCAAAGTATTGTCAAATCACTGAACCTATTCGTATAGGTTGTGATGTCCGAGCCTACCATAGTCAATTCCCAAAGTTCATGTTCATGTTTATGGATCTCGCCCCTTGGGCAGTATTCTCGTAATAGCATTTGCTTCAGGTTCTCCCAACCCATGGAGTTTGCCACCACCAGGGTTAGTGACTTGACGTGGCCATTCCACCACGTTAGGGATCGTTCGGAGAAGGTACATGTCACACCCCAAAACCGGAACGGCAGAATACATTCTGGGGTGGAGGACGTCACGTACAGTATCATAACAATGCATAATAGTAAAGACAAGCATCAACATCCATTGCATTAATATAATAATTGTAATACAAGCGCGTTCTGTATAGTTTGTAAGACACCAAAATATAATCAAAATAAAAGAGGAGTCTTATATATGCTCCATCTTCTCAAAAGGTGCATCTGTACCTGTCTACTGATGACCTGAGAATACAAGTTATTTTGAAAGCGTGTATCAGCATAAAGCTGGTGAGTTCATAAGTATTTAGTGTCTTTGCTTGTATAAGAAAGTTTACAACAATGTAGTATAATAGCTGATATCAATGTTTCACAATAGTATACTCTCTAGAAAATCCTATATTTTCTAGTAAAAGTAGTCTTCTACCAAGACCCGTTTGTTTGCATGTTTGATCCTTTGAAAACGTAAAAGTTTTCCCCAGTGAAACTATCAGTAAGAAAATATACTTTTAGACTTTATTCATGTAAAGTATTTGGGAAAATAAGGTTTTACCCCAGCAGTGGCACTGCCGGCTAAATGAAATAAAATGCTGACTCCAGGTAGAATTAAATGTACAATACACCTCGGGGAGCCTGTTTGGCCTTTAATTCTTAATGTGTAATTAGAGGTTTGAATGTGAACTCGTATGTAACCATGATGATTGACGATCGAATAACTGATGACCCTCCGAGTCATATGTAGTGATGTGACATTTTGTCACCCCTTGGCCTTTCGGCTGGGACTGTAGCTAGCAGTCGGGATGTGGGAGTGTCTGTCCCGTATAGATCTATACACACAATGCCTGCTCTCCCTCCAGGAGAATCTAGTTACACGGTGATACCACTGTGAAGTGTCGTATCGAGAAGTAGTATGTCACATTTTAATTATAGTATATTCTCTTGTATATTGTATAATGTATTTTCTGGTATAATGTATAGAGTGTTCTCTTGTATAGTGTATAGTATTTTCCTTGTATAGTATTTAGCATGTATTGACTCATAACTGTACTGACTATGGCAGGTGTCATTGTATTAGTAGTAACGAGTAGTAATCCTTAACTATACCTATTATAGTTAAATAGTAATGTTGGTTGCATGCCTTTGATACACAAAGGTACTGAATTGAATTGAAGACTTTTATATCCAACACAAATATATATAATATATAACTAAGAATTCAACAACAATCGGACAAATAACAGTATACCCTAAGTCCACAACCAAACAAGGAACAGGAAATAAGGTGAGCTATCAGTCCTAAGTCCTTCAAGTCTTACTTATATAAATATATTAGCATATATATGGGTTTGAAAATAAAGCAAGTTTAAAGGAGTTTGAAAACAGTTTTGGCATTTAAAGAGTTTGATAAAAGGTTTGAAACACTTGAAAATCCAAAGTTTGATGGTAATTTGAAAGCTGTAGCAAATCTTGTAGTTTGTTCTAGTTATTAATCACATATGATTAAAGCAATAACTAGAAATATACAACTTGTATTCCCCCCATAAAAGCATTTAAAATCATTTAAAAGGTTAATTAAGGGGTATGAACTCACCTGTAGTGAGTGGAGTGGATGGAAGTGTCGGGTAGGATGCTAGGGGTCAAGTGAGGGCTTGAACACACACACAGATCCTATGTAACATGTAGTGATGCATAAATGCATCTAATTAGTTGTTTAATAACTAATTAATCAAGTAAAGACCTCCTAATACATAGAAACACTTTGTTTTAAGTGCTAGGAGTGCTAAAGGGTTTTATCTAAGGAGAGTATGGCCTCACATTGGAGTTTACTCCTCAAATGGTAACCCTATATGTGTTTACGGTTTCTGGACCATTTCCCCCATGAGTTTACGGCCGTAAACTCATGGTAATGGTGCATTTGTGTGTTTTAAGGTCTTATACTTCACAAGAAAGTGTTCTAAGTTTGAATCAAAGGCTTAGGAAGTGGTTAGGGCTCGAAATGGACCTTCTTTGGAGTTTACGGTCCTTGGACCACCTTTGAGAGTTTAGGGTCGTAAACCCTTGAGTTTACGGTCGTAAACCCATGAGTTTACGGCCGTAAACTCATCCTTCCTCAACCATTTCGTGTTTTGGTGTTTCTAGTTCATGCATGCAAGGTTCTAGTCGTTTATCCAAGCTATAGAAGGTGTTAGGGGCACATAAACACCACTTGGTGGTGTTTACGGTTCAAGGATCTCCCCTGACCGTAAACACATATGTTCTTGAGGATTTTGATGTTCTTCCCATGGATGAACAAGTATACTAAGCAAATAACTAGCTAGGAGGAGTATACTTACTTATATGAAGTTTGTAAGAGTGTTTAGGACCCAAAAACACTAGTGTGTGTTCTTGGTGTTTTGAAGAACACTTAAAGATCTAAGTAAAAATCAACAATCCATGGATGAAATGATGTATAAACACTAGATTAAGTGTCATATGAACGAATCTAGGAAGGAAACACTTACATTTTGGCGGATTTGAAGAAATGAACTTATGATACTTGAGAGAAAAAGTTGATGTTCTTGAGGTGGAAAGTGTAAAGTGAGGGAATAGTGGGTAAACTCATGATATATGCATGAGTTCTTGGAAAAATGGTGTTTACGGCTCAAACTCCTCTTGTTTGGCCGTAAACACCTAGCTAAGGTGTTGTTTGTTTTGTTTGTTACACTTCACTCATAACGACACTTCCTTTTATTTATTCGTTTGACGAATTTAAAAATAAAACATCCAAACGGACTTAAAATCGGCCAAAAATGTACTGAAATGTTTTTGACTATTATTTGAAGTGTTTGACTGTAGAGATTATACAAATGAAAATTTCGGGTTGTCACATCATCCCCCCGTTAGAGGGAATTTCGTCCCGAAATTAGAGTTCAAGCAACTAAGTTATTACGAAATAACTAAGTAAAAAGATGAGGATATTTAAGTTTCATTTGATCCTCGCGCTCCCATGTGAGTTCCGGTCCTCGCTTGGCATTCCAGCGAACCTTCACTATCGGGATACGGCTTTGTTTCGTTCGTTTGACCTCTCGGTCCATAATCTCTACAGGTTCTTCCACGAAGTTGAGGTTCTCGTTGATCTCGATCTCGTCGAGTGGGATTACAAGAGTCTCGTCGGATAGGCAATTTTTCAAGTTCGAAACATGGAAGGTAGGGTGTACGTTACTAAGCTCGTGGGGAAGATTGAGTTTGTATGCTACGGGGCCGATTCTAGCGAGAATATCAAATGGCCCTATGTATCTTGGGTTCAGCTTTCCATGCTTTCCGAAGCGTATCAAGCCTTTCCAGGGTGAGACTTTCAAAAGGACTCGGTCTCCCACCTGGAATTCCAAAGGTTTCCTTCGTTTGTCTGTGTAGCTTTTATGTCGGTCTCTAGAGGCTTTTAATCGTTCACGAATCTGAACGATCTTCTCTGTCGTTTCCTGAATCATTTCCGGACCTGTGAGAGTGCTGTCAGGAACTCGTCCTTTAGCTAACTGAGTGTCACCCACCTCAGCCCAGCACAGAGGGGATCTGCACTTCCGGCCATAGAGGGCTTCGAATGGAGCAGCTTTGATGCTCGTGTGATAACTGTTGTTGTACGATAATTCTACAAGTGGTAAGTGGGTATCCCACGCCTTCCCAAAGTCGATCATACAGGCTCGCAGCATGTCCTCCAAGGTTTGGATAGTCCTCTCATTTTGTCCGTCGGTATGTGGATGGTAGGTTGTACTCATGTCCAGCCTCGTTCCTAGGGAGCTTTGTAATAACTGCCAGAATCTCGAAGTGAATCTACTATCTCTATCTGAGATAATAGATATAGGAACACCATGCAGCCGTACGATCTCCCTAATGTATGTTCTGGTGAGCTTCTCCATCCTGTCGGTTTCTTTGATGGGTAGGAAGTGTGCGGACTTGATCAATCTATCGACGATGACCCAAATGGTATCAAGTCCACCCGTTGTCTTGGGCAACTTGGTTATGAAGTCCATAGTGAACCGCTCTCACTTCCACTCAGTTATCTCCAGTTGTTGGAGTAGACCTGATGGTTTCGGGTATTCAACCTTGACCTTCGCGCAAGTAAGGCATTTACTTACGAAGGTAGCAATCTCTGCTTTCATGTTAGGCCACCAGTATGACTTCTTGAGATCCAGATACATCTTCTCTGAACCTGGGTGGACGGAATATCGAGTATTGTGCGCTTCCTTCATGACCAAGTCTCTGAAGCCACCGTGCTTCGGTGCCAAGATCCGGTCCATGAGATATAAGGCTTCGTCACCCTTGGCTTCCAGGTTCTTATCCATTCCTCGCAGGGATTCTCCCGCTACATTTTCAGGTTTCAAAGCTTTGAGCTGAGCTTCCTTAATTTGTGCGGATAGATGCGAATGGATAGTCATTGTTAGTGACTTGACTCTTCGGCCAGAATATTCTTTCCGACTTAGGGCGTCTGCTACTACGTTGGCTTTACCCGGATGATAACGAATTTCGCATTCGTAGTCATTGAGTAGCTCGACCCACCGTCGTTGTCTCATGTTGAGCTCTTTCTGGTTGAAGATGTGTTGGAGGCTTTTGTGGTCGGTATAGATGGTGCTCTTCGTACCATACAGATAGTGTCTCCATATTTTTAGGGCGAACACAACCGCTCCTAATTCGAGGTCGTGTGTGGTGTAATTGACCTCGTGTGTCTTCAGCTGTCGTGAGGCGTAGGCGATGACCTTACCTCGTTGCATCAGAACACAACCGAGCCCTTGGTTGGATGCATCGTAGTATACCACAAAGTCTTCTATCCCTTCGGGGAGGGACAATATCGGTGCGGTGCATAAGGCTCGCTTCAGGGTTTGGAATTCCTTCTCTTGCTTCTCTTCCCAGTCAAAGGCCACGCCTTTCTGGGTCAATGTAGTCAGGGGTCTCGCGATTTGAGAGAATTTTTGAATGAACCTGCGGTAGTAGCCAGCGAGGCCTAGAAATTGACGAATCTCCGTAGGCGTCTTCAGTGCTGACTAGTTCTCAATGGCTTTAATCTTGGATGGGTCCACGTGGATTCCTTCTTCGCTCACCACATGTCCTAAGAATTCAACTCTTCGGTTCCAAAATTCGCACTTAGAGAACTTCGCGTATAGCTTCTCCGATCGTAAGATTTCCAGGACTTGTCGTAGATGATTGCTATGCTCTTCCTTACTTCGAGAGTAGATAAGTATGTCATCAATGAAGACGATGACGAACTGATCCAAGTAAGGACGGCATACCCTATTCATTAAGTCCATGAATACTGCGGGCGCATTGGTCAGTCCGAACGACATTACTATGAACTCGTAGTGTCCGTAACGAGTTCGGAAGGCTGTCTTCGGAACATCCTCCTCAAGCACTCGCAACTGGTGATACCCGGACCTCAGATCAATCTTGGAAAAGTAACTCGCCCCTTGCAGTTGGTCAAATAAATCGTCTATGCGAGGAAGAGGGTAACGATTTTTTATCGTAAGTTTGTTGAGTTCCCTGTAATCGATGCACATACGGAACGATCCGTCTTTCTTCTACACGAACAAGACTGGTGCTCCCCAGGGTGAGAATCTCGGTCTTATAAATCCCTTGCTGAGCAGCTCGTTAAGTTGACCGGACAGTTCTTGCATCTCAGCAGGCGCTAGCCGATAGGGCGATTTGGCTACGGGGGTGGCTCCTGGGATTAAGTCGATTCGGAACTCGACTTGACGTTGGGGAGGTAATCCCGGTAGCAGTTCTGGAAAGACGTCGGGGAAGTCACGTACCACGGGGAAGTCTTTCAGGTCTTTTTCTTTCTGGCTCGTGTCGACGATGTGTGCAAGGAACGCGCGATATTCCTTACGCAAATATTTCTGGGCTTGAATACTTGAGATGATACGAAGGCTCGTACTCGGTTTGTCTCCGTAGATCAACAAGGTTTCGTTATTTGGTAGGTTCAGATGGATTGCTTTGTCGAAACACAGAATATCGGTACGATGGAGACTCAACCAGTCCATGCCCACAATGACATCGAAGCTCTTGATCGCTACTGGTATGAGGTCGATTGGAAACGAATGGTATGACATCGAACTCTCTGTTTTTCCGTTAGCCATTTCTACGACGAAGGTTTCTTTTAGTGGTTGCGGTGATTGTTTAAGTAAGTGTTTAGAGTTTTGGTTTACGAAACTCCTCTCTGCCCCACTATCAAATAGGATACAAGCATAAGAGTTATCGAGAAGGAACGTACCCGTGACTACTGTAGGGTCTGCTACTGCTTCATTGTGGCCAATAGCAAGCAGTCTTCTTGTTCCTCCCGCATTCCCAGCCTTCGGACAGTTTCTTTTGAAATGCCCTATCTCGTCACAGCCGTAGCAGGCCTGGCTTACTCCTGAACTGGGGACCTGGGAAATGGGTTTGGGTGGTGTTCGGCAAAACCGGGCGGTATGGCCCTTCCGGTCACAGTTAGTGCAGTGCATTTCCCGGCAGGGGCCGTTGTGATGGTAAGAGCACTTGGTGCACTTGGGTAGACTCCCTGCGTATGTTTTGGCTGGTACAGGGGCAACAGGAGTAGTGGCAGCATTGACAGCCACCTTTTGTTGGTTCTTTGAAGAGGATTGGGCTGATTTACCCTTCTTTCGGTCCCACCGCTTCCTTTTGTTGTCGGATGTCTTGGTCGGTGCAGTGGCAACCGTTGTGGTTGCTGATGGAGTGTAAGGAACTTCATGATCAATCAACCTTTGGGCCAATTCCTTGGCACTGTCAAAGGTCGTAGGGTGTGATGCTAGAACATTCCCTCGATACGGGGGCACTAAACCCCAAATGTATCTTTCAATTTTCTTGCCTTCGGTGGGGACCATGTTAAGACATAGAGTCACCAAGTCGCAGAACCTGGCTGTATAAGCCACTATGTCGGCCCCTTTCATTTTGAGGTTCCAGAGTTCCTCCTCGAGTTTCTGGATTTCGCCCCTGGGGCCGTACTCCCTTGTCAGAAGGTCTTTCAGTGTGTCCCAGCCCATGACGTTGGCTGTTACCAAAGAGAGTGATTTGACATGGCCATTCCACCATGTCAGGGCCCTTTCAGTGAGGGTGCAAGCAGCGAACTTTATCTTGCTTTCTTCGGGGCACGAGCACATCTCGAAGATGGCTTCAGTTCTTTCGATCCATTGGGACAGTGCAATGATCCCTCCGGTCCCATTGAAGAATGTTGGTTTGCAGTTCATGAAATCCTTATAGGTACACTCCTGTGTACGTGGGTCGATTTCACCATGTCTAGAGTTGGTGCCCGTTCCAGCTCCACTTGCGTCACCAGAATTTATTTGGGCCATAGCTGCGGTCACAGCTGCAGTCACAGGTGCTTGAAACATCACCACATCGAACTGCGGAGGGGGTGGTGGTGGTGGAGTTTGACTTGCAGGCGTGCTTCTGGTCGTACGCTTGCGAGGCGACATCTTTTACTAAAAGTTTATAGAAACGATGATAACCATAAGAATCAATTGTAAGTACAATGAGAGTGCTTCATGGACTAAATCGCCATAGTCCAACTGTTAGGTAGTGACATAACAATAGAGTAGGGAAACACATGAGTAAGAACTTTCCAATAGATTAGATATCTGCCAATATTACTGGTATTACTGATGTAAAATGAGTTCAGGAAAGTTGACCTAACAGTAGGTCTGACATCAAACCATCAGGGGAAAATGTTGGCAGTTTAAAAGTCTAGCTAGAGTACTTTTAAAAGTTAGGAATATTTTACAGACAAGTGCTCTCTAGAGCATAGGAAAGAAAGGCTATTCCTTAATTCAAAAGTAAAGACGAGTTGACATCTTCTACCGGCGACGGGTGTCTCTCGGACGAACCCTTAGGTCTGCCAGTTGACGTACAACTTCCTGAAGATGTCGCTGATGCGCTCTCTGACGCACTCGGAGTTCCATGACTTCGGTCCGGGATGCAGCTAATTGTTGCTGCAGAGCCTCATTGGTCCTCCTAGTCATATCCATAGTCACTTCAAGTTGGTGAATTCAGACCGTGTTAAGGTTAGAGTTGGCATCAATCTCTACTACTCTACCGATGGCTACATGACCTTGCTCGACGTTCCGAGCAATCCTACGGACCATGATGGGTAGGACCCGGTCAGCTGAACTTCCCTCGCCTATGTTGTAGAAGCTTCGGTCTCCATTGAAAGGTAACGGCTGACCCTGCTCATCACTCCATTGGTTCAAGGTTGTTGCCCACATGGGAGTGGGACCTTGAAATGTCGGACGGGGGTTGGGGTTTGGAGCTACTGGGGGTAGGTTGTTGACTTCTGGTTCGGAGTCGGAGCCATCTGAAAAGCCTTCTGCGAGGTGATCATCCAAAGGGATTGGGTGATCATCTTCCGGCTCATCATCAAGCCATCCTCCAATGCCTTGGTTTGGATAGTACGGATCGCCAGGGAGATGAAAGCCAGCCATGATATCTACGCGAGAATGGGGAAAGAATAGTTAATAGACGTACTAATCTAAGATACTTATAAGATGATCGTTATTAGTTGATTCAATACTTGCATAATTACATGCAACCGAAACAGGATAGACCTTCGAATAAGTGACCCTACCTCTAAATCCACAACCAAACAAGGAACATGAAGTAAAGCAAAGATCACAGATTCTAAGTCTATAGCGCCTTAGTCACATGTAACCTTGGTGTACCCACTTAGCAACTACTGTCCTACTAGTAACGACCTTTTTAGTTCTCACATATGTAATTCATAGTAATGCAGAATACTCCTATAGTATTCTGGTTCTAAAGCTCTTGTAGTAGTGTCGGTAAGTTTTTAGACTTGTTGTAACACCACAATCATTCTTAGGCACATGCTAGTCACTCCTCAGAAAATATAGTTGATCAGGCTATATCCCTTGAGGTTTGACCATATGTCTCTAAGCCTAATTGTGTTGTTCAACAATTGTAATACTTTTGTTCTGTTCTAGTATGATACTGACACTGGTATGGGTATATATATATATATATATATATATATATATATATATATATATATATATATATATATATATATATATATATACTTAGTTAAATTTTTTATTATTTAAAAGTATATTTTCTCGGTCAGAGTGTTTTAATCCCGATGTGTTTATAGTTCGTATATCTTTTATGGGTTGATATACTTGATTCACTATAAACAAAGCTCTGATACCAATCTGTCACACCCCAAAACCGGAACGGCGAAATACGTTTTGGGGTGGAGGACGTCATGTGCAGTATCATAACAATTCATAATAGTAAAGACAAGCATCAACATCCATTGCATTAATATAATAATTGAAATACAAACGCGTTCTGTATAGTTTGTAAGACACCAAAATATAACCAAAATAAAAGAGGAGTCTTGTATATGCTCCATCTTCTCAAAAGCTGCATCTGTACCTGTCTACTGATGACCTGAGAATACAAGTTATTTTGAAAGCGTGTATCAGTATAAAGCTGGTGAGTTCATAAGTATTTAGTGTCTTTGCTTGTATAAGAAAGTTTACAACAATGTAGTATAATAGCTGATATCAATGTTTCACAATAGTATACTCCCTAGAAAATCCTATATTTTCCAGTAAAAGTAGTCTTCTACCAAGACCCGTTTGTTTGCATGTTTGATCCTTTGAAAACGTAAAAGTTTTCCCCAGTGAAACTATCAGTAAGAAAATATAGTTTTAGACTTTATTCATGTAAAGTATTTGGGAAAATAAGGTTTTACCCCAGCAGTGGCACTGCCGGCTAAATGAAATAAAATGCAGACTCCAGGTAGAATTAAATGTACAATACACCTCGGGGAGCCTGTTTGGCCTTTAATTCTTAATGTGTAATTAGAGGTTTGAATGTGAACTCGTATGTAACCATGATGATTGACGATCGAATAACTGATGACCCTCTGATTCATATGTAGTGATGTGACATTTTGTCACCCCTTGGCCTTTCGGCTGGGACTGTAGCTAGCAGTCGGGATGTGGGAGTGTTTGTCCCGTATAGATCTATACACACAATGCCTGCTCTCCCTCCAGGAGAATCTGGTTACACGGTGATACCACTGTGAAGTGTCGTATCGAGAAGTAGTATGTCACATTTTAATTATAGTATATTCTCTTGTATATTGTATAATGTATTTTCTGGTATAATGTATAGAGTGTTCTCTTGTATAGTGTATAGTATTTTCCTTGTATAGTATTTAGCATGTATTGACTCATAACTGTACTGACTATCGTAGGTGTCATTGTAGTAGTAGTAACGAGTAGTAATCCTTAACTATACCTATTATAGTTAAATAGTAATGTTGGTTGCATGCCTTTGATACATAAAGGTACTGAATTGAATTGAAGACTTTTATATCCAACACAAATATATATAATATATAACTAAGAATTCAACAACAATCGGACAAATAACAGAATACCCTAAGTCCACAACCAAACAAGGAACAGGAAATAAGGTGAGCTATCAGTCCTAAGTCCTTCAAGTCTTACTTATATAAATATATTAGCATAGATATGGGTTTGAAAATAAAGCAAGTTTAAAGGAGTTTGAAAACAGTTTTGGCATTTAAAGAGTTTGATAAAAGGTTTGAAACACTTGAAAATCCAAAGTTTGATGGTAATTTGAAAGCTGTAGCAAATCTCGTAGTTTGTTCTAGTTATTAATCACATATGATTAAAGCAATAACTAGAAATATTCAACTTGTATTCCCCCCCATAAAAGCATTTAAAATCATTTAAAAGGTTAATTAAGGGGTATGAACTCACCTGCAATGAGTGGAGTGGATGGAAGTGCCGGGTAGGATGCTAGGTGTCAAGTGAGGGCTTGAACACACACACACGGATCCTATGTAACATGTAGTGATGCATAAATGCATCTAATTAGTTGTTTAATAACTAATTAATCAAGTAAAGACCTCCTAAGACATAGAAACACTTTGTTTTAAGTGCTAGGAGTGCTAAAGGGTTGTATCTAAGGAGAGTATGGCCTCACATTGGAGCTTACTCCTCAAATGGTGACCCTATATGTGTTTACGGTTTCTGGACCATTTCCCCCATGAGTTTACGGCGGTAAACTCATGGTAATGGTGCATTTGTGTGTTTTAAGGTCTTATACTTCACAAGAAAGTGTTCTAAGTTTGAATCAAAGGCTTAGGAAGTGGTTAGGGCTTGAAATGGACCTTCTTTGGAGTTTACGGTCCTTGGACCACCTTTGAGAGTTTACGGTCGTAAACCCTTGAGTTTACGGTCATAAACCCATGAGTTTACGGCCGTAAACTCATGGTTCCTCAACCATTTCATGTGTTGGTGTTTCTAGTTTATGCATGCAAGGTTCTAGTCTTTTATCCAAGCTATAGAAGGTGTTAGGGGCACATAAACACCACTTGGTGGTGTTTACGGTTCAAGGATCTCCCTTGACCGTAAACACATATGTTCTTGAGGATTTTGATGTTCTTCCCATGGATTAACAAGTATACTAAGCAAATAACTAGCTAGGAGGAGTATACTTACTTATATGAAGCTTGTAATAGTGTTTAGGGCCCAAAAACACTAGTATGTGTTCTTGGTGTTCTTGGTGTTTTGAAGAACACTTAAAAATATAAATAAAAATCAAGAATCCATGGATGAAATGATGTATAAACACTAGATTAAGTGTTATATGAACGAATCTAGGAAGGAAACACTTACATTTTGGCGGATTTGAAGAAATGAACTTATGATACTTGAGAGAAAAAGTTGGTGTTCTTGAGGTGGAAAGTTTAAAGTGAGGGAATAGTGGGTAAACTCATGCTATATGCATGAGTTCTTGGAAAAATGGTTTTTACAGCCCAAACTCCTGTTGTTTGGCCGTAAACACCTAGCTAAGGTGTTGTTTGTTTTGTTTGTTACACTTCACTCATAACGACACTTCCTTTTATTTATTCGTTTGACGAATTTAAAAATAAAACACCCAAACGGACATAAAAACCGGCCAAAAATGTACTGAAATGTTTTTTGACTATTATTTGAAGTGTTTGACTGTAGAGATTATACAAATGAAAATTTTGGGTTGTCACATTACAGGCGGCAAATTTTACTTTGCTTTCTTCGGGGCATGAGCATATCTCGAACACAGCTTCCGTTTTCTCTATCCATTGGGATAGAGCCATCACTCCCCCGGTTCCATTAAAGGGGATGGGTTTGCTGTTGGAGAAGTCTTTGTAAGTACATTCCCCCAACGACTCTGGTTTTGGCCATTTGTAGAGTTGTTTATTCTTCCTCCTGATCCGTTGTTACTCATTTGCGCCATTGATGCGGTTATGGCAGCTGTTACAGCAGCCTGAAAGGTAGCAACATCCATCGACGAAGGGGGTGGTGGAGGTGGTGTTGGTGTTCCTGTATTATTGAAGCGTCGAGGATTTCTTCTTGGTGGCATGATTCTGCCACAAGTTAAGAGACGAATCCTTGATAAGTCATCAGAATGATTATGGAAGGTTTTAGTATTATAAGTTTTGGTTATGAACATTCCTGGTTTTTGCATGTTAATGGAAACTTTCAAAAATAAGTGTATGATTCTTTTAAGAATTGAATGGAATACTCAAGGAAATAATAAATGCGTGTCAATTTCATTGATATTAGTATATGATACAACGATCAGGAAAATTTTGACCTTTTATAGGTCTAGGGTACATCAATGAAAATGGGAAAAATTTGACAACATTCCGGCCTCCGAATTGTGTACTCACAATCCGTCGGGTTTACATTTATACAAGAAAAGGTAACACCAACACTTAGCCGATAGGTATAAATATAGCGACAGTAGTACGCGCTCTACTCCGAGCGGGTAGCACGCTGCGGACCATGGTATGTGGTTGTGGATGCCTTAGCTCGGGCTACTTGACGTTCAGCCTCGATGACGTGCCTTTCCAATGCGGCTTGGCTTCTACGGAACTCCCTTACCTCGACTCTAGTAGCAGTGATATCCTTTGGTAGGGAAAAGGTGCGCTCTATTGTCCGCTCATGTTCTTCGTCCAGACGACGAAGACGTACTGCTGTGACAGCAGCGGTGGCCCCAATGTCCCTGTCGGCCGAACCCCCGTTGCTGAGGTTATAAAAGCCTCGTGCCATGTCGTAGGGTGGGCGTTGCCCTTGTTCCCTACTCCATCGCTTCAGATCCACAGCCCAGCGGGGCGCCGGGCCCTGAAAGTTCCTTTGGGGATTTGCTGCTCCTTGGGGAGAATTGTAGATCTCGGGTTCCGAGTCAGTGCTCCCACCATCTCCTTCTTCTTCTGACTCTTCGTTTGGGTCTTCCTCGGGATCCTCTTCGGAATCCTCTTCTGGCTCCTCCTCGGGAATCTCTTCGGGATCTTCCTCTGGGTCCTCTTCAATCCAGCCTCCATTACCCTGGTTAGGGTAGTAGGGATCCCCGGGAATGTGAAATCCTGCCATTTTGTCTAGTCGAGAAATAGAGGCAAGAGAATTTTTTTTTATATAAACTCGGGAGTAAAAAGGAAATTTTTGATAAATATAATTTTTATTTTGATGATTTCCTAAATTTAACTAAATATCGAGGTTCGCACGATTACTATAGCTCCTATGGTTTTATAAAATACTCCTATAGTATTTCAAATTTGTAAGTTTGATTCAAGTATTTTCTTTGGTAAGTTTTCGACTTGTTGCTCACTACGACCATTCCTCGACATACATTGGTCACATCCAGGATAAATATAGTAGATCAGGCTATATTTATTCTCGATTTGATTACATACCCCGAGGCCTAGTCGTAGTGTCGCAACTTGCCTTAATACTTTTATAAAATCTTTGCTATGATACGAGACCGATGCATGCGTGTATTCATACCTTTAAATAATATATATATATATATATATATATATATATATATATATATATATATATATATATATATATATATATATATATCATTTTAATTTATAAAAAGTATCGATTATGAAAACGTTTTGTCAGAGGGTTTTTGGTCCCTTTGCATTTATAGTTTGTATATCTTATGTGGTTCGATATACTTAGTTCACTATAAACAATGCTCTGATACCAATCTGTCACACCCCCAAACCAGGATGGCGGAAACATTCGGGGGCGGGTGACTTCACGTAGTATCATAACAGTTGAATATTGTAAAGAAAGTAAACACAACCATCATAAATATAATAAAAACTTACATTGTTGCGTGTAATACATGTTTCAAAAGAATATTACAAATATGATGATTTAAAATGTTTTGATAATAGACGCCTTAGCGTTCCTTCTCCAAAAGCTGATGGTTACCTGTATTACTGATTCCCTGAGAAATACAAGTAGTTTTGAAAAAGTGTCAACAATTAAGTTGGTGCGTTCATAAGCGTTTTTGTACTGAAATTTGTATGTCCTTTAGTAAAAATAACTGAACGTGTTTTCCAGAAAATCCAATATTTTCTACATATAGTTTGAAAAAGTTCCATAGGCTGGAGTGCAATAGTATCTTTCATGCTCAAAATGGTGAAAGTGTATTTATACTCAAATAATGTATTTACTGAATGCATTCAAGAGTCTCGTAAATCAAACTTATTTTAATACTTCCGTGTGAGTTTTATAACCATGCTATTGACCCAGATTGCCTGTAACAACGTTCTTCAGGCGTTGCAGTGTTATGACGTTTGTCACCCCAGACCTGCCGGTCTAACTGTAGCTAACAGATTAGGTGCGGGATTGTCAATCCCGTATAGATCTATACACAAGTATCACGCTCTGCCTCCAAGAGATTATGGTTTATAATACAGGACTTGAAATGCATACTCGAAAGTACGTTGAAGATGAGTGTCTCACAAAACATAGTATCAAAAGATTTACGAAAAGGAAAGTCTATATTTCATGTAGATGAAAGTATTTCATTTTTACAGTGTTTATGTAAGGATGTAATTAATAACTCGTAAACTATACCCATTATAGTTATTCGAAAGCGTGTTCCATTTGATAACATAAACTTGGTGTAATATCAACTTTGCATGTGAAGTGTAACATTAGTATTAATTTTGTTTAACATCCATAACAAAAATCTAGATAAAGTATTTGAAAACATTTCTAACGACGTGTATTCTGACTATGAGTTTATCTCGTGTTTCACTTGTATTTCCCCCCCTAAAACATGAAAAAGACGTGAAAATGTAGGGGTATGAACTCACCTGGAAAGTCTGGTGATTTGAAGGAAACGAGTTTTTCTTGGGCGGCACTTCGACCGGAAAGTGGTGTAATTCTCGGGATTCTCGGCGCTTCGGACCTTCGTCGGGGCTTGGATATGTAACCGGGGTGTCGGGGTCGTCTCGGGGTGCTAAATGTAGAGTAGAACTGAGCAATGATATTTGGGACCCTCGCATGCTATTTATAGGGTGAATTCTCAGGATTCACGTCGTAAGTCTCTCTTGCACACATCAGTCAAAGACTCACGTCGTGAGTCTCTCTTGCTCACGTCGTGAGTTTCGGATAAGGTTGGTGTGCGTGCCTTGATCTTCCGAAATTCATATCTATCGCATACGAGCTCCGATTTCGACGTTCTTTATATCCACGCGTAGCTGAGAATATACTCTACAACTTTTATTTAGACTCCGTTGGCTAATTTTGATTTTAATTTTTAATATTATATTTTAAATAGGTCGGGATAGGATAATTCCGTAAAAAATCCATAACTTCTTCATCCGATGTCTGTTTTTGTCTGTCTTTTTACCGTTGTGCTAATATTGTCGAGACCTTCAATTTTCGTTTAGGTTGCGTCGGCTAAAAATCGTTCGATCTTTATTTCGAGTTTTTAGCTGTCTACTGCTGTTCTGAAACTTTAGAAAAATCATAACTTCCTCATACGAAGTCAGATTTGGGCGTTCTTTTTATGTATGCTCATGATTTAACATAATCTACGACTTTCGTTTAGATACCTAAGGCTATAAAGTATTTTATTGAAGTTCCACTTTTTACGCTTAATGGTGTTTTACCGGTTGTGTCGCGAATTTTGGATTGGTCATAACTTCTTCGCTATAACTCGGATTTGGGTGTTCTTTATATATTTGGAAACCTTGACAATATATCTAACATTTTATGCAACCCAAATGAGACTTTAGAACACTTCATTTTTTACGCCATTTTATTACATCAAAAATAGTGTAATATTATTTGGCTTTTTGAACGTTACATTGACTTGGAATATCGGGTTGTCACAATTCGTCCATCGTCTCTGTGCTCAAACTTGGTATGTTGGACGAGTGGTATTTCATGACGGTCTGCGGACATCTGACGATAAGGCTTCGGAGGACAAAGTACTCTTTGCATGAGTACTTTGGGGTTTAGAATATGAAAGGTAAAATTGAGGTTTAGGTCGGACTTTCGATACTAATGACGAAAGTTTCGAGAACTTGCCGATCGAGGCGATAGAAACATATGAACTCAGTATGGTGAGGACCACGCCAACTTATGACGAATGAAAGCAACAGACTCTTTACTGAACAAAGTTTTGGTCAAATGAAAGAAACGTCTGATATACGACGATGATCCCTTGTATGCTCGATATTATACTCCTAGTATGTTCGACAATGTACTCTTTGTAAATGTTCCCGTGTTTCCTGTTTCCTCTTTGATGTTAACACTCCTATGTATCGTACCGCTATGTGCGCATACATACAAACGAAAGTGCTCTAATAACTGGTGGGGATACTTTATATCATAATCCTCCTTGGTACCACTACAATCGCCTGCCATATACAAGTTATGAATATTTAAGATGAACCAGGTGGTCGATTGAGTAACTCTGCCTCAAATCCTCAGCCAATTAAGGAATGGGGACCTAAGCGGAGTCACTCGATCTAAGTCTGCAACATCTTAGTTGTGCACAAGCCTGATGTATATGGTAAGCCATAATAGCTTCTCTAAGGGATCTTTTAGTTCTCTTGAATAATGTGACCTATTTCAACATGTGAGTTGTTATAATTACTTTTAAATGTTGTCCCCAAATTTTAAATCTTATACCAATATAAATTATTTTTAAAAGTAATTACTATTTCGAAAACGTACCGCTACTCGTCGACGACTACGGGGTAGATTCTCCTGCGGTGATCATCAGAATGCGTCCATCCGCGTCTGAGTTCTTTACTATCGGGCAGTCCCTCTGAAAATGTCCAGTCTCACCACAGCCATAGCAGGCTTGGTTTTCTTCTGATCCGGGGACTTGGGAGATCGGTTGAGCCGGTGCCCTGCAGAAACGGACTGTGTGTCCCTTACTGTGGCAGTTCAGACACTGCATTTCCTGGCATACTCCGGTGTGGTGAAAGTTGCACTTTCCACACTTCGGGAGGGTTCCAGCATATCGATTGGCACGTGCTGGAGCAGTAGGTGTTGTAGCGGCGTACATAGTACTCGCTCGTTGCTCTTGCGGGGTGTCTTGTGTTGTTCGCTTCTTCTTCCTCTTGCTCCCCGACTTCTGATTATAGTCCTCTTCCCTCGATGGCTCGGGAATAGGGACTTTTACACCATGGCGGACTCCATGGTCTATGAATCGCTGAGCCAGGCGTTTAGCACTATCGAACGTGGCTGGGATAGAAGACAAGACATTTCCTTGGGTCGGAGCAGTCAGACCCCAAATGTATCTTTCTATCTTCTTCCTCTCCGGGGTAACCATCCCGGGGCATAGAGCTGCTAGCTTGCTGAACCGGTCAGTGTAGGTCACTATGTCTGAGCCGACCATAATGAGATCCCACAGCTCTCGTTCCAGCTTTTGAATTTCGCCTAATGGGCAGTATTCCTCCCGCATTAAATCTTTTAGGTTTTCCCAACCTATTGAGTTAGCCACTGATAGGGTCAGTGACTTAACATGGCTGTTCCACCATGTTAGGGCCTTGCCAGAGAAGGTGCAGGCAGCAAACTTCACTTTGCTTCCTTCTGGGCATAAACAGATTTCAAAGATCGACTCTATTTTCTCGAACCATTGCATGAGGGCAATGACTCCTTCCGTCCCATTAAAGGACAATGGCTGGCAATTGGTGAAGTCCTTGTAGGAGAACTCTCTCGGGCGCACGAGGACCTCACCTCGAGTAGAATCAGTAGACGTTCCACTTCCACTGGTACTGATGGAGTGATATTGAGCCATGGCTGTTGCCACAGCCGCGGCCAATGCAGCGTTTATAGCTGCCATATCTATTTGCGTAGGAGCCGGCGTTGGAGTTATCAGAGTAGTGCGTCTGTTAGATCTGCGAGGAGGCATCTTTGCTAAAAGAATGCAAAGATGAGACGGAATAAGTCTAAAGCAATGGACACAAGCCGAAAGCTGAAAAGACAAGGTTATCCTAGTTCTGGATGTATCGGGTCCTAACTTCCACAGGGTTCTACAAACAATTCATAAAAGAGTCAATACCTAATAAACTCTATGAATTTGAAATAACTATCCTCGAATGAAAATCTGTTTCCTGAATAACTGTTACCAGTTGCATGTAAGAACATAATCTTAACATATAATGTGAGCAGTGTTTCCACTCGCTCATTAAATTAACCATATTATTATTTATTAGTGTGACGTGTAAGTCGTTTTGGTTACTTCGGCTGATCCCTCTTTGAAAACTTCTCATGAACTTGTTCTTGTTCCTCCTAGTCTCTTATGTTGTCTACTATGAGGAAGTGGTTACATCTATCTGGGCTTGTCGTGTGAGAATGAAAGTGACTAAAGAATCTATGAGCTTTAAGGTAACTTTATGGGGTGATCCTTACGGAATCCTCCTATAATTGTACAATGTATACAAGTTTGTATATAATTGAAGATTAAATAGACCTTCGAATAAGAGCTCCTACTCCAAAACTACACCCTTAAGAGGAATGGATAGCAAAGCTTACACCACAGATTCTAAGTCTATAAGATCTTGATTATATATAAAACTTTAGGAATATACCTTGCAAGATTATAGACCTATCCGTAAGGGTCTTTTAAGTTATCACATAAGTTATTTATATGGACTAAAATACTCCTATAGTATTTTAACGTAATGTACTTGGTATGTTCTAAACTCGTTATCGCGCTATCGTATCATAGAATACTCCTATAGTATTCTAACTCTAAAGGTACTTGTTCTGGTGTTCTCTTGACTGGTGTTCAGGTAAGTTTTAACACTGTTGCAACACCACATCATTCCCAAACACATGTCGGTCACATCTCGAATTAATATAGTTGATCAGGCTATATTGATCCTAGCTATGATTACATAACTGTTCAGGTTGACGACAGTGCCCAACCTTTAAATACTTTAGTTATGGTCTCCTCGTGACACTAGTTCTATTATGTACATGTATAAGCAAGTAGGTATATTTTTATAACCTATAGTTATATTCTAAAAATATATCATTATCCAGAGCAGTTAAGCCCCATTGTATTTATAGTTGTATATCTTTTATCGGCTGATATACTTAGTTCACTATAAACAATGCTCTGATACCAATCTCTCACACCCCAAAATCGGAACGGCGGAATCGTTCAGGGGTGGAGGACGTCATGTTTAGTATCACGAGATATGTATATGGTAAGCAAGTAATGAACAACCATTTCATTTCGAAATAAAGTGTTTACAATGTGTGTTTTCATAAAACATAGAATTCATACACAAATAACAAAACAAGACTTGCAATAATGCTCCATCTTCTGAATTCCCAGCACGAGCACCTCCCTAATAGTCCCCTGAGAATACAAGTTATTTGAAAGAGTTGATTAGCAATTAAGCTGGTGAGTTCATAAGAGTTTAGTGACGTAAGTAAGTTGTAAAGTGTTGTTGAAAATGTAGATGTAAAATGGTGTTGAAAATGTAGTTGTAACATGTAGTTGTAAAATGTTGTAAGTTGTAAGTTCTCTTTTGAAAAGTTCGCCTGTTCCTCTAGAAAATCCTATATTTCCTACTTTGATGGAAGTTTAAGTAAAATCACACTACAACCCTTTCTATGGGTACTAAGCGGATACGAGTTATATAAGACTCAGAGTAAACAAACAATCGATTATGCGCATCTGCCCTAAGCTCACAACCAAACGAGGAACAGAAATTAAGGTGGATAGCACACATCCCATTGGTTGTTAGATCATCGTCGTATATAACTTTAGTGTAAACACTTGTTACTCAAGGAGTTATTTGTAATGGTTCCTTTATATCTAATGAAAAGTTCTTTAAGAAAACCCATATTCCTTATAATAAAATGGTGACCACAGTGACTACTTTTATAATAGCTTAGTTTATACTGCTATATATAATCTAATATCGGATAGAAAGTTAATTGAGTGAACCTGCCCTAAGCCCACAACCAAACGAGGAACAGGGAGTAAGGCGGAAAGCACACATCCAACTACCTATTGGGTATTAGTTTTATATATAAACATGGTGTATAAACTAAGGTATTATAGAGTTACTCACCTAAGGTCCTTTAAATTGTACTGGTTTAATAAATGGATTAAACCCTTTACTGGGAAGTTTCTATTTTCGTATACCAAAAGTATTGATTTTGGAAACTATGTTTTGTACTACAAAAATTGTGCTTTGACTCTGTGTCCTATAACCTGACCCATACCTGGTACCCTTATGATGACTTAATGTATACTAAGCATATATATATATAGAGAATCCGGTAGAAAATAGATTGGGTGAATTCGTTCCAAGCCCACAACCAAACAAGGAACAGGAAATGAAGCGGAGAGCACACATCCTATTACCTGTCAGACTCTATTGGTATATATATATATCATGTGATGTATACATTAAGGAATCATAAGACTAGCATTATGGCCCTTTCTTTTAAACGTAGCCGTCTACCAAGGCATCTTTTGTTATGTGTTAGACTCGACTGTTCCGTTTGTCGTTTGTAAAAATGTATATTTTCCCTAGTTTATAACTATCTTGACTCGAAAATAGTTTGAGTTTGACTTTCAAGTGGTATTGTCACTTTATGAAAGTAATGACACAGTTGTAGTTTATAATGACATGCTGTCACACCCCAAAACCGGAACTGCGGAATCGTTCGGGGGTGGAGGACGTCATGTACAGTATCACTACAATGCAAAGTAGTAAACAAGCAACAACATCACCCATTGCATTAATAATATAATTTTATTACAAGTGTGTTCTGTCAAGTTAAATAGACACCAAAATATGAATCAAAATAAAAGATAAGTCTTGAACAAGCTCCATCTTCATAAAACCTGGCATCGGTACCTGTCTACTAGGGACCTGAGGATACAAGTTATTTTGAAAGAGAGTATCATCTTTAAAGCTGGTGAGATCATAAGTATATTAGTGTCTGTATTTGTATGAAAGTGTTTGTAAGATGTTTTGTAAGATGTTTTGAACTCTCCTAGAAAACCGTATGTTTCCTACTAAAAGTAGCCTTCTACCAAGGCATCTAGTAGTCGTGTGTGTGTCTCTTGTAAGAGTATGTATTTTCCCAAATCTGACTATCATTATCCAAAAAATATAGTTTTTACATTCTGGATACAAAACGGTCATGACAGGTAGTGCCATGCCCCGTTACGTGGCTCACATAACTGTATTAGTATTCTTGTATATGTATTGAATGTACTAGCTGTATTGTGTGTTCTCTCTCTATCTAGTATGTATGTATGTTCTCTCTGTATGGTATTGTATGTTCTCTCTGTATGGTATTGTATGTTCTCTCTCTGTCTAGCATGTATCTTTTCTTGTAAAATGTATAGTATGTACTAGCTGTATTGTAATGTATAGACTCATGTATGAAATGACTCATTGTATGTTCCATTGTTCTAGTAATAGTATTAGTAACTTCCTAAACTACGCCTATTGTAGCTTACTAGTAATGTGATTTGTATGTCTGAACATATCTGTATACCTTTACTACCCAAAGGTATTGAATAGAAAGAAGGAACTTTTATATCTATATACATATACATGATATATAACTAGGATTCAAACGACCTTCGGACAAATAACCGATACCCTAAGTCCACAACCAAACGAGGAACAGGAGGTTAAGGTGAGTTATCAGTCGTAAGTCCTTTCAATCCTACTTATATAACTATATCTATAAAGATATACATTTAACAGAATATAAGTTAAAAAGAGTTTAAGTAAAAGTATTTGACATGTAAAAGAGTTTGATAAGAGTATTGGACATGTAAAAGAGTTTGACAAAACAGTTTGAAAAGTAGTTTGTTTGATAACACAGTTTGAAAGTAAGAAATCCACTTGTTTGGTGTTATTAATCACATGTGATTAATATAATAACTATAAAAGATCAACTTGTATCCCCCCCCATAAAAGCATTTAAAAGATTGATTAAGGGGTATGAACTCACCTGTAGTGAGTGGTTTGGATGAACGGATAGTATAGGATGCTAAGTGTCAAGTGAAGACTTGAACACACACAAGGATCCTAGTTAAGATATAATCACACATATATGTATCCAATTAGTCATTTAGTAACTAATTAACCAAGTTAAGACATCCTAAGACATGTAAAACGCTTGATTTAAGTGTTATAAGTACTAAGGATTGCATCTAAGGG
Organism: Lactuca virosa; assembly: GCF_052849685.1. Classification (NCBI taxonomy): domain Eukaryota; kingdom Viridiplantae; phylum Streptophyta; class Magnoliopsida; order Asterales; family Asteraceae; genus Lactuca; species Lactuca virosa. The sequence goes on from NC_136429.1 coordinate 385,518,321, forward strand.
TTGTAGGACTTGGCTATTGAGTTTGGGGTCCAAGGGTAAACTCTTTTGGAGTTTACGGTTTTGGGACCAACTCTTATTGAGTTTACGGTCGTAAACCCATCAGTTTATGGCCGTAAACTCATGGTACTTCTACCATTTTGTGTTTTGAAGCTTTAAAGGTCATAAGAAGCATTCCTACTTCAAGTCTAAGCCTTAGGAAGTGATTAGGGCACCATTTCACTCCTTTGTGGAGTTTACGTCCATGGACCATTTCTCCTTGGGTTTACGGCCGTAAACCCAAATGATTTATGGTCTTTTTGATGTTTTAAGTCCTAAGCACATCAAGGATGGTATCTAGACTAGTATCTAAGGCTTGGTAAGCGACTAGGGCACACTTTGACCCCTTCATTAGGGTTTACGGTCCAAGAACACCTTGGACCATAAACACCTTTGATCTTGTGTTTCCTCATGTTTTCTAGATGATTAAGAAGTGTAGTCAGCCTTATAACAAGCCAAGGTAAGAGTACTTACTATGTAGAAGCTTGAAAGGGTGTTAGAAGTCCAAGAACACTAGTGTGTGTTCTTGGTGTTCTTGGTGAAACTAAGAACACTTGAAGATCTACACAAATGGAATGATTTCACGGATGAAATCATGTAAGATCACTAGATCAAGGAAGATATTGACTAAACAAGGCAAGAAGCACTTACTTTCTTGAAGATCTTGAAGAAAAGTCGGATGATACTTGAGAGAGAAATGAGTCCTAGTTCTTGAAAATGTGAAAAAGTGAATAAAATGGCTAAGTGCCATATTTACACCCCTTGGGGTTTACGGCCGTAAACACCTTGTTTAGGCCGTAAACTCCAAACTCTTGGAGTTTTGGGACTTTATTGTTGCACACTAAACTCTAGGGAATCCTCTCTCCTGTTACCTCTTGAAGTACTAACTTTAAAACACTCAAACTGACTCTAAAAAGCTTGAAAGTTAGCAGAAACAATTTTGACATCTATTGAAGTGAATGGTTGTACAGAATTGAAGTTTCGGGTTGTCACATCATCCCCCCGTTAGAAGGAATTTCGTCCCAAAATTAGCGTTTAAGCAAATAAGTAGTTACAAATAACTAAGTAAAAAGACGAGGATATTTCAGTTTCATCTGATCCTCTCGCTCCCAAGTGAATCCAGGTCCCAGCTTGGCGTTCCAGCGAACCTTCACTATCGGGATACGACTTTGTTTCGTTTGCTTGACCTCTCGGTCCATGATCTCTACAGGTTCTTCCATGAAGTTGAGGCTCTCGTTGATCTCGATTTCGTCGAGTGGGATTACAAGAGTCTAGTCGGAGAGACACTTTTTCAAGTTCGAGACGTGGATAGTAGAATGTACATTACTGAGCTCGCGGGGTAAATTAAGTTTGTAAGCTACAGGGCCGATTCTAGCGACATTCTCGAAAGGCCCTATGTATCTTGGATTTAGCTTTCCACGCTTTCCTAAGCGTATTAAGCCCTTCTAGGGTGAGACCTTCAATAGAACACGGTCCCCCACCTGGAATTCCAACGGTTTCCTTCGTTTATCTGCGTAGCTTTTCTGTCGGTCTCTAAAGGCTTTCAATCGTTCACGAATCTGAACGATCTCCTCTGTCGTTTCCCGAATGATCTCCGGACCCGTGAGAGCGCTTTCAGGAACTCGTCCTTTAGCTAACTCGGTATCACCCACCTCAGCCCAGCACAGAGGGGATCTGGACTTTCGGCGATAGAGGGCCTCGAATGGAGCAGCCTTTATGCTCGTGTGATAACTGTTGTTGTAGGAAAATTCGACAAGGGGTAAATGAGTATCCCATGCTTTCCCAAAGTCGATCACATAGGCTCGCAACATATCTTCCAAGGTTTGGATAGTCCTCTCACTTTGTCCGTCGGTCTGTGGATGGTAGGCTGTACTCATGTACATCCTAGTTCCTAGGGAACTTTGTAGCGACTGCCAGAACCTTGAAGTGAACATACTATCTCTGTCCGAGATGTAGGTTCTTGTAAGCTTCTCCATCTTGTTTGTTTCTTTGATAGGCAGGAAGTGTGCGGACTTGGTTAATCTATCGACGATGACCCATATGGTATCAAGTCCACCCGTTGTCTTGGGCAACTTGGTTATTAAGTCCATAGTGATCCGCTCCCACTTCCATTCGGGTATCTCCGGTTGCTGGAGTAATCCTGACGGTTTCTGGTATTCGACCTTGACCTTGGCGCAAGTAAGGCATTTACTCACGAAGGTAGCAATCTCTGCTTTCATGTTAGGCCACCAGTATAGCTTTTTAAGATCTAGATACATCTTATCTGAGCCTGGGTGGACGGAATAACGAGTGTTCTGCGCCTCGTTCATGACCAAGTCTCTGAAACCACCGTGTTTCGATGTCCAGATCCGATCCATGAGATATAAGGCTCTGCCACCCTTAACCTCCAAGTTCTTATTCATCCCTCTCAGGGATTCACCCGCCACATTTTCAGGTTTCAAATCGTCGAGCTGAACCTCCTTAATTTGTGTGGACAAGTGTGAATGGATAGTCATAGTCAAAGATTTGAATCTACGACCAGAATATTCTTTCCGACTTAGGGCGTCAGCTACTACGTTGGCTTTACCCGGATGATAACGAATTTCGCATTCGTAGTCACTGAGTAGCTCGACCCACTGTCGTTGTCTCATGTTGAGCTCTTTCTGGTCGAATATATGTTGTAGGCTTTTGTGGTCTGTAAAGATAGTGCTTTTTGTACCATACAGGTAGTGTCTCCAGATCTTCAGAGCAAGCACAATTGCTCCTAGCTCAAGATTATGAGTAGTGTAGTTGACCTCGTGTGTCTTCAGCTGTCTCGAGGCATAGGCGATGACCTTACCTCGCTGCATCAGAACACATCCGAGCCCTTGATTTGACGCATCGCAATAGACAACGAAGTCTTCTATCCCTTCGGGGAGGGACAGTATTGGTGCGGTGCACAAGGCTCGCTTGAGTGTTTGGAATGCTCTCTCCTGCTTCTCTTCCCAGTCAAAGGCCACGCCCTTCTAGGTCAGTGTTGTAAGAGGTTTCGCAATGCGGGAGAAGTTCTGAATGAACCTGTGATAGTAGCCAGCGAGGCCTAGAAATTGGCGAATTTCTGTAGGCGTCTTCGGTGCTGACCAGCTCTCAATGGATTTAATTTTGGAAGGGTCCTTGTGTATTCCCTCTTCGCTAACCACGTGCCCTAAGAATTCGACTCGTCGGATCCAAAATTCACATTTCGAGAACTTTGCATAGAGCTGTTATAGATGTTGACTATGCTCTTCCTTACTACGAGAGTAGATAAGTATGTAATCGATGAAGACGATGACGAACTGATCCAAGTAAGGACGACACACCTTATTCATTAAATCCATGAATACTGCAGGTGTGTTTGTTAATCCGAACGGCATCACTACGAATTCGTAGTGCCCATAACGAGTTCGGAAGGCTGTCTTCGGAACATCCTCCCCTAGCACTCGTAGTTGGTGATATCCTGATCTTAAGTCGATTTTTGAAAAGAAGTTCGCCCCTTGAAGTTGGTCAAATAAATCGTCAATACGAGGAAGAGGGTAACGATTTTTGACAGTCAGTTTGTTGAGCTCCCCGTAGTCGATGCACATACGAAACGATCCGTCTTTCTTCTTGACGAACAAGACTGGATCTCCCCAGGGTGAGAAGCTTGGTCTTATAAAACCCTTGCTGAGCAGTTAGTTAAGTGTACAGGATAGTTCTTGCATCTCTGCAGGTGCTAGACGATAGGGCGATTTGGCTATGGGGGTAGCCCCTGGAAGTAAGTCGATTCTGAACTCGACTTGACGTTGTGGAGGTAATCCTGGGAGTTCTTCTGGAAAGATGTCGGGAAAGTCGCGTACTACTGGAATGTTCTGAATGTTTTTCGTTTCTTGGCTCACATGGACCACATGAGCAAGGAATGTGCGACATTCCTTTCGCAAGAATTTCTGAGCTTGAATGCTCGAGATGATACGAAGGTTCGTGCCGAGTTTGTCGCCATAAACGACTAGAGTTTTGCCAGACGGTAGATTAAGGCGAACAGCCTTTTCATAACACATGATGTCGGCACGATGTAGACTCAACCAGTCCATGCCTATAATGACGTCGAAACTTTTAATTGAGACCGGCATGAGGTCGATCGAAAGTGAATGGCTATCTAGTGTTAGGGTACACCCTATGAATATACTGCTAGTGCTTTCTGTCTTTCCATTAGCCTTTTCTACAGTGAACGGTTCTTTAAGTGCTCGTGATTTTTGCTTAAGTAAATGAGCAAATTTTTGGTTCACGAAGCTCCTCTCCGCTCAACTATCAAACAGTATGCATGCATAAGAGTTATCGAGGAGAAACGTACCAGTGACCACTGTGGGGTCGGCAACCGCTTCCTCGTGGCCTATAGCCAGAACCCTTCCCACTCCACCGGTATTCCCTGCCTTCGGGCAGTTCCTCTTGTAGTGGCCCACCTCGCCACAACCGTAGCAATCTTGGCCCACACCAGCGCCGGGGACTTGGGTGATTGGTTTTGCTGGAGCCTTGCAGAAGCGGGCAGTGTGCCCCTTCCTGCTGCAGTTAGAGCACTGCATTTCACGACAGGCTCCAATGTGGTGGAAGTTGCACTGGTTGCACTTAGGCAAACTTCCAGCGTACTGCTTTATCGAAGCAGCAGCGGCAGGTGCTATCGCAGCATGAACTGCCACGGCCTGCTGCTTTTTCGCAGCCTTCTTCTTTATTTTGTTATCCCAGAACTTCCGCTTGGGATCAGCGGTTTTGGCGGGTTCTAAGATGGCCAGGGTCGTTGTTGCGGCCGGGGTACGAACCCCATGGTCTATAAGCCGCTGTGCCAATCGCTTGGCACTATCGAATGTAGTGGGGTTTGAACCCAAAACATTTCCCTGGAATGGAGGCACCAGCCCCCATATGTACCTTTCAATCTTCTTCCCCTCTGTATGAACCAATCTAGGATAGAGGGCCACCAGCTCACAGAACCTGGCGGTGTAGGAGACTATGTCGGAGCCCTTCATGGTTAGGCTCCACAGTTCCTGTTCCAGTTTTTGGATCTCGCCCCTCGGGCAGTATTCTTCTATCATCAGCTCCCTCAGAGCTTCCCAGCCCATAGCATTAGCCACTATAAGAGATAGTGACTTGGCACAGCTATTCCACCATGTCAGGGCCTTTTTCTCGAAGGTGCATGCATAAAATTTGACTTTGCTTCCCTCCGGGCATCATCCGATCTCGAAGATCGACTCTTTCTTTTCGAACCATTACGAGAGGGCAATGACCCCGCCAGTCCCTTTAAAGGACAGTGGCTTGCAACTGGTGAAGTCCTTGTAGGAGCACTCTCTCAAGCGCACATGGATTTCACCATGAGTAGATTGAACATGGGTTCCACCTCTAGTGGAACCAGATGAATGATATTGAGCCATGGCTGTAGCCACAGCCGCAGCTACAGCAGCATTTAATGCTGTCGTATCGATTTGAGGAACAGGTGGTGTTGCAGTTATCGGAGGATTGCGTCTTGTTGATCGACGTAGAGGCATCTTTTAACTATAGGTTTAGAAAGATGAAGACATTGATAAGAATTTAATAGGAAAATTGATGCAAATGACTCATGGACTAACTCTCCATAGCCCAACAACACAATTGAATAGCACGATTGAAGGATGATCTAGTGCTAGCAGATGATAGCAATTGGATATTGATTTCCAGAAGATTAGGTATCTGTCAATAATACTGGTATTACAGATGTAACAAGTTCGGGAAAAATGACCTAGAAGTTGGTCTTACATCAACCAAGATGGGAAAAATTTTACAGAACTACGACCTAGCAGGTCTAAGATTTACAAAGATAGGAAATTAGACTAGAGTTTTTACACAAACTAGGTTATATCTAAAAGAGAAGTCGATGAGACTCTAACGGCGATGAGAACTACTAGAGTGAGCTCTTGAATCCGACAGAAGACGTTCTATGTCCCTCATACGCCTTTCAGATCTTACTTGCTGAGCTCGAAGTTCCCTGACTTCAGCTTGGGTTTCAGCAAGTTCCCTCTACAGAACTGCATTGCGGACCTGAGTCCTTTCATGAGCAGACTCTAGTTGGCGAATGCGGACCGTGTTAACACCAGAGTTGGCGTCAATCTCTATGACTCGGTCGATAGTCGCTCGACCTTGTTCCGTGTTCCGAGAAATCCTACGAACCATGATGGGTAGGACCCTGTCAGCTGAACCTCCCTCGGTGAGGTTGTAGAAGCTTCTGTCTCCATTGTAGGGAATGGGTTGACCCTGTTCCTGACTCCATCTATTCAAGTTTGTGGCCCACAGAGGTGTGGGTCCTTGAAATGTTGGACGAGGGTTTGGGTTTGGGCCTTGAGCAGCTGGGGGTAGGTTGTTGACTTCTGGCTCTGAGTCAGAACCATCAGAAAAGCCTTCAGCTTCGTGATCATCCAAAGGGATTGGGTGATCATCTTCTGGCTCTTCTCCAAGCCATCCAACATTGCCGTTGTTGAGGTAGTACGGTTCTCTGGGAAGATGGAATCCAGCCATGATATCTACACGAGAAAAGGGATATAAGAATCTAGCACATAAGTAGTTTATAGTAACACAAAATACCCCTATAGTATTTTAAGTTTATGTTATGTTCTATTGTTTTCATTGTGGTATTGTTGGTAAGTTTTTAGACTTGTTGCAACCTGACAACCACACTTAGGCACATGCTAGTCACTCCTCGGATAATATAGTTGATCAGGCTATATCTTCCCAGATTTGACTATATGTCTCTAACTCTACTTGTGTTGCCCAACAATCGTAATACTTTTGTTATGTCCTAGTGACACTGATTTTAGTATGAATGCAGGCATGTATACTTAGTTAAATATTTTATTATTTAAAAGTATAAACTCTTGGTCAGAGTATTTTAATCCCATTGTATTTATAGTCTGTATATCTTTTATAGGTTGATATACTCAATTCACTATAAACAATGCTCTGATACCAATCTGTCACACCCCAAAACCGGAACGGCGGAATCGTTCGGGGGTGGAGGACGTCATGTACAGTATCACAACAATGAAAATTAGTAAACAAGCAACAACATCATCCATTGCATTAATAATATAATTTTATTACAAGTGTGTTATGTCAAGTTAAATAGACACCAAAATATGAATCAAAATAAAAGATGAGTCTTGAACGAGCTCCATCTTCTCAAAACCTGGCATCGGTACCTGTCTACTGGCGACCTGAGGATACAAGTTATTTTGAAAGAGAGTATCAGCTTTAAAGCTGGTGAGATCATAAGTATATTAGTGTCTGTATTTGTATGAAAGTGTTTGTAAGATGTTTTGTAAGATGTTTTGTAAGATGTTTTGAACTCTCCTAGAAAACCCTATGTTTCCTACTAAAAGTAGCCTTCTACCAAGGCATCTAGTAGTCGTGTGTGTGTCTCTTGTAAGAGTATGTATGTTCCCAAATCTGACTATCATTATCCAAAAATATAATTTCTACATTACTGTATATTGTGTGAAGATCACAAAGTGAATGCAATGGGAAAATGAAATAGTACTGTAGTGTTGTATTACGTAACTACTACTGTACTAACTACCTTAAACCAATTGTAATTTAAAGTACCATGTGATCGGCATGTACCCTGCTACCGACTATAGAACGCGACAATGTAAGATGTCGGAAGAAATGACGTTTGGCACCCGTAGACTTGCAAGTCCCACTGTAGCGAGCAGCAAGGTGTAGGATAGTCAATCCAGTATAGATCTATACACAAACTCATACGCTCCCCACTTAAGGAGATTCTGGATACAAAACGGTCATGACAGGTAGTGCCATGCCCCGTTACGTGGCTCACATAACTGTAATAGTATTCTTGTATATGTATTGAATATACTAGTTGTATTGTGTGTTCTCTCTCTGTCTAGTATGTATGTATGTTCTCTCTGTATGGTATTGTATGTTCTCTCTGTATGGTATTGTATATTTTCTTTCTGTCTAGCATGTATGTTTTCTTGTAAAATGTATAGTATGTACTAGCTGTATTGTAATGTATAGAATCATGTATGAACTGACTCATTATATGTTCCATTGTTCTAGTAATAGTATTAGTAACTTCCTAAACTACGCCTATTGTAGCTTACTAGTAATGTGATTTGTATGTATGAACATATCTGTATACCTTTGCTACCCAAAGGTATTGAATAGAAAGAAGGAACTTTTATATCTATATACATATACATGATATATAACTAGGATTCAAACGACCTTCGGAAAAATAACCGATACCCTAAGTCCACAACCAAACGAGGAACAGGAGGTTAAGGTGAGTTATCAGTCCTAAGTCCTTTCAATCCTACTTATATAACTATATATATAAAGATATACATTTAACAGAATATAAGTTAAAAAGAGTTTAAGTAAAAGTATTTGACATGTAAAAGAGTTTGATAAGAGTATTGGACATGTAAAAGAGTTTGACAAAACAGTTTGAAAAGTAGTTTGTTTGATAACACAGTTTGAAAGTAAGAAATCCACTTGTTTGGTAGTTATTAATCACATGTGATTAATATAATAACTATAAAAGATCAACTTGTATCCCCCCATAAAAGCATTTAAAATCATTTAAAAGATTGATTAAGGGGTATGAAATCACCTGTAGTGAGTGGTTTGGATGAACGGATAGTATAGGATGCTAAGTGTCAAGTGAAGACTTGAACACACACAAGGATCCTAGTTAACATATAATCACACATATATGTATCTAATTAGTCATTTAGTAACTAATTAACCAAGTTAAGACATCCTAAGACATGTAAAACATTAGATTTAAGTGTTATAAGTACTAAGGATTGCATCTAAGGGTTGTAGGACTTGGCTATTGAGTTTGGGGTCCAAGGGTAAACTCTTTTGGAGTTTACGGTTTTGGGACCAACTCTTATTGAGTTTACGGTCGTAAACCCATGAGTTTATGGCCGTAAATTCATGGTACTTCTACTATTTTGTGTTTTGAAGCTTTAAAGGTCATAAGAAGCATTCCTACTTCAAGTCTAAGCCTTAGGAAGTGATTAGGGCACCATTTCACTCCTTTGTGGAGTTTATGTCCATGGACCATTTCTCCTTGGGTTTACGGCCGTAAACCCAAATGATTTATGGTCTTTTTGATGTTTTACGGCCGTAAACTAAGAACACTTGAAGATTTACACAAATGGAATGATTTCACAGATGAAATCATGTAAGATCACTAGATCTAGGAAGATATCGACTAAACAAGGCAAGAAGCACTTACTTTCTTGAAGATCTTGAAGAAAAGTCGGATGATACTTGAGAGAGAAATGAGTCCTAGTTCTTGAAAATGTGAAAAAGTGAATAAAATGGCTAAGTGCCATATTTATACCCCTTGGGGTTTACGGCCGTAAACACCTTGTTTAGGCCGTAAACTCCAAACTCCTGGAGTTTTGGGACTTTATTGTTGCACACTAAACCCTAGGGCATCCTCTCTCCAGTTACCTCTTAAAGTACTAACTTTAAAACACTCAAACTGACTCTAAAAAGCTTGAAAGTTAGCAGAAACAGTTTTGACTTCTATTGAAGTGAATGGTTGTACAGAATAGAAATTCCGGGTTATCACACATGCGGATGTAGTAATAACCTAAAAACATATTTGTTTTATTATGGTTATAATGTGAAGGCTAGAACCCGTACTAAACGCTCTCCCTGTCAATAGATTAAGGGAACCAAACGCAACCTCTGCAAATTCTTGCAAGCCGTGTAATTCACATGAAAGTATATGATCATGTATACCCAATATAACTATCACCTTTTGTTTAAAACAATGAGTTAGTGATTCATTGGTATAATTAGATCCTGTATGTGTTCTCATGCTATAGCAACCTAACTTGTTTATTTTGTACTGTATATTGTACGTTTTGCTTGTTTCTCGTAATTGTGTGTTCTCTCTGTATAGTATTGTTTGTTTCTCTTCACTGTGTGTTCTGTATGGTATTGTTTGTTTCTCTTCACTGTGTGTTTCTACTTGGATTGTTACTGAAAAGAGTCATTTATCTACTAAGTTTTGTTTGTACTTTAAAAACGGAGTTTTGTATAACTATAAAGTAACATAACTTTAAAAGAGTTTTTGAAATGTTTTGACAACTTATAAATGACATAAGTAACATTTTGAAAGATGTTTATAACAAACATTTACACAATTAACATTGTGTTCAACTTGTATTCCCCCCCCCCCTTAAAACAGTTAAAACAGTTAAAAGATTCATTACGGGGTATGAACTTAACTGATGTGGTTGTTCAACAAATACGCATGTAAGGATGAGAAGTTACACGAATCAGGTCCCGAGACACAATAGGTCCTAAATGACATATAAGGACACATATTGACATGAATATAGTGTTTATAAACAACTATATGAAAGGAAACACCTTCCGGGACTAGGAAACACTTCCACCAAGTGTTGGAATCACATGTGATTCATCAAATGGAAGTGAAATGACCCTAACTTGAGTTTACTACCATGGGTTAACGGCCCCAGGGAGTTTACGGCATTAAACTCATGGTCAAACATGCCTAATGTTGGTTTGAAAGCTATGGAAACTTTAGGGACTTTTGTTCTACACTTGTATGAAAAAGACCAACCCATTGAAGGCTTTTGATGAGTTTACGGCCCAAAGGAGTTTACGGCCGTAAACTCATAATCCTTTATGTATTTGAGTGAAGTTTCAGGTCCTTCAATCATCAAGGAAGGGTTCTGGGTCACTAGCTTTACATCTTATAGGGTTTATGGTCCATACATGCTTCAACATGGAGCTTACGACCAAGGAAGATCTTGGGCCGTAAACTCATGATCTTCATGGGAAATGGCATGTTTCAAGTCTCTAAGCATGGATACTAACTAGATATGAAGTATAAGGAACAGTACTTATGATCTAGAAGCTTGAAATGGTCGGTTTTGGCCAAGAACACTAGTGTGTGTTCTTGGTGTTTCTTGAAGATCTAAGAAAACATGATTTCCTTGGATGAATCATGAGGATGAAGCTAGTTAAGAATGATTAACAACTAACTGGAGAAAGAACATTTACGATTTTTGAAGATCAAGTATGAAGATCGGGATGATACTTGATAGAAAACTCATGTGTTCTTGAGGTGAAAGTGAAAGAATGAAGAAAAGTGAAGGAAATGAGGTTATAAGGTGGAGTTCACGGCCTACCTTGGGTTTACGGTCGTTAACTCCATGTTTACGGCCGTAAACTACACATTTTGGAGTTTAGGGCTTTAGTGTTGTACAGAGTGTCTAGCAGGTGCTTTCTAATACTTATTCCTTAAGTGTATTAGGCTCAAAACTCCTTAGGATTACCTTTAACCGGGCTAGAACTCGGTACTAATGAGTTTGACACTCATTTGAATTGATTGACTGGGCTTTAAAATCAAAAAAAAATTCGGGTTGTCACAAACGGGGACTACCACGCCATGGCTGACTCCATGGTCAATGAGCCACTGAGCCAGGCGTTTGGCACTATCGAATGTAGTTGGGTTAGAAGACAGTACATCTCCCTGAATCGGGGTAGAAAAACCCCAGATGTACCTTTCTATCTTCTTACTTTCCGGGGTAACCATGCCGGGGCATAGTGTTGCCAGGTCGCTAAACCTATCAGTGTAGGTCACTATGTCCGAACCGCCCATGGTGTGCTCCCACAGTTCTTATTCCAGCTTTTGAGCTTCGCCCCTCGGGTAATATTCTTCCAACATCATCTCTTTCAGGTTCTCCCAACCTATTAAGTTAGCCACTGATAGGGTCGGGGACTTAACATGGCTATTCCACCATGCCAGGGCTCTATCGGAGAAGGTGCATGCAGCAAACTTCACTCCGACATTTCCATTAAAGGATTTGGGTTTGTAGTTCATGAAGTCCTTGTACGAACACTCCCTTGGGTGTCCGTGAGTAACTCCGGGGTTGGTTAGGTGGGTACCGCTACCAGATCCGAAGGTACCACTTTTGTTGATATGAGATAGAGCAGCTGCCATTGCGGCTGATATCGCTGCTTGGAGAGCAGCAGGATCCAATTGTGGAGTGGAGTAGTGCGCCTGTTTGATATGCGAGGAGGCATCTTTGCTAAAAGAATATAAAGACGAGATGGAAATAAGTCTATAGAAGTGGATATGAGCTGAAAGCTGAAAGACTAAGTTATCCTAGTTTTGAATGTATCTTGTTCTAACTTTCATAGGGTTCTTGGAAACAATTCCTAAAGAGAGTCTATACAAAATAAACTTTATGAATCAGAAGTGGCTATCCTCGAATGAATATCTATGAATTTAATAACTGATACAAGTTGCATGAAAAAGAAATAATTGTAACACATAGCGTGAGTAGTGTAACCACTAACTCACGAAGTCAATTAAGGTAATTATTTATTAGTGTGACGCATAAGACGTTTTTAGTTTCTCTGACTGATCACTTCTTGGAAACTTCTCATGAACCTGGTCTTGTTCCTCCTTGACTCTTCTGCTGACCGCTATGAGGAAGTGGTTACATCTATCTGGGTTTGTCGTGCGAGAATGGAAGTGTCTAAAGAATCTATGAGATTAAGGTGACACATTATGGGGTGATCCTTACTGGGTCCTCCTATAATTGCGCAATGTATACAAGTTGTATATAATTTAAGATTAAATAGACTTTCGAATAAGTGATCCTACTCCAAAACCACAACCAAACAAGGAACATGTAGTGAAGCATAGATCACAAATTCTAAGTCTATAAAATCTCAATTATATAAAACCTTGGCAGTATACACTCCGGAATCATAGACCTGCCAGAAGGGTCTTTACATTATCACATAAGTTATTTATATAGTGCCTAAAATACTCCTATAGTATTTTATTGTAATGAACTTGGTATTTTTTAAACTTGTTGTTGTGTTATAGAATCATAAAATACTCCCATAGTATTCTAACTTTATGTACTGATCTAGAAATCCCTTGAATAGCGTTAGGTAAGTTTTAAGACTGTTGCAACACCACTTCACTCCCAAACACATGTCGGTCACATCTCGAATGAATATAGTTGATCAGGCTATATTGATCCTAGATATGATTACACAACTGTCCATGTTTGACTGCAGTGTTCAACCTTTAAATAATTTTGTTTTGTTCTTCTTGTGATACTTGTTCTAGTATGTATATATATATATATATATAAGCATGTATGTATACTTTTATAAGGTATTGATATATTTTTAAAATATATTATTATCTAGAGCTCTTCGGCCCCATTGCATTTATAGTTGTATATCTTTTATCGGTTGATATACTTAGTTCACTATAAACAATGCTCTGATACCAATCTGTCACACCCCCAAACCGGAACGGCGGAAACATTCAGCGGCGGAGGACGTCTTGTTTAGTATCACAAGACATGCATCATAGTAATCAAAGTAACAAACAACCATTTGATTAGAAAGAAAGTGTTTACAAAGTATGTGGTTCACATAAGATAGACTACAAAAGTAAATAACAAAACAAGACATGAAGATATTATGCTCCAGCTTCTGTATCCTAGTGCGCGTACATATCTACTAGTCTCCTGAGAATACAAGTTATTTTGAAGGCGTAGATCAACATTTAAGCTGCTGGGTTCATAAGATTTTAGTGATGTAAAGTAAGTTGTAAGTTCTTTTAGAAAAGTTCGCATGTTCCTCCAGAAAATCCTATATTTCCTGATATGATGAAAGATAAGTAAAAATGATTCTACAATCCTTTCTATGAGTACTAAACGGATACAAGTTATATAAAACTCAAAGTAAACAAACAATCGATTGTGCGTATCTGCCCCAAGCCCACAACCAAACAAGGAACAGGAAATGAGGCAGAAAGCACACATCCCATTGTTTGTTAGATCATCGTTGTATATAACCCTGGCGTATTCACTTGGTACTCATGGAGTTAACTGTAATAGCTCCTTTATATTTGTTGAAAACATTCTTTAAGAAAACCCTTATTTCTTTTAGTAAAAATAGTAACCACAATGGTTCCTTCTATAATCACATAGTTTATACTAGCCATATATAATCTAATATCGAACATATAGTTTATACTAGCCATATATAATCTAATCACTTAGTTTATGTACGTCTTGTGATACTAAACATGACGTCCTCCACCCCCGAACATTTCCGCCGTTCCGGTTTTGGGGTGTGACAGTTTGTATACTTCCTAGAAAATCCTATATTTTCTACTAAAGTAGTCTTCTACCAAGACCTGACTGTTCTGTATGTTTGTTCTTTTGTAAAAGTGAGTATTTTTCCCCAAGTATGACTATCATTACCAAAATATAGTTTACATTACCGTTTATGTGAGAAGATCACAATATGAATGTAATGGGAAAATAAGGATGTAATGTAGTATTGTATATAAGTAACTACAGATGTCCTAACTACCTTAAACCAGTTTGTTTAATTAAGGTAAAATGTGATGAGATTATAACCATACTTGATTGACTAGTAAACACGACGATCAAAGATGTCGAAATGTTATGACATTCGTCACTCGTAGACCTGCAGGTCCCACTTTAGCTAGCAGCAACGTGTAGGATGGTCAATCTTGTATAAATCTATACACAAATTCACGCTCTCCCTCCAGGAGACTCTGGTTACCAAACGTGACACAGCAGTATATTGTCATGCAATGAAGTAGTGGCTCAAATTAATTTTATAGTATTCTTGTATTTGTATAGTATGATCTCTCTGTTCTAGTGTATAGTATGTTCTCTCTGTTCTAGTGTATAATATGTTCTCTCTGTTCTAGTGTATAGTATGTTCTTTCTGTTTTTCTTATTATAGTATGTTCTTTCTGTTTCTCATTATATTATGTTTGAACTGACTCATGTATGAACTGACTCGTGTATGTTTCATTGTTCTAGAAATAGTAAGTAGTAACTTCGTAAACTGTACCTATTATAGTTTACTAGTACTGTTGTTTGAATGTCTGATCATGTTTGTACACCTTTGCTACCCAAAGGTATTAAACTGAATGTAGAACTTTTATATCTATACACATATACATAATATATAAATAACATTCAAACGACACTCGGAAAAACAACTAATACCCTAAGTCCACAACTAAACAATGAACAGGAAATAAAGTGAGTTATCAGTCCTAAGCCCTTTCAATCCTATTTATATAACTATATCTATATAGACATGATTTTGACAATATATAAGTTTAAAATAGTTTAATAAAGAATTTAGCATATAAAAGAGTTTTAACCATTTGAATGGTTATAGATGACTTGATGTCAGTTTATAAAAGGTTTTTGAAATAGTTTGTTTAACAACACAGTTTTGAAGAATAAGAAACCTACTTGATTGATAGCTATTAATCACATGTGATTGATATAATAACTATAATGTTTTCTAATTGTATTCCCCCTCCCCATAAAAGCATTTAAAATCATTTAAAAGATAAGTTAGAGGTATGAACTCACCTGTAGTGAGTGATTCAAATGTAAGATCGATATAGGAAGCTAAGTGTCAGGTGATGTCCCGAGCACAAACAGATCCTATTAAGCATATAATGACACATATATGGATATAATTAGTGTATATAACAACTAATATTGATAGGTAACAACCTTAGGGACTAGGAAAACACTTGGAATGAAGTGTTACAATCACATATGATTGCACTAAAGGAGTTCATGGCCAAAGAAATGGATGTTCACGACCTTAGGAGGGTTCAAGGCCAATGAACACATGATGTGTTCACGGCCCAGCCTTGATTCTATGAGGTGTTCACAGTCATGGATGAAGTGATCACGGCCAAACCTTGCATCTAAGAAGGGTTCACGACCATGTCAAGATCCCTTGAAGGGTTCACGGCCCAATGAAGGGTTCACGGCCGTGAACTCTTGAAGATCTTGCAATTTGATGCTTGTTTCATGGATGAAATGAAGTGATTTAATGGACAACAAGCTAATGGAAGAGATACTCACTTGTTGGTAGCTTTGAGTAGTGTTCACGGTTGAAGAAGTTGAAAGAGAATGAGGAGTGTTCACTGCTAGGGTTGAATAAGTGAACAAAATGAGCCAAAACTTATATATATGGAGGATGTTCACGGCCAAGAATGGGTTCACGGCTGTGAACTCGTTTTTGATGATGTTTCCGGCTCGATTGCAACTCAAAGAACCCGAGCTAACACATCCTAACACACAAACCTTGAGTGTACTAGGCTTAAAACACTCAAACAGACCTTTTATAATGCTAAAAGTGATGGGTTTTTGAGCATTCTAACACTTCCTAAGTGTACATGCAACCCTAATAACCTTGAATCTATGTTTTCTCTATATACATGCAAATTTCCTTTTCAAAGTTATTTCCTAACTAGCATGGCATGGGGATTACATAGAACATAAAACTAGTAGAAATACATACCTTGTTGTTGCTTGGATTCTTTCAAGACTTTGTGAGCCTAGCACCCCAAATGTTGTGCCTCAAATGCTTCACACAACACCACAAAACTTGGAATAACTTGAGAGAATACTTCTAGCACTCAAAATCGGTTATGCCCTCTCTAGTAACCCTAGGTCACCATTTTGCTAGCCATAGGGTTCCTTTTATAGTGTTGTCACAATTAGGGTTTACACATGAATGCCCTTAATTGTCATGACTCTTGATTTCTCATGACCCATGGGTTTGTAACTCCCATGGACTATCCATGGAGCTCCATATGGTTATAACCAAACCCATAAACCATGGATCATTAATCCACCATAAAAGAATTGATGATTGTCATAATCAACCCTATATATTTAATTAGTCTCACTTTGATCATCAAATTAATACTAGATTAATACTTGATCAATACTAATTAAATAATACTATTATTAATATATTAGAACTTATAATATATTAATAATCATAAGTGCCTTATTCTCTCATCTAGTCTATCTAAGTATTGCAATGCCATGCAACCCAAATGGACCATGCCGGTTCGGGTCAAGTACATACCAAATAAAGTTATGGACTTAGACACTATATCCAACAGTCTCCCACTTGGATAAGTCTAATAACTATATTTGCAAATATGACTTCAAAATCCGACTAGCAATCGTAGCTCTTTCAAAGTCTCTCGGAACTGAGATGATGATGATACGCCATTTAAGATAAGTGATCATATACTCCTCTGTTCTCATGATATCAGCCGGACAAACACATGGAACATGGCCTTACTTATTGTCCAGCATTTGTTTCTCGATCTCTGATTTGTTTCGACATAGAACTAAATTGAACACATCAATTAGGTTCTGACCGGGCCCGGTACATAGGTCAAAACCAAATCATCGAGGGGCCCAGATATCGCTTCTATTTCTAGAAGGTACAGATAAACTTCGACTGATATGCTTGTACTAACTACTTGTTGAAGTATTCACAAAGGCACGTTTTATGACATCGAGTTACCAATGCGTTTTCGTGCAATCAATGAATAACCAACTCATAGTCAACAACTCATATCTCTAGGTTTGAAGATTTATATGATATTACCGTCTAATGATCACTCGAGATAAATTCCATGAAGTGATGCAAGTGAGCGTGGGTTGGATCCAATACACAGCCCTTATGAGTACTCATGAATGTTGTAGCAACCATTGCATTGTCCAAAGCACTTTTAGACAAATCATACAAGCCAAATTCATGACAGTCTTAAATCAATACTTACTTCCAAAGTTTGACTGACTGTGGATGGTTTGAATAATAACATAATTATTCTGGAAGTAAAAACATGCAAAATTGAAACATAGTAAACAATCAACACAAGATAGTAACACCTTACTCATAAATAAATAACAACTTTTATTTATCATCAAATGTCAATTACATTTTACAAGTTTCAGGAATCTAATTATTGAAACTAATATCATCCTTCAGCCCAATGCGCCTCGCATGCTGTAAATGATTAACCCTGCTCAGTCCCTTCGTGAGGGGATCTGTCGGGTTCTCATCTGATGATACCCTCTTAGCCACGAGGAGTCCTTATTCGATGTCTAATGAAAGGGTATTTTATGTCAATGTGCCTAGATCTCCCGTGATCTCTCGGTTCCTTAGCCAAAGCAACCGCACTTTCGTTGTCATAGAAAATTTCCATTGGCTCCTTTATAGCTGGTACAACTCCAAGGTCTCCGATGAAGTTCTTTAACCATATCGCCTCCTTAGCTGCTTCACTTGCTGCTATGTACTCTGATTCACAAGTGGAATCAGCTACTGTCTCTTGCTTGGAACTTTTCCAAGTAATTGCCCCTCCATTTAGGATAAAGACCCAGCCTGACTGAGAGCGGAAATTATCCCTATCAGTCTGGAAGCTAGCATCGCTATATCCTTCCACTCTCAAGTCATCACTGCCTCCGAGGGTAAGGACCCAATCCTTAGTCCTCCACAGATACTTGACAATGTTCTTTACCGCTGTCCAGTGTGCCTTGCCAGGGTTCCCTTGATATCTACTGACCATGCTCAAAGCAAAGGCCACATCAGGGCGAGTACAAGTCATAGCATACATGATCGAGCCCACAGCGGAAGCATATGGTTTATGACTCATCTCAGCTATCTCAGCCTCTGTCCTCGGACTCTTAGTCTTACTCAGCTTGGCATTACTCTGGATGGGTAATTCCCCTTTCTTGGATTCTTGCATGCTGAACCTCTTCAGCACCTTATCCAAGTAAGTACTTTGACTAAGTCCAATTAGTCTCTTACTCCTATCTCTCAATATCCTTATCCCTAGGATATAGGCAGCTTCCCCAAGGTCCTTCATAGCGAAACACTTCCCAAGCCAGGACTTAACCTCCTGCAAGGTTGGGACGTCGTTTCCTATGAGAAGTATGTCATCCACATACAACACCAAGAAGCTAACTATGCTCCCACTAGCCCTGACATACACACAAGACTCATCCTCACTCCTAGAAAAGCCAAATTCTTTGACTTTCTCATCAAAGCAAAGATTCCATCTGCGAGATGCTTGTTTCAATCCATAAATGGATTTATCAAGCTTACACACTCTATTAGGGTATCTTGTATCGATAAAACCCTCTGGTTGAGCCATGTAAACATCCTCAGCCAACTTTCCATTAAGGAAAGCGGTTTTGACATCTATTTGCCATATTTCATAATCATGAAATGCAGCTATGGCTAACAATACTCTAATAGACTTAATCTTAGCTACTGGTGAGAAGGTCTCATCATAGTCAACTCCCGAAGTTTGAGTAAAGCCCTTCGCAACCAGTCGCGCTTTGTAAGTATGTACCTTCCCATCCATGTCGGTCTTCTTCTTGAAGATCCATTTGCACCCAACTGTCTTACGACCTGGTACATTGTCAACCAAGTTCCAAACTTGATTGTCATACATGGACTAAATCTCGCTGTCCATAGCCTCCTTCCATTTAGCAGACTCAGGGCCTGCCATGGCTTCCCTGTAATTATTAGGTTCATCCAAATTTATTAGTGTACTATCACTAATAAATGTATCACCTTTAGTGGTGATGTGATAACCATAATAAAAATCAGGTGTGTTCCTCACCCTAGTGGAACGTCTTGGAGGTACAGACTCATCTATCGGATCAACAGGAGTTTCCTCCTCAGGTTGGTCGATAGCATTTGAGGTTCCTTCACCACTTGACTCTTGAAGCTCTTCAAGGTCAATTTGCCTCCCACTGTCCCCTTGGCTTATGAATTCTCTCTCATGAAAGACTCATCCTCTTGCTACAAAGACCACATTATCACTGGATCTGTAGAAGAGGTAACCAAAGGATCTCTGTGGGTAGCCGATGAAAATACACCTCTCACTTCGAGGTTCAAGCTTATCATGAGTCTCACGCCTCACGAAAGCTTCACAACCCCAAATCTTGATGTGGTCCAAATTGGGAACTTTCCCAGTCCACATCTTGTGAGGTGTTTTGGAAACCTTTTTAGTAGGGGCTAGATTAAGGATATGGGCGGCAGTCTCTAAGGCATACCCCCAGAAAGAGATTGGTAACGAAGCTCGACTCATCATGGAACGAACCATATCCAACAAGGTTCGATTGCGCCTCTCAGCTACACCATTCAACGGTGGTGTTCTGGGAGGTGTCAATTATGAGACAATCCCACATTCCTTAAGATAGTCAAGGAACTCAATGCTAAGATACTCTCCTCCCCGATCGGATCGGAGCATCATGATGTTCCTGCCCAATTGATTCTCTACTTCCTGCTTAAACTCTTTGAACTTTTCAAAGGTTTCTGACTTATGCTTGATTAAGTAAATACATCCATATCTACTGTAATCATCAGTAAAAGTCACATAATAGCGATTAGCATCCCTTGTAGCAACTCTGAAGGGCCCACACACATCCGTGTGTACAAGGTCCAACAAACCTTCACCCCTATCACAAGTACATGTGAAGGGTGACTTTGTCATTTTTCCAAGTAAACAAGACTCGCAACTATCATCTGACTTGAGGTCAAATGATTCCAAGACTCCAGCCTTTTGGAGTTGGCCTATGCGCTTCTTGTTAACATGTCCAAGACGACAATGCCACAAGGATGCTTTTATCTAAGCTATCTGAAGAATCAATATACAACACATTATTTCCTAGATTGTCTACAACATTCACAGCTTCATATATACCATCACAAGGTAATGCTTTAAAGTAAAATACATCATTGCAATAAACATTAATAGCACCATTTTTATTATCAAATGAAAATGAAAAACCTTGTTTGTACAAGCCATGAAAAGAAATAATATTTCTCGCCATTTCGGGCGAGTAACAACACTTATTCAAGTCTAAAATTAACCCATTATTAAGAAATAAAGAATAAACTCATATTTTGGTAAAAGGTGATGCTTTCCTGTTGCCCATGACTAAGTTTATCTTCCCGTGCTCCACTTGCTCACTTCTTCTTAGTGCCTGCAAATCAGTACAAATGTGAATACCACAACCTGTATCAAGCACCCAAGAATTAGCATTAGATGAGTTGTTAGACAATATTGTGTAAATACCTGCATGGGTGGGTTTAACCTTCCCATCCTTTACATCTTGCAGATATTTAGGGCAGCTTCGCTTGAAGTGTCCCTTATCCTGGCAATAGAAGCACTGTGCTTCCATTGGGTTTGAAGAAGGAGTAATGGGACCTTTCTTTGTCCCACTTGAAGAGGAACCATCAAGAGTCTTACCCTTGGTACCCTTCGAAGGGCTTTTCCTCTTCTTACCCTTTCCCTGACCAATAGCAAGAACAGGGGCTATTGAAGGAGTAGAAGTAGCAACCGCTTTACCCTTAAGGCCATTTTCAGCTGTCCTTAAGAGTCCTTGAAGTTTGCTAAGTGTGACTTCCTCCTTGTTCATATGATAAGTCATACGAAAGTGATCATAACTTGGAGGTAAGGAATGGAGAATGATGTCAATCGCCATTTCCTCAGGAAAGTCAACATTTAGCTTCAGCAACTGGTCAACGAACCTTTGCATCTTCTGCAAGTGACTGGTGATGGGTTCACCATCCTTCATCCTTGCGGTTATCATGGAGGAGATGATTTCATACCTCTCCTGACGCGTGCTCTGATGATACCTTTCCATCAGATCCAGGTGCATCTCATAGGGGTAGAAATCTTCATAGGATTCATGAAGTTCATGAGTCATGGTGGCCATCATGATGCATGCTACTTTAGTAGCATCCTTTTCATATGCAACAAAACTCCGCAAACTCTTGAGGAGTAGCAGTGGCTTCACTCACAACCTTAAGCTCCCTATCGAGGACATATTCTTTGTCCTCATAGCAGGTAATCATTCTGATGTTTCAGATCCACTCATTGAAATTAGATCCATCAAAGATGACCTTACCACACAAGTTCATAAGGGAAAAGGAGCCTGTTGGGTTTGAGCCTGAAGCATTGTTGGAAGACATCTGAAAGGAAAGAAAGACAAGTTTCATTAGATTAGGAATCCTTAATAATTCACCCAAATGAAATATTAAGGCTAGGATCCAACAAACTATTTATAGTTGGAAGAGGGATGCCGTAATCCATACTATAAAATATTTGAAGGTAGGTAAATGACGATTTACCAATTTCCACCATAAGAACGAAATATTTTATTATTAGGTTTTATTGGTTTTGAAACTCCTAGATCTTTTGAGATACATTGAACTTTTCAATGGCATGTTTGAATCTTGATTGTGCCCTCTCAAGTTTGTGACTGGGATGTCGAGGATCACAAACAAGGTGTGAATAACCATACAAATTGACTTGGTACCCTCAACAATATTACCTAATCGATGTGCCGGTTAACCACACACGCTCCACCGATCTATAATAAAGTTAAGTTACCCTTTGCCACTCTTACTAGTCCATGTTAGTGTGCCGGTTAACCACACACGCTCCACTAACGACTTGGTAAGGTACAAAGTGTAATTTTATGGGCTAGAACCAATTTCACATTTTCCTAAAGTAACAAAGATTGGGAATTTATAAGGTATAGTTACTTTATAATTCATTATACTTTTAACGAGTATTTAAAGTCGTATCCTACCCGTTCGGCTAACGACCCTCCACCTATCAAGGAAGCGGTGGGTGAGAGTTGCGACAACCGTCAAAATTCGAGTTAGTTCAAGATTTGATAAACTTAGTTGCACATATAGGCACAACACATATTAAACTTAGTAATTAGAAGCTAAGTTATAACCTACTAGAAACTTGGAAACAGATAGAAACAATGGATGGTGTACTTAGATTTCACCTTGATATGTGAATTCTACATCTACTAAGCTGTAGTGACTATCCATATTTGGATCACTCTTTGACTCGAACAATATTTCATGAATAATGTACACACATCATGCACTTGACCTAGAAGTAGAAGTTAGTTCAAAGTCTCATAGAAACTTAAGTCAAATTTGAAGACTAGGACTAGTATACTTGATTCCTCAATTTCGCTTGAATCTCGGAATCACTACATAGAATGCCAATAAACCGATAAAAATAAATTACAAACATTATTTATAACTATAAAAGAGTTATAATACCATAAGATAATTTAAAGTCTCAAATATTCTATTTATTTTGATATTCAAAGTTTATTAAACTCCAAAACCCTAAAAGCCCTAAAAACTCATATTTATAAACTTTAACCTTAAAAATCCTATAAAAACAATTATGAACCTTATAATATTATCTTATCATAATAATTATTATGAAGTAAAATTCAATGAAAAATAAAGACTTAGTTATTAACATTTACCCTTGATTTATAAGTCAAAAATCAAGAGTTTTATGCATAAAAACTAGGTTAAGGTGCACATTTTATAAAAAGTTGGATATTTTTATAAAAGATTTGAATTTTTATAAAAGAAACAAGAGAGAGAGAGCCTCTCCTCCCCTAAAATCGGATCCCTCTCTCCGCAAATCTCTCTTACACTCTCATTCTCCAACATACACAC
Organism: Lactuca virosa; assembly: GCF_052849685.1. Lineage (NCBI taxonomy): Eukaryota > Viridiplantae > Streptophyta > Magnoliopsida > Asterales > Asteraceae > Lactuca > Lactuca virosa. The sequence continues at coordinate 385,541,790 of NC_136429.1, forward strand.
ATCTCTCTTCTTTCTCTCTCTAGAAAACTCTCTCTACCTTCTCTCTACTTTTTCTCTCCAAACACCACTCCATTCTCTCTTCCTCCCTCTAAGAACCAAGAAATTTTCCAGAAAACAAACCCAAGAACACTCCTCAAACTCAATATCTTCATCATCTTGTGGTATTCTTGAAGGTAAAATCGATTTCTACTTCACTTTTCCTTCAAGTTTTGCTCTTTTTCTTACACTTTCTCCTTCTTCATCTTCTTCAAACTTGTTTTCTTTTTGTTAAAATGGTTTTTACAACATGATGGATGTGTTTTAACACCATGCATGTATGATAAACAAGGTTGCATGTTCATGATCTTAGTGCAAAAATCGATTTTAAGGAGTAAAACATCAAACTCAAGTTAAGAGTTTTTGAGAAACAAAATTTTGTTTATAAATGCATGTATATTTAAAATACTTGAAAAGATTTACTCAAGGAAATGATGAAAACCCACTTTTCTAACCAATCATCATGCATGCAATCTGCCAGATTTCTTTACCTGACTTTAAACTGTCATATCTCACTCATTTCTTAGCCACAATTCGTGATTCGTTTTCTCAAATATAATATTTTGAGTTAGCTTTCAAACCCATCTGACCTCACTGGAAAATTCCAATATTTCGATTTTTACCAATTTTTACAAAACTGTTACTCAAACAGCACTTTCCTTATGAACATTTGTTTTGTGTTGCATGTTCAAAGGACTTATTCATCACTACAAATCATTCAAAAATTATTTTAAACTCTTAATATCATGTATTAATAGGAACAAAAAGATCTTTATTCAAAAGTCTTTGTAACATGTTGCAAAAATTGTCAAAGTAACATCAATAATCTTTACATAAATCACAAGAACTAAGTTTTCTCTATACATTTTATTGAGTCTTTAGGCATGGTTTTCAACATCAAAAATAAGAAAACAATTTTTTAATTGTTGTTAAATTGTATGAAGATGCATTATGGAAACTCTCAGCTCAATATATATTTTCTTTATTTTTATATGAAAATAATAAAAAATAGAGTGTTAAATCATATAAAATAGTTACACTAGTAAATAAATTCTGGAAAAATTCTTGGATGGTTCTTTAAGTCAATAAACATCTCCCATGAAGTTTCAATGACTTTTGTTACTGTTTAATATGGTTTTGAATTTTCTTTTTGTTTAGCCCTAATAAATCATAAAACCACTTTAGACAATTGGAAAGTGCTGTATAACAATTTTCGCAGCTTCTACCAAAGGTATAAGACTTAGAAAAATATTTTCAGAATTTTTCATAATGCATTCCTATTTTTCCCTGATTTTTGTATTTATAATGGCCTAAAAATAGAAACAAATAGTTCTGCTCACCCAAAATTCATGAAAATTTACCAGAACACTTTTTAGTACATTAGGAGGCTACATAAATTTTTTGATGATTTTTCTCTTCCGTATACTATTTTTCTCCTATTTTCTAAGATTAAATACACTTAAATACACAAAATCGGATTTCAGTATATAAAAACCACATTTGGTATTTTTCCCAGATTATTTACTCTGTAAATGAAGTGTACAAAAATTTTGGTAATTTACTTTAACTGTTTGATAATTATTCTCCAATTAATGATTATTTAAGAGAATAAAACAAAGAAAAATAGAAAGACTAATTGAAAAATATATTTTATATTTTTCACAGCTTCTACATGTATAATAAAAGTGATACAAAAATTTTGGGCAATTTTGGAAACTGTTTTCTATTTATTTCAATTTTTATTAGAATAAATGCTGAAAAATCATAAAATTGGGTTAAACAGTTTAGAAATCAATTTTTATATTTTTCTCAGCTTAATAATGTTTAATAACAGTAATACAAAAAGTTTGGGTAATTTTGGAAACTGATTTCTATTTTTCATGAATTTGTATCTATTTAGAGAATTAAATATATGAAAAATGGTTATACAAACTCATACTCCATGAAAATTTATCTAGAAGTCTTTTAGTACATTTAGAACCAAAATCTGAAGTTTGGTAATTTTTATTAACTGTTTAGTATTTTTCAAGATTTTATGATTATTCAAGAAACTAAAATCGTGAAAAATAGTCAGACAAATCAAAAATTCAAGAAAATTTATCTTGAGGTCTTTCACTTCAATTAAAACTGAAATGCAAACTTTGGGAAATTTTAGAACTAAATTAATTTAGTTTTTGAATATTTAATCATTGGAACACCTCTTAAATTGTTAAAATATTAGCATTTCAATAATGAGAAATTTCCACTTAAATTGTTATATAACAATTGATTCATTGAAATTTAATTTTCACAGAAAAATGTTTGTAACTTATCAATATTAAATTTTGACACAATATTGGCATAATTCTATTGTACTAGTAAGTATACTAGTGTTAGATTTCGATTAGAGACTCACTAGCGAATACCATTATTGTAGGAATCGATAGTGATACAAGTGGAACTTAGCTCAAGGCATCATTTGCATCATCTCAATGCATATTGTGAGTATTCACGACTCCCCCTATTTTCGGTTTTTATGTTTTGGGGTGGAAAAGCATGTCCTAAACTACTTATGTTCGTTATATTTAATTGACTCGTATAAACTTGATTACTATATTTTACATATCGTGAGTATTCACGACTCCCCCTATTTTCGGTTTTTATGTTTTGGGATGGAAAAGCATGTCCTAAACTACTTATGTTCGTTATATTTAATTGACTCGTATAAACTTGATTACTATATTTTGCATATCGTGAGTATTCACGCACTCCCCTATTTTCAGTTTTTATGTTTTGGGGTGGAAAAGCATGTCCCGAAAAACTATTATTTGAATGTTGTATTTAAATTGATTTGTATCAAACATGATTGCTATTTTATTGCTATGTCTCTCTATGTATGTCTATGCAACACGGAACATGAGCACTTATCGTACTAAGGCCCTTCCCTTATCTCTAACCATTAACTCTTTGAGCCAATGGTCATTATGGATAGCGCTATTAGGAATTGACAACTCCTTACTCGCCCTATTGCTGGAGTGCATGATACCATATTCATCTATGGAACGATAAGCATAGATCTTGATAGCGCTTCAGTCATAGGTTTGGTTGAGCCTCATTGTTTGCTCATACACATACAAACTTGTTACTTATTATAGCAATAAACTCGTTTATTAACTATAGCAATGAACTTTGTTTCTCATTACAACAACGAACTGTTATTACTGAAAACTTATATACATGTTTTAGCAATGAAATTGTTTGCTCCTTGTAGCAACGAAATTGATTGCTCATTTTAGCAAATGAAACTTGTTTACTCGTTTGAGTAACGAACTTTATCTTCCATGAGAATATGAATGTGACATCTTATTTGGGCAACATACCTTATCTCTCATGATGACAAAGAACTTTGTTTTTACAAACTTATTTACCCATCTTAACAATATACTTTTATTATTGGAAACTTTTATCAAAACTTTGATTTCAATTCATGGAACCAGTATTATTTTGTTTATCTGTGAGTACTCACCAACTATTTTTATAGTTGACGCTCGTTTTACATGCTTTTTCAGGAATCATCGAGTAAGTGGCACTTAGGGACACTTCACTTTTAGGAGCATTCGCATGTGTTGCATTTCAATTTACATTGTAATTTCTTTTAAAAGTTGTTCAAACCCATTGTGAATTTGTAATGATTTTAATAGTATGGTTGGTGTTGTCTTTTAACTTTTGCGATGAAACCCTTTGTACTGCCACGCCCTGTGTTTCCGCTTTAGCGGGGTGTGACAGGAAATGGTATCAGAGCCGAAGGTTATAGAGAATACCGGTTTTCCTTTGGAGAACCACAACTATAGCCAAAAAAAAAATTTCTAAGCGTTTTTAAAATACTGAACATACTACTGGTATAACTAATTCGAGTACGCATTATCAGACTTTAATTAAGTATAGCCTGGCCAACTATGCTTAATTAAGGAAACTTAATGTGAGGCTTAAAACGGTTATAGTAGAATTATGTTCAAAACGATTTTCAACTTAAACTTTTGAAAAACAAAATTTTTCGGTGTGCGTACGGGCATTGCATATTATAGGCATTCATCTAGATACACTTAGAAACTAAGTGCACTTTTATAAAAATGCATTTATTTAGAAATATTCATATCCCTTATCAAGTGCTAGGTTAACCACTTAGGTTATATCACTAGCCACTCTAGGAGCAATGCACATAGTACTACGAATGGGTATTCCTCAGTAGCTATTGACTTTAGATATAAGGTTAGTAGCTAGATATACACTAGTAATAATCATAAGTCGAAACCTATACCAATTATTCCTCAATACCTCTTCATCGTCTTCGTACTAGAGTTACAACAATGAAAAAGTGTTTCGATATCGACACGAATGATAATTGGAGCATCGCGTAAAGAGGTAGATGAGTCGCCACTAAGTAATCACTTGTATACCATTGGTGGGCATTCCGGATTCGACTCACGAGGAGACACGAAAGTTTAACCCATACGTGAGACCTTATTACTACGCTACGATTTAGCTCTACGTTGTTTCCACCTTGAGCTTAAAACTTAACATAGAATGTCCCTTTGACCTCTATAAAAGGTCGTAAACTGTATTGAGAGCATAAAACGTTTTTCAAACAATTTTTCTTGTCCTTTATCTTGGGGGAAAAGACACCGGCACTCGCCTTAGACTCGCCTTAGTATTTAGGTACGATCAGCTACACTAACATACTTATTCCTTACTTCTTAACCTTCCATAGAAAAATTATTTCACTTCATCGGTTTTATTTATCATCAATAAAATATTTCATAGCCACTTCAATCAACTTAGTAGACATTTCTTAACAATGTAAGCCATATTCTCGCTAAAAATCTTCTGACAACTTGCTTTAACTTAACACTTTTCTTCAAAACTCAATTTAACCATTATTGGTTTTAACCTTGCTATTTCAATTTTATTTCAAATCCATTTCAAATCCATTTCAATGGATAGATGTGTTTTTAAGGGCATATAAACCATTTTAAACCTTGCTTACCATTTTGACACGTTTTCGAAAAACTTAGAAACATTTTCTTTTATAAAAGTGTTTAAACTCTATGCTATAAAACTTAAACATATAACATTGAAGTCCTATTATATGTAAAAGCTTCATCGGATCTTCAAACCACTTTTGTTTTAAGACTCTTGACTACCTTCTCATTTAGGCATTGTACTTTACTTAAATGTGTTTTCTTGAAACCGAACACGGTATTTTTACAACTTTCTAATTTAAACATGTTTATAGGAAATCTCTAATTCCTACATTTTCAACATACCTCATTTTCTTTATTTTTTTTTCAAATTAGTTTTATAATTTGTAAAGTTTCTAAAATTTAAAGAATTGAAAAACTTAGTGTTCACTTTTAAATTCCAGTGACGCACTTTCGACAATGCACAATTATTCATTTAAATATGTTAAGTCTTTACCTTATCCGTTTTAACCGTTGTTGGACTCAAGCCTAAAAGGGTCAAGACTGTCAGATTTTCAATTATCAGTTGTAGTGCTTTTCTTTTTTTTCCCACAAATGGAGTTTAACTTAATAGATAACTTATGAATTTTTAGCAATCCTTAGCAAACACTTTAAAACTCCCACATGTCTATTGAACCATCAATATACATCAAATATTGAAGTTTGAAATATATCTCAACCTGGTTTTAAATCTACCTATATGTATTGTTCTTAAAATTTTAACAATAACAATCATTGTCGCCGCTACCTTCCTTTTTCTTTCCTCCGAACTTGATTTCTCGCTCTCCTTCTGATTTTAGATCTCGCACGCCCATGATAGTAACATAATACATTGTCTAACTTTGTTTCTGTCTATTTTGCTTCTCGTTGTATCATGTTCGTACACATAAAGATTAGAAGTCTACACTTTCGTTTTGAGCGATTAATACGTGTATAGTCGTGAGACATAATTTTGATTTAGTTAACTTTGCTCTATTCAAGTACGCATTTTATCATATACATCTTGCTTTTATTTTGAAATCTACTATAAACAAGTGATCCTTATTTACATTTCCTCTTTCGTTCTGAATTCGGAAACTTGATTTAAAATGTAATTTTCATTGTATTTTTCTTACAATTAATACACAAGATGAATACCATTGTTCTTATCATTTTTCTAAATCCGTAAAATATATGTGAAAGAATACATTTTCTTATGCTTCTCGTTTTCTTTAAATACATCAAAAGTCTTGAATTTTACTATGATCTATTCTCTAAATGATTGTTTTTGTAGAAACACTAAATTAAGAATGCACTATTTTCAATGATCGATATTTTACACATTTCTTAAAATAACATTCTACTTTGTAATTTTCAGTGAGTTCCTAAACTCTCAACTTTGTTTTCATAAATATTCTGACTCATAAAAATTGAATTTGTCCTCACTTAGACAATTAGACAATTTTTCAAAAGAGTAATCAAAATATTTTTGTATAAATTCCCTTATTGATGACTTAAACATGTAACCTTAATTAATCTTTATATGATTTTACTACTTTGTTGGATCGCCACACGTGTATCTTCATTATCTTGGAATTATTACACATTTTGATAATAGTGAGATTAATTATCATTTCTAAACACACATGTTGATAACAGTGAGATTTTTATCACTTCTAAGCACTTAAAATGCTATCTACACAATGTGATTTAATTTATCATAAACTTTCACCGCCTTCATTAGAAACAATGACTCTCCAATTATATATACTCTTCGAATATAGTTCTATTATTGTAAGAGTAACCGTAGTAGTAATTATAGCCTCGGAGATCCTCAATAATTTCGTAATTTATTTTGTAGACGACACTTAAGTAGCCTTCACATTTGAGATGTACCAAAACTTCGTTGCCTACCCTTAGTACGTATATTTAGGAACTTACCCTCGATCGCTTCTCTTTTATTTGTGCTACCCCTTCTTATTTTGGAATATATCTTTTCCAAGATTTAGTAGCCAACCCGAAAGTGAACAAATTGTTCCTAATCTCTTCTTTTTTTTTTTTAAGCGGCGAAGTTACACTTAGTGTTAATTTAAAATGCGACTTAAGCATCAATGCGGATTTAACGCTCAGTGCAGTTGGTGCTTCAGCAAAACTTATAACGTTCTTTTAAGTTAGATAATATCTATCTATATAATCTTTTTCAACTAGGTCGCCATGGTTGAATCATGATTTCCATGATCCTAATTTCTCGCAATCTAGACTGTAGAACTCGAATTAGGGAACCATTAATTTGATTATAGCTAAAGAGTTGGGCTGTTTCCTTGAGGAATTAACCCAAAATAATCAAAGAGCTCTTCAAGTCATCATCTCTCCAATTATACAATTGTATTCGGCTGAGTTCTAATAGAATGTGTCACGAATTGAATTTCGGGACGAAATTCTTTCAACCGGGGGAGACTGTGACAACCGTCAAAATTCGAGTTAGTTCTAGATTTGATAAACTTAGTTGCACATATAGGCACAACACATATTAGACTTAGTAATTAGAAGCTAAGTTATAACCTACTAGAAACTTGGAAACAGATAGAAACAATGGATGGTGTACTTAGATTTCACCTTGATATGTGAATTCTACATCTACTAAGCTGTAGTGACTATCCATATTTGGATCACTCTTTGACTCGAACAATATTTCATGAATCATGTACACACATCATGCACTTGACCTAGAAGTAGAAGTTAGTTCAACGTCTCATAGAAACTTAAGTCAAATTTGAAGACTAGGACTAGTATACTTGATTCCTCAATTTCGCTTGAATCTCGGAATCACTACATAGAATGCCAATAAACCGATAAAAATAAATTACAAACATTATTTATAACTATAAAAGAGTTATAATACCATAAGATAATTTAAAGTCTCAAATATTCTATTTATTTTGATATTCAAAGTTTATTAAACTCCAAAACCCTAAAAGCCCTAAAAACTCATATTTATAAACTTTAACCTTTAAAATCCTATAAAAACAATTATGAACCTTATAATATTATTTTATCATAATAATTATTATGAAATAAAATTCAATGAAAAATAAAGACTTAGTTATTAACATTTACCCTTGATTTATAAGTCAAAAATCAAGAGTTTTATGCATAAAAACTAGGTTAAGGTGCACATTTTATAAAAAGTTGGATATTTTTATAAAAGATTTGAATTTTTATAAAAGAAATAAGAGAGAGAGAGCCTCTCCTCCCCTAAAATCGGATCCCTCTCTCCCCATATCTCTCTCACACTCTCATTCTCCAACATACACACATCTCTCTTCTTTCTCTCTCTAGAAAACTCTCTCTACCTTCTCTCTACTTTTTCTCTCCAAACACCACTCCATTATCTCTTCCTCCCTCTAAGAACCAATAAATTTTCCAGAAAACAAACCCAAGAACACTCCTCAAACTCGAAATCTTCATCATCTTGTGGTATTCTTGAAGGTAAAATCGATTTCTACTTCACTTTTCCTTCAAGTTTTGCTCTTTTTCTTACACTTTCTCCTTCTTCATCTTCTTCAAACTTGTTTTCTTTTTGTTAAAATGGTTTTTACAACATGATGGATGTGTTTTAACACCATGCATGTATGATAAACAAGGTTGCATGTTCATGATCTTAGTGCAAAAATCGATTTTAAGGAGTAAAACATCAAACTCAAGTTAAGAGTTTTTGAGAAACAAAATTTTGTTCATAAATGCATGTATACATTTTGATAAGTTTTAATCTTTTGATCTCTGGAAACATTACTAAAATATGAGTTTATCATGATATATTTAAAATACTTGAAAAGATTTACTCAAGGAAATGATGAAAACCCACTTTTCTAACCAATCATCATGCATGCAATATGCCAGATTTCTTTACCTGACTTTAAACTGTCATATCTCCCTCATTTCTTAGCCAAAATTCGTGATTCGTTTTCTAAAATATAATAATTTGAGTTAGCTTTCAAACCCATCTGACCTCACTGGAAAATTCCAATATTTCGATTTTTACCAATTTTTACAAAACTGTTACTCAAACAGCACTTTCCTTATGAACATTTATTTTGTGTTGCATGTTCAAAGGACTTATTCATCACTACAAATCATTCAAAAATTATTTTAAACTCTTAATATCATGTATTAATAGGAACAAAAAGATCTTGATTCAAAAGTCTTTGTAACATGTTGCAAAAATTGTCAAAGTAACATCAATAATCTTTACATAAATCACAAGAACCAAGTTTTCTCTATACATTTTATTGAGTCTTTAGGCATGGTTTTCAACATCAAAAATAAGAAAACAATTTTTTAATTGTTGTTAAATTGTATGAAGATGCATTCTGGAAACTCTCAACTCAATATATATTTTCTTTATTTTTATATGAAAATAATAAGAAAATAGAGTGTTAAATCATATAAAATACTTACACTAGTAAATAAATTCTGGAAAAATTCTTGGATGGTTCTTTAAGTTAATAAACATCTCCCATGAAGTTTCAATGACTTTTGTTACTGTTTAATATGGTTTTGAATTTTCTTTTTGTTTAGCCCCAATAAATCATAAAACCACTTTAGACAATTGGAAAATGCTGTATAACAATTTTCGCAGCTTCTACCAGAGGTATAAGACTTAGAAACATATTTTCAGAATTTTTCATAATGCATTCCTATTTTTCCCCGATTTTTATATTTATAATGGCCTAAAAATAGAAAAAAATAGTTCTGCTCACCCAAAATTCATGAAAATTTACCAGAACACTTTTTAGTACATTAGGAGGCTACATAAAATTTTTGATGATTTTTCTCTTCTGTATACTATTTTTCTCCTATTTTCTAAGATTAAATACACTTAAATACACAAAATCGGATTTCAGTATATAAAAACCACATTTGGTATTTTTCCCAGATTATTTACTCTGTAAATGAAGTGTACAAAAATTTTGGTAATTTACTTTAACTGTTTGATAATTATTCTCCAATTAATGATTATTTAAGAGGATAAAACAAAGAAAAATAGAAAGACTAATTGAAAAATATATTTTATATTTTTCACAGCTTCTACATGTATAATAAAAGTGTTACAAAAATTTTGGGCAATTTTGGAAACTGTTTTCTATTTATTTCAATTTTTATTAGAATAAATGCTCAAAAATCATAAAATTGGGTTAAACAGTTTAGAAATCAATTTTTATATTTTCCCAGGTTAATAATGTTTAATAACAGTAATACAAAAAGTTTGGGTAATTTTGGAAACTGATTTCTATTTTTCATGAATTTGTATCTATTTAGAGAATTAAATATATGAAAAATGGTTATACATATTCATACTCAATGAAAATTTATCTAGAAGTCTTTTAGTACATTTAGAACCAAAATCTGAAGTTTGGTAATTTTTATTAACTGTTTAGTATTTTTCAAGATTTTATGGTTATTCAAGAAACTAAAATCGTGAAAAATAGTCAGACAAATAAAAAATTCAAGAAAATTTATCTTGAGGTCTTTCACTTCAATTACAACTGAAATGCAAACTTTGGGAAATTTTAGAACTAAATTAATTTAGTTTTTGAATAATTAATCATTGGAACACCTCTTAAATTGTTAAATATTAGCATTTCAATAATGGGAAATTTCCACTTAAATTGTTATATAACAATTGATTCATTGAAATTTAATTTTCATAGAAAAATGTTTGTAACTTATCAATATTAAATTTTGACACAATATTGGCATAATTCTATTATAGTAGTAAGTATACTAGTGTTAGATTTCGATTAGAGACTCACTAGCGAATACCATTATTGTAGGAATCGATAGTGGTACAAGTGGAACTTAGCTCATGGCATCATTTGCATCATCTCAATGCATATTCTGAGTATTCACGACTCCCCCTATTTTCGGTTTTTATCTTTTGGGGTGGAAAAGCATGTCCTGAACTACTTATGTTCGTTATATTTAATTGACTCGTATAAACTTGATTACTATATTTTGCATATCGTGAGTATTCACGACTCCCCCTATTTTCGGTTTTTATGTTTTGGGTGGAAAAGCATGTCCTAAACTACTTATGTTCGTTATATTTAATTGACTCGTATAAACTTGATTACTATATTTTGTATATCGTGAGTATTCACGCACTCCCCTATTTTCAGTTTTTTTTTGTTTTGGGGTGGAAAAGCATGTCCCGAAAAACTATTATTTAAATGTTGTATTTAAATTGATTTGTATCAAACATGATTGCTATTTTATTGCTATGTCTCTCTATGTATGTCTATGCAACACGGAACATGAGAACTTATCGTACTAAGGCCCTTCCCTTATCTCTAACCATTAACTCTTTGAGCCAATGGTCATTATGGATAGCGCTATTAGGAATTGACAACTCCTCACTCGCCCTATTGCTGGAGTGCATGATACCATATTCATCTATGGAACGATAAACATAGATCTTGATAGGGCTTCAGTCATAGGTTTGGTTGAGACTCATTGTTTTCTCATACACATACAAACTCGTTACTTATTATAGCAATAAACTTGTTTATTAATTATAGCAATGAACTTTGTTTCTCATTACAACAACGAACTGTTATTACTGAAAACTTATATACATGTTTTAGCAATGAAATTGTTTGCTCCTTGTAGCAACGAAATTGATTGCTCATTTTAGCAAATGAAACTTGTTTACTCGTTTGAGTAACGAACTTTATCTTCCATGAGAATATGAATGTTGCATCTTATTTGGGCAACATACCTTATCTCTCATGATGACAAAGAACTTTGTTTTTACAAACTTATTTACCCATCTTAACAATATACTTTTATTATTGGAAACTTTTATCAAAACTTTGATTTCAATTCATGGAACCAGTATTATTTTGTTTATCTGTGAGTACTCACCAACTATTTTTATAGTTGACGCTCGTTTTACATGCTTTTTCAGGAATCATCGAGTAAGTGGCACTTAGGGACACTTCACTTTTAGGAGCATTCGCATGTGTTGTATTTCAATTTACATTGTAATTTCTTTTAAAAGTTGTTCAAACCCATTGTGAATTTGTAATGATTTTAATACTATGGTTGGTGTTGTCTTTTAACTTTTGCGATGAAACCCTTTGTACTGCCACGCCCTGTGTTTCCGCTTTAGCGGGGTGTGACAAGAGTGGACACCCATTAAGTCACCATTTTATAGGCAACAACCTTATACCCCCCTTATAGACCGACTTCGTGAATGAGGCCTACTAACGGTAAGAATGACATATTCTTATACATATCTATATAATAAAATTATAATAATTGTATAAGTGATGATTTTTAAACTTTTTAAAAATCTAATGTTTAATTTGGAATTAAAGTATTAAAGTGTAAGACTTTTCAAATTCCAAAACTTGAGGGCAAGATTTGAAACTATTCCAAGTCTCTTCAATTTGTAACTTATGAGTTTTAATGGTTCATAAAAATGAAGACTCTTCATTTTATGAAACCTCTTTAGTTCTTTAATCATAATTAAAAGAAGTGACTTTTGGTTATCCATAACTTGAGGACAAGTTATGGACACCATCATAGCCATTAAGATCATGAATTAAACACACATGGAGGTTACACATAATTCCTATGATCTTCTAAACTCATATGAACACAAATTCATTACAAGCAATTTCATGAAAATCATATAAACATATACAATACTTGAAAATTGATAAAAGTCATGTAAAATGGGTTAACATAATCATTATCATTTTGAAAAACAGATTTTAAAAGTCCAAAACAGATTGGGATAATGATCTTAATCCATTTCCAACAACAAAACTCGAAAAAACTGCCCAGCACGCTCCTACTCGTCGAGTGCATTATTCAACTCGGCGAGTAGGATGAATTTGTTCATGGACTCGGCGAGTCCTCCCCATGGACTCGGCGAGTCCAGTCGTCAGAGTGCAAAATTTTCGATTTTTAAGCAGTTTTGCATCAAGTATACAGAAAACAATCCTATGCTCTGATACCACTGATGGGTTTTTGAGCATTCTAACACTTCCTAAGTGTACATGCAACCCTAATAACCTTGAATCTATGTTTTCTCTATATACATGCAAATTTCCTTTTCAAGGTTATTTCCTAACTAGCATGGCATGGGGATTACATAGAACATAAAACTAGTAGAAATACATACCTTGTTGTTGCTTGGATTCCTTCAAGACTTTGTGAGCCTAGCACCCCAAATGTTGTGCCTCAAATGCTTCACACAACACCACAAAACTTGGAATAACTTGAGAGAATACTTCTAGCACTCAAAATCGGTTATGCCCTCTCTAGTAACCCTAGGTCACCATTTCGCTAGCCATAGGGTTCCTTTTATAGTGTTGTCACAATTAGGGTTTACACATGAATGCCCTTAATTGTCATGACTCTTGATTTCTCATGACCCATGGGGTTGTAACTCCCATGGACTATCCATGGAGCTCCATATGGTTATAACCAAACCCATAAACCGTGGATCATTAATCCACCATAAAAGAATTGATGATTGTCATAATCAACCCTATATATTTAATTAGTCTCACTTTGATCATCAAATTAATACTAGATTAATACTTGATCAATACTAATTAAATAATACTATTATTAATATATTAGAACTTATAATATATTAATAATCATAAGTGCCTTATTCTCTCATCTAGTCTATCCAAGTATTGCAATGCCATGCAACCCAAATGGACCATGCCGGGTCGGGTCAAGTACATACCAAATAAAGTTATGGACTTAGACACTATATCCAACAAAAAGATAGCATAAACAAGTCTGACTCTTGGTTGAATTGAATAGCTTTACAAGGTAGATATTTCGGGTTGTCACATCATCCCCCTGTTAGAGACAATTTCGTCCCGAAATTAGAGTTTAAGCAATTACAAATAACTAAGTAAAAAGATAAGGATATTTCAGTTTCAATTGATCCTCACGCTCCCAAGGGACTTCAGGTCCCCACTTTGCATTCCAACGAACCTTCACTATCGGGAAACGACTTTGCTTCGTTTGCTTGACCTCTCGGTCCATGATCTCTACTGGTTCCCACACGAATTTGAGGCTCTCGTTGATCTCGATCTCGTCGAGTGGGATTACAAGAGTCTTGTCGGACATACACTTTTTCAAGTTCGAGACGTGGAAAGTAGGGTGTACGTTACTAAGTTCGCGAGATAGTTTGAGTTTGTAAGCTTCAGGGCCGATTCTAGCGAGAATCTCGAAAGGCCCTACGTATCTTGGATTTAGCTTTTCACGCTTTCTGAAGCGTACCAAGCCCTTCCAGGGTGAGACCTTCAATAGAACACGGTCGCCAACCTGGAATTTCAAAGGTTTCTGTCACACCCCCAAACCGGAACGGCGGAAACGTTCGGGGGCGGAGGACGTCATGTTTAGTATCACAAGACATGCATCATAGTAATCAAAGTAACAAACAAACATTTCATTAGAAAGAAATTGTTTACAAAGTATGTGGTTCACATAAGATAGACTACAAAAGTAAATAACAAAACAAGACATGAAGCTACTATGCTCCATCTTCTGAATCCCAGTGCGCGTACCTATCTACTAGTCTCCTGAGAATTCAAGTTATTTTGAAAGCGTAGATCAGCATTTAAGCTGGTGAGTTCATAAGATTTTAGTGATATAAAGTAAGTAGTAAGTTCTTTTACAAAAGTTCGCTTGTTCCTCCAGAAAATCCTTTATTTCCTGATATGATGAAAGATAAGTCAAGTTATAATCCTCCAGCATTTAAAATCCTATACAATCCTTTCTATGAGTATTAAACGGATACAAGTTATATAAAACTCAGAGTAAACAAAAAATCGATTGTGTGTATCTGCCCCCAGCCCACAACCAAACAAGGAACATGAAATGAGGCGGAAAGCACACATCCCATTGTTTGTTAGATCATCGTTGTATATAACCCTGGCGTATTCACTTGGTACTCACAGAGTTAACTGTAATAGTTCTTTTAGTAAAAATAGTAACCATAATGGTTCCTTCTATAGCCACTTAGTTTATACTAGCAATATATAATCTAATATCGAACAGATAGTTAGTTGTGTGAATCTGCCCTAAGCCCAGAACCAAACAAGGAACATGAAGTAAGGCGGAAAGCACACATCCAACTACCTATCGGGTATTAATTATATATAACCCTGATGTATAAACTAAGGTATTAATGAATTAACCACCTAAGCTCCTTTAAGTTTGACTGGTTTAATAAAATGGATTAAACCTTTTACTAGTAAGTTTCTAGTTTTGTCTACCAAATGTTCTACGTGAAATGTATGTTTTTGAATTAGAAAACGGTGTATTGAATTAGTGTACTATGACCTGACCCATAACTGGTACTCCTTATGATTACTTAGTGAATACGGAATATATATATATATAGCTAAGATCGAATAGATAGTAAGCTGGGTGAATATGCTCTAAGCCCACAACCAAACAAGGAACAGGAAACGAAGCGGAAAGCACACATCCTACTACCTGTCGGATCCGATTAATATATATCCCGGATGTATAAACTAAGGAATCATAAAGTTAGCATTATAGGCCCCCTTCTAACTGAATGTACTAAGACTCGACCGTTCTGTTTGTCGCTTGTAATGATGTAAGTTTTCCCTAGTTTATAACTATCTTTACTCGAAAATAGTTTACATTACCTTTCAAGTGGAAATGTCACAATATGAAAGAAATGGGAAAATGAAAATATGCAACAGTCTTTTAAAATGACATGCTGAAGTACTTACTACCTTAAAAAGCAGTTTCTTTACTTAAGGTCATAATGTGATGTGGTTGTAACCATACTAATAACGCTCTCCCTCCAGGAGAATCTGGTTACAAAACGCGACTTACCAAACATATTGCTAGGTCGTGAAGTAGTCTCACATTAAAGTTATCTTGTTCTTGTTTTAGTATGTTCCTCCCTGTTTCTCTTTATAATACGTTCTCTATGTTCTAGTGTATAGTATGTCTCTCTGTTATAGTGTAGTATGTTCCTCCTTATATTAGTTATAGTATGAACTGAACCCCTAAACTATACCTATTATAGTTTACTAGTATGTTTACTTGAATTGTTACTGACTTGAAGGAAAGACTCATTTATCTACTAAGTTATGATTGTACTTTAAAAATGGAGTTTAATAAACTATAAAGTAACATAACTTTAAAAGAGTTTTTGAAATGTTTTGATCACTTATAAACACATAAGCAATCCTTTAAATGAGGTTTATCAAAGATAACATTTACACAATTATCATTATGTTGAACTTGTATGCCCCCCCCCCTTAAAAGCATTTAAAACATTTAAAAGATTGATTATAGGGGTATGAACTCACCTTATGTGGGTCATTCAATCGAATATGTGCGTAAGGATGAGAAGTTCCACGAATGAATTCCCGAGACATAAACGAGTCCTAAATGACATATAATGGCATATATTCCGTGACAACCCGAAATTTTCACTTGTACAAACTCTGAAGTCAAGCACTTCAATTTATAGTCAAATCCATCTCTATTGATTTTAGCCGGTTTAAAGTCCGTTTGGGTGTTTTTATATTAAATTCGTTAAACCAACAAATAAAATGAAGTATCTTTTAGGAGTGAAGTGTAACAAATAAACAAATAACACCTTAATTAGGTGTTTACGGCCAAACATGAGGAGTTTGGGGCCGTAAACTCCCCTTTGACCATGAACTCATGCTTAAGGCATGAGTTTACTCCTCATATTCCCCACTTCTCACTTCCAACCTCAAGAACACCCAACTTTCTCTCTCAAGTATCATAAAATAGTTCTTCCAATCTTCCAAAAATGTAAGTGTTTCTTCTCTTGATTTGTTGTTATAACACTTCATCTAGTAGTTATACATGATTTCATCCATGAAATCTTGTCTTTTTCATAGATCTTCAAGTGTTCTTCAAAACACCAAGAACACCAAGAAAACACACTAGTGTTCTTGGACCTTAAACACTCTTACAAGCTTCCTATAAGTAAGTACACTCCTCCTAACTAAGTTATTTACTTAGAATACTTGTTAAACCATTGAAAAACATCAAGAACATCCAAGAACACATGGGTTTACGGCCAAGGCAATCTCCTTGGACCGTAAACACCATAAGGTGGTGCATATGTACCACCATTACCTTCTAGGGCTTGGATAATGGACTAGAACCTTGTATGTATGAGCTAAAGACCTTAAACCATGAAATGGTTGGAGTTACCATGGGTTTACGGCCGTAAACCCACTTGGACCGTAAACCCAAAACCGTAAACTCCATGGGAGTTGGTCCATGAACCGTAAACCCTAATAAGGGGGCCATATGAGCCCTAGTCCTTTCCTTAGCCTCAGACACTAGTCTAGATCACTTCCTCGAAGGTTTTAGGACCTTAAACATCAAAAAGATCAAGAACACATAGAGTTTACGGCCGTAAACTCATTGGGAATGGTCCATGGGCCGTAAACTCTATAAAGTGGTGCCATTGTGCCACCATGACTTCCTAAGGCTTGGACTTCAATATAAGATGCTAAGTCATGACTTGTAAGCCCTTTTAGCACACAATGGTACTAATTACCATGACTTTACGGCCGTAAACTCATGGGGGAAATGACCATAAACCGTAAACTCATGTGGTGTTACCATATGGAAAGTAAACTCCAATGTGAGGCCATATTCTCTTTAGATACAACCCCTTGATACTCCTAGCACTTGAATCAAAGTGTTATCCATGTTTTAGGGTGTCCTTACTTGATTAATTAGTTGTTAAATGACTAATTAGATACATATATGTGTCATTACATGTTAAATAGGATCCGTGTGTGTGTTCAAGTCTCCACTTGACACTTAGTATCCTATCTGGCACTTCCATCCAAACCACTCACTGCAGGTGAGTTCATACCCCTTAACTCAACCTTTGAAATGATTTTAAATACTTTTATGGGGGGGGGGGGAATACAAGTTGAAACATTCTTGTTATGGCTTTTAATCATATGTGATTAATAACTAGAACAAACAGAAAAGATTTTCTATTGCTTTCAAATTGCTATCAAATTTATGGATTTCAAGTACTTCAAAACCTTTTATTAAACTCTTTTAGATGTTAAAAACTGTTTCCAAACTCTTTTGAACTTACATTATTTTCAAATCCATATCCACACTAATATATTTATATAAGTAAGACTTGAAGGACTTAGGACTGATAGCTCACCTTATTTCCTGTTCCTTGTTTGGTTGTGGACTTAGGGTATCCTGTTATTTGTCCGAATGTCGTTGAATTCTTAGTTGTACATCATATATATATATATATATATATATATATATATATATATATATGTGTTGGATATAAAAGCTTTCACTTCAGTTCAATGCTTTTGTGTAACAAAGGCATACAAAACACATTACTATTTAACTATAATAGGTATAGTTAAGGGATTTCTACTCGCTACCACTATTACAAAGATACATACAAGAGTCGGTACATTTACGAGTTGCTACATGAGTACTACAGTGAGAAACAAACATACTATACACTACACTAGAAAACATATTATACACTATACAAGAGAACATACTATATACTATACAGGAACATACTATATACTAGTAAAGAGAGAACATCACTACACTATGACATACTATACAACCTTTTGAATACTATAAACCAAATGTGACATACTACTTCTCGATACGACACTTCATCGTGGTATCACTTTGTAACCAGAGTCCCCTGGAGGGAGAGCGGGCATTGTGTGTATAGATCTATATGGGATAGACACTCCCACATCGCGACTGCTAGGTATAGTGCCAACCGAAAGGCCAAGGGGTGACAGAATGTTACCTCAGTACATATGACCTGGAGGGTCATTAATTATTCAGCCGTCAATCAGCATGGTTACATACGAGTTCACATTCAAACCTTTAATTAACCAATTAAGAATTAAAGGTAAAACGGACTCCCCGAGGTGTATTGTACATTTAATACTACCTGGAGTCTGCATTTTCATCACTATTGGTTAGCAGTGATACTGCTAGGGTAAAGTATTTATTTCCCCTATTACATTTGTTTTGTAATCACCTTGTATGAGTGAGGTCTAAAACTATATTTTCACACTGATAGTTTCACTGGGGAAAACTCTTACATTAACGAAAGAACAAACATACAAACAATCGGGTCTTGGTAGAAGACTACATTTCACTGGAAAATATAGGATTTTCTAGGGAGTATACTATTTACAAACATTTTTATACAAGCTATGACACTAAATACTTATGAACTCACCAGCTTTATGCTGATAAACTCTTTCAAAATAACTTGTATTTTCAGGTCATCAGTAGACAGGTACAGATGAAGCTTTTGAGAAGATGGAGCACATACAAGACTCATCTTTTATTTTGATTATACTTTGGTGTCTTACAAACTATACAGAACATGCTTGTATTACAATTATTATATTAATGCAATGGATGTTGTTGCTTGTCTTTACTATTATGCATTGTTGTGATACTGTACATGACGTCCTCCACCCCAGAACGTTTCCGTCGTTCTGGTTTTGGGGTGTGACATATTGGCATGTAATTAGTGTTTTAAACAACTAACATGCAAGGAAACACCCTCCGGGACTAGGAAACACTTAGACTAAGTGATAGAATCACATGTGATTGATCAAAAGGGGTTTACGGCCACACTATGGAGTGTACGGCCAATGTGTGTACAACCATGGAGTGTACGACCGTACACTCATGGTAAATCATGCAAAAGAGGGTGTTTGAACCATGGGGAAACTAGTGGGTCTATTGTACAACAAGAAGATGAGCAAAGTTCTCATTTTTACGGTCTGTTGGACGGTCTTGAGGTGTGTACGGCCATGAAAGCATGTACGGCCATACACTCCTTTTGTTCATGAAAAATGGTCGTTTCTAGGGTGATTGTTGAAACAATGTTCAATTAGGATCGTTAGATTCTATGTAGGCAAACAATTAAGAACGTAATTATGAACACAAGAATGGCTTTGAATGTGTCGTATGATTAATGCTTTAACACCTCAGAAGAGCTCGATTAAGAACTTCGACTGTAGAGGTGTTTAGGGTTACAAAAACAATAACAATAATAATCAAGATCGTTAACCTTTTAATGCATACATACATGCATTATTTATAGTCTAACCCTACTAGCTAATCACGGATGGACAGGCCCAATCCGGATACAAAACACAAGCCTATGACGCAACACAATACGACCCAACAATCTCCCCTTTTGCGTCAATGGAGCCGAAAGCTCACTTCGGTTGACCTGCAGAAGACTTCTTGATTGTCTTGAACACCTTCGGTATGATAGCCAACAGATGATGACGAAATGTTATGTACCACCGAAGCATGTCTGTGAAGTTCTTCTTGTCTGTTTCTGAGTTCTGCTTGCATCAATGAATGATGTTGATAATGTGCTCCAAGCAGTCTGTTGAAAACAGATGTTTATCAACAAGAGCGAATAAAAATCTATGTGCTTCGCCTTTTGTAAACATCACAGTAAGATGTGTAGAATCGATTTGGCCCATCTTCATCTTATTCACATCTCCTGGTTTCGGTGTTGGATTGAAAGTTGGTTTCTTGTTCATTACTTTCGCTATCTCCTGATCTATAGCAGCAACCTCATTGATGTAGGAAGCCAACATCATCTTCAAGTGATCCAGTATCGGCTTATATTCCTTTAGATTGGTGAGCAGAATGTTAAACAATAGGATCCATTCATGAGGATTATGATTTGGAAAGTCTTCCAGGGAAATAATCGACATCGAGTTTGCTAATCCTCGTGTGATTTTGAAATTAACGTTTATGAATTTCCCAGCAGGCGAAGGTTTGAGTACCTTGACCGTAACTATCTTCTGTGCGCTCCATGTCAAGTACTGCGGTTGACCATACTTCAGATAAAAGTCGATAAGCTCACGATCAACTTTTGGATGAGGGAAAGGAACTTCAACAGTCGAATCGAAACAATGAAAGGTGAATGCCTTTCGTGTTATTGGCATGTCGAAATGAGAGTCCTTAGAATTGTCACAATCAAACGAAGCAACAGGCTCCAACCAGTAAACACTTGGAAACTCTATAGCCTGATTGATAAGTGTCTCTTTTGTCCACAGGGGAAACAAGGCCTTCTTGCAGTTTAAGGCTTCTTCTTCTTCCATGTTTCTCCTTTCCCTTTCCTCAGCCTCCTTCGCAACCTTTAAAGTTTCATCCAACTCTCTGTCCCTCTTCTTTCTTTTAGGGGCCTCAGCAATAGTCCTATCAGATTCGTCATTACTGTCATCATCAATCTCCTTCTGCTTGGCTTGAGAACCAGAACCCGAAGCTTCATTATCCTTCGGTTCGGTTGTAACTTTGACTTTCGGTTGAGCAGATTCGGTTTCAGTTTTCACAGGAACCTTCATTTGAGCACCTTCTCCCCCTTGTTTTGGAGGTATGAATCTCTAAGAAACACCCTTCATCTCATGTAACAATGCAAGGGCAGGAATAATTTTTGTAGTTAGATGATTCCTTATGGTCAAAGTATGGATAGGATCATGAGTACCAAGAATGTTGGTCAACATATCCTTGACATCCCCTGCACAGCTTCGAAAAACAGCTCTCTCCGTCTTCAACAAAGTAATTTCCTTTTCAGCTTGAGCGAGCTGAACCTTCTGAACTTCAATTGTGGATGCTTGTCGGGCAAGATCTTCCTTCAGAGCACTTTCTCTTGCTAAATCAGCGTGAAGAGATTCCAGCCGAGAAGACACAGAACTGATAAGTGAAGCGTTCTCTTCTTGGATGGAAGAACGAACAGCCTCAAACTTTGTTTGCTCCTCTTGAAGGGACCTGGAGAATGAATCCACAGAGGCTTGCACCTTGGCTGCACTTTGTATCAGCATGCCCTTTGAGTGACTCAAGAAAGATCTGAGTAGTATGAACAATATCAGCAACATCATCAGTGGCCTTTTTGCAAGAAGAAGTAGACTCATTAACAGCCTTAGTGGATTTGTCAATGGAGTCAGTGTATTGCTCAAGAGTTGTGTCCAAAAAGGCTTTTAGCACAACACCACTGTAGGACTTGTTGTCATCAAGCAATTTATCCAGTTTCTCATTAATGCTCTGCAAGTGTTGACGTGTGACTGGAGCATCATCATCCTCATCGGTAGGAAGCCTATAGGGACTGTAGTATGTAGAATCAAACTCATCATTAGCACCACCAAGAGTGGCACCGGAATCGGTTGAAGGTGAGGGTGAGAGTGGTTTGGAAGTAACTGGTGGTTCTGTTTCAGTAGTCGCCCCTGTATCAGATACGTTGACTCTTACTATTGGTTCAGGAATAGTAGTAGTAGTTGATTGAGAAATAATAGGAGGTCATAAGGGAGTTTGTTGTTTGAGATGTGGTGTTCGGTGATGGAGGTGGTGTTGGAAGTTTGTCATGAAGAGATTATGTTGGAGTTGGGGATCGGGGAGGGGTGTTACCTCTCGGTGATTCATGATGAATTTCCTCTTCTTCATCCTCCTCATCATTTTCTGAACTGGAAGGAGTGGGACTCTTGGATCTCTTCGCCATCTTCTTAATCTTCTTTGGTTTAGAAGAATCCCCTTTCTCAGACTTTCGCTTCTTGGACTTGGCAGACTTAGACTTATCATCCTCTGTTGGCTCTTTCTTGGTAGTAGTCTGTTTCCCTCGGTTTCCAGGCTTGTCCACAGCATCTAAGGCAGCCTGCTGTTCAGAATATAGGACTCTCGGTTCCTTGGGAGGAAGCTTGCGATAATCAGCCATGACTTTACTCTCGGTTGTGACACACCGGTACATTGTCTATGGTATAGAGCCAATGTGAGGGAACTTTTTAGGATCGGAAATTATGATTTTCTTGGTGTGAAACGTAGCAATAGACGCGACTAGGGCATCCTTCATTATCGGAATTTCCAAAGAATTAATCTCCCTTAGTGTAATGAGAGTCCAGTTTCGACCACATGAAAATTCAGAATGCCTCGTAGAAGTATTGAGGCTTTGCACCACTTGGGACCAGATAATCGACCCATAGTCGAGATTGATACCATTGTAAAGACTGTATAGAAGGGTTAGAAAACCCTTGCTGGTGCCATCAGATCCACCACTCCTCTCCGCCAAACTCTTGATGAGAAGAGTAAGCAATCCATTCCATTGGGACGGGAAGCATGACTTCTTAACCTTCGTTACCGTGGTAAGCACGTCATTGTATCCCATATGGTAGAGCATCGAGAACAGTTGAGTAGTGGTGACGAAGTCTAGTGAAATCACAGATGAATCCACAACCAGGTGCAATAGGGAACAAAATCTCCCTTTTGAAATAGAAGCCTTATGAGAATGGATTTGGAAGTAGATTCGTTCCTTGTTCTTGTCATATTAGGCAGTAGAGTAAACCTGTGATAAGAGTGACATAGGGACGACTTCCACCTGTGTTAGGGCTAGAACCAGAGGTGAATATTTCAAACACTCAACCACTTGTAGCATATATGAATCGTACAAAAACGGATTGAGTTCAATGATCATGTTCTGATTTGGCTTGATTGAGATCGATGTGGACGAAGCAGTTTGATCTTGAGCCGATGAAGAAGTCGCCATTTTTGATTGATGGAAGAAGATGAACAGTTGTAAATCGCCGTGTAGATATAGAGAGTTCGTTGCAGGTGAAAGAGACAAACGTAATTAGAACCCTTTTATATACCGTTTCCAAGAGAGAGAAAGAATCGTCATCATAATGATGAGATGACTGAAACGTCGCCTGAAAAAGCGCGATGTGACAGGTTGGTTACTCCCAGGTATACGTCAGCACGCGTGGGTATAGAGACCGTTCAAATTCACGCGCCCAAAATATTATCCTCAATTCGTCGTTTGAAATTCAGTTTCGCTCCAAGATTTAGGATAACCCATGTTGCTCCAATCGAACCAACAGCAACCAGAATGTTGGAAAATAAAAATTTTTGTGCAATAGTGTGAGAAAAGATAAAGAAATAAAGCAAAATGTGTATTGGATGTGAGTGATGTCTATTAGAAGACAGAAAGCAGGGGATTCCGGGCAAGAATCGCTTCCTTCAAAGTCAAGAGTGACTTGAAGTGCTTGTGTGGATTCCCGAGAAATAACGATCAAGTGTTTGTAGAGAAACATTGAAAGGCTTCTTTTTAATTTATAGGCTTAGGGTGGCTTATCTTCAACTGAACATCGATTCTTAACATAAGACTGAACGTCGGAAGAAGTACTTGAGAGACCGATGTGGTCTGTTGAACAAGTAGGTGGGATATAAGATTTAGTGACTATACAAGTGATGAAAATCTCAACAACAAAAATAAACTAGATCTTTTTGGGAAGAAAAGCATTGGAGTTAGACAATTTCATAAAAGATCACTCAAAAATAAAAATGAGATTTCATTAGGTAACCAGTAAGATCTTGAATATAATAATTCACTGTCAATTCATTGTTGGTGTTGGATTGTGGGTTTCACTCAGCACGTGGTGTACGTATCTAAGATCACAAACACAGATTTTATGCAACCATAAACCTCAGTGGTAAAAACCGAGAGTCTCAAGGGTTACAGTGGTGAACCGAAAGTTATTGGAGAATATAAGGAGGGTGACTAAAGAACCGAAAGTACCTTCTGCTATAAAGACATGACTAAGCAGAAAAACTCTTAACTCATTTGAGAAGAGTAAGGTAGCTCATGACTTGAGTTGATTTTAATAGCCTGATTGGGAAGAAACAATAGGTATAGATCGAATCATTAAGGCCTTGCTCAAAGTCGTAGAGGCTTTGGTCAACGTGCAGCAGCATGCTTCTAGGGACTCTTAACTAGTTCAGTTGGAAATGATCATACCTACCTTAGCTCCAAATTTTGTTGTACTAGTATACTTGTGACCTAATTAAAAGAACAAGCAAACAAACACACCACACAAACAAAACAAACAAACAAACCAAACAAAGAAAAAAAAATATTTTTGAAGTTTTGAGATTTTCTGAAAAATAATAAAAACAGAAAAAGAAAATATTTTTGGATTTTTGAAGTTTTCTGAAAAATAATAAAAATAGAAAAAGAAAATATTTTTGGATTTTTGAAGTTTTCTGAAAAATAATAAATACAGAAAGAGAAAAATAAAGTAGCACAAAACACTCTTTAAAAAAAATAGAGTTAAAATGATAAACAAAATGTACAACCGAAACCTTATCTTAAAAGAATGAAGCGGAATAAGCCGAGCGTTCGGTTCATTTCGGTTCCTTAAAATTCCAGAGCCGAAATAGACTGAGCGTTCGGTTCATTTCGGTTCCCGAAAATTATGGAACCGAAATACACCGAGCGTTCACTCTATTTCGCTTGTCTAATTTTTAGTAAGAGATTTGAGGATTCGGTACCGAATCTGCTTCCATCATTCCCATGCCTTGTGAAATTTTATTGAAACTCGCTTCAGGTAAGGCTTTAGTGAATATGTTAGCCAGTTGATCAGAGGACCGAACGAAATGTACTTCCACGTTCCCATCTTCTACGTGGTCCTTAATGAAATGATATCTAAGTGCAATATGCTTAGTCTTAGAGTGTTGCACTGGATTGTGACAAATCCTTATTGCACTTTCTGAGTCACAATAGAGAGGAATCTTCTTCATACTCAGCCCATAATCTCTTAGTTGACTTTGAATCCAATGTACTAAAAGGTGTTTTGGTAAATTTTCATGAATTTTGGATGAGCAGAACTATTTTTTCTATTTTTAGGCCATTATAAATACAAAAATCGGGTAAAAATAGGAATGCATTATGAAAAATTCTAAAAATATTTTTCTGAGTCTTATACCTCTGGTAGCAACTGCGAAAATTGTTATATATCATTTTCACATTCTCTAAAGTGGTTTTATGATTTATTGGAGCCAAACAAAAAGAAAATTCAAAACCATATTAAACAGTAACAAAAACCGATGAAATTTATTGTGGGGTCATTATTTAGCATAGGGGTCATCCACGAATTTACCTAGGATTTATAGACCTCAGAAAGTATTTTATATGATTTATTGCTCTATTTTATTGCATTAACTATAATAATTCGAGAAAAGTGAATTATTCTCTGGAAATTTACAGATCATCTTGTCTTGTTGATGGAAATTTGGGAAAAATCGGATTTGGTCAGAAAAGGAGTTTTAGATATTTATTTGGAAATAAATCCTTCATGAACATATTTGAAAGCTTTTAACAACATACTTTGATGATCTAACTTCTAAGCTTTAAGATCATCACATGCATGTTTGTTTGAAGTTCATTCATGAGTTTGAAATGTTTAAAATTCGTTTTTGAAAGAAAATTTTGGATGCATGTGGTGATTTTCCACCAAAACGTGTAGAAAAGTGCATTTCCATGGTTTTGACTTAGGTTTAGGTCATGGATCTTCACCATTTTGTAACATGCAAGATGTTTTTGGTGAAAATCTACCACCATCATCATCAAAACTGAAGTGAATGAACGTTCACACAAATTTTCTAAGAGAATGGTGTAGAAGAACAAGGAAATGCAAGAAAAACCTTTAACACTAGAAAGAAAAGTGAAGGAGATTGAAGGATTTTCGTGATTACCATGAAGAACAACCCTAGAAGATGAAGATTTGAAGGTGAAGAGATGTTCTTGGCTGGAGAATTTTGTGGTTTTAGAGAGGGAAAGAGAGAGTTTGAGTGTGGAAAATTGTGGAGTGTGAGAGAGAGTGTAGAGAGAGAAGTGAAGGAGATGGAGTGTGAGAGAGGAGTGATTATGTGTTTTGGGAAGAGGGGAAGTATCTTGGGAAGAGGGTGGACGGTTTTGAGTGTAAAATTCCCTCCCTCTCTTTTAATTTTATAAAAAAATTTCAATTCTTTTATAAAAATATCAAACCTTTTATAAAATATACACCCTAACCAAGTTTTTGCTCATGAAACCTTGATTTTTGACTTATAAATTTAGGGTAATTGTTAATGACTTAAATTTTATTTTCCTTAAATGCATTTTCATAATTTTAATTATTATAAGATCATATTATAAGTTTCATAATTATTTTTATAGAATTTTTAAGGTTAAAGTTTATAAATATGAGTTTTTATGGCTTTTAGGGTCTTGAGATTTTGTAAATCTTTGGATATCAAAATAAATAGAATATTTGAGACTTTAAATTATGTTATGGTATTATAACTCTTTTATAGTTATAAATAATGTTTGTAATTTATTTTTATCGGTTTATTGGCATTCTATGTAGTGATTCCGAGATTCAAGCGAAATTGAGGAATCAAGTATACTAGTCCTAGTCTTCAACTTTGACTTAAGTTTCTATGAGACTTTGACCTAATTTCTACTACTAGGTCAAGTGCATGATGTGTGTATATGATTCATGAAATGGTGTTCGAGTCAAAGAGTGACCCAAATATGGATAGTCACTACAGTTAAGTAGTAGTAGAATTCACATATCAATGTGAAATCTAAGTACACTATCATTCGATCCTACTTGTTTCCAAGTTTCTAGTAGGTTATAACTTAGCTTCTAGTTACTAAGTCTATTATGTGTCATGCCTATATGTGCAACTAAGTTTATTCAAATCTAGAACCGACTCGAATTTTGACGGTTGTTACATGTTTGTTCAAGAAAGATCCCATATTTTCTTATGTAATGCATTGTAGTCTTAAAAGTCAAGACCGAAGTGTACAAGTATTTTACTATACTTAAAGAAATTTATGCAAGTTTAAATCGACATAAACTCGTTAAATTTAGAAGTAAAACCCGTAAATCTTATGTTTTGTTAATACCACATGTGAGTTATTATAACCATACTATGACTTAGACGGCCTCGTAATACGACGTTCTTCAGGCGTCGCAAGTTAAATGACACTTGTCACCCCAGACCTGCTGGTCTAGCTGTTGCATGTAGCTTAGGTGTGGGTTTGTCAGACCCAATATAGATCTATACACAACTATCACGTTCTCCCTACAAGAGACTCTGGTTACAATTTACAGGACTTTTTATTTCGTTACTTGGATGTAACATGAAGCGAATGTCTCACAAATTTATTCATTAACAGATTTACGTGAACTGAAAACCTTAGGTAAAGAGTTTGAAATGTAATGAGACATAAACTATACCTATTATAGTTTATTATAATCGTTTATAATGTAAAAGCAACATAAACTATACTTCCATAGTTTATCAAATGTTTGTATACAATGGAGGTAAACTTTGTTTATAACAATAAATTAATTACCATACTTGTGAAGGTAAACTCCATTTGTTTTCTGATGTATGTCAATTCATCAAGACGAAATGACATATAATGTAAAAACATATATTCACATAATGATACACACCTTGCTCAACAAGTTACAAGGTGCAAATGAAATTGATAGCATTTTTCTAGTATTAACATTTCTATTACTGTTGTTAGAAAATTTATAAAAAAATCATCAAAGGTCCAAATCAGAATCTGTAAATTCTGAGAGTTTGGACAATGAGTCTAGTTTGTTCATAAATGTTATTATGATTTTTAGTGACCTCTAACTTGTGTGAAAAAGTCCTTAATCACAGACTGGTCCGGATTCGTTCTTGAAATGACAGGCAGTTTTGTAAAAATCACCATAAATTGTAGAAAAATCGTATGGATATGTGCAAGTATTCATTTTAAAGGTATGAACCTGAACTATTTGCACCTAATACATTTGAGAACTAAAATGTTTAAGTTAACCAAAACAGTCTGTGAATGGAGTTAAACTTTTCTGATGAAGGCTGTTAAATGAGTTTAGTTGTGTTCTTGGTGTTTGAACTTGTATTCCCCCCCCCATTAAAACTTAAGAAAAATGTGAAAATATAGGGGTATGAACTCACCTTGTGTGTTCTTAGTGGATGGATGTTGAAGAAAATAAGTGTTCTACTCAAGAACACTAAGAAGATGCCTTGAAGGTTCGAAGGTCTAACACAAATGTGATGGAATTTGTGTAAGTAATCTATGATTTGGGTAGAAGGAAGTGAAATAATCATAAGGAGGATAATATCACTTACCAAAAATGAAAGAAAACTTGATGATCATCCCTTGAATCTCGAAGTTGAGAGAGAGAGAAGTGAGAGAGAAAGGTGTTTGTTCTTTGGTGGAAATGAGAGAAATGAGAGAGGAGAGATAATGATTCTACCTTTTGTTCAAGTGTATGGCTGGAAGAAAATGATGGGAAGGACGATGAAAGTGACTAGGTATGGTGGAAGGACAATGGTTGGTCATGGAGTGGGCATGGGGTGGTTGCTTGTGTCATACACTAAGGCAAAGTTAACACTCCACCACAAGATATAACTTAATAGATTTTTATTCTTAAATAAGGATTTCCCTAAAAATATTCTTAATTTATCAATATATGGGGTCTTATATGTCAAAATATAAGTTTGGGTGAAAATCCCTCGTTAAAATAATTAAAAACGGGCTTAAAACGGAGTCGTGGTCGAAAACCGGGTGGAAAATGGGAAAATCCGCAGTCAGGGGCGAGGTTTCGGTCTTTGCAGCCTTAGAACCGGAGGGGGAGGGACTTCGGTCCGAGCAGGTACCGCAGGTGATCTCATCAGAAGGGACCGAAGGCGGGGGTCAGGTCCGGTGCTCCAGTTTCGGGTTCGGTTCAGCGTTGCAGTCTTCATCAGCCTCGGTCCTCAGCAGTTCCGGTCCTTAGTCGTTCCGGTTTGATGGCTGCGGTTCTTTAATGGGACTTCGGTTTTGGTTCTTGGAGCTTCGGCTCAAGGAGGGTTTGGTCCCTATAGAGAGACTTCGGCCCTAAAAGGCTATTTTCCAAGGTATCATCCCGTTTCGAATAGTTTTTCACCAAGTCAAGTGTAGGGATGCCCCAAATGATTAAAAAAAATCAAAAGAGGTTTTGAGAGAGATTTGGGAGAGATTTGACATACTTGGAGAGATTTGGGAGAGATTTGAGATACTTGGAGAGATTTGGCATACTTGGAGAGATTTGGGAGCGATTTGACATACTTGGAGAGATTTGGCATACTTGGAGAGATTTGGGAGAGATTTGACATACTTTGAGAGATTTGGCATACTTGGAGAGATTGGGGAGAGATTTGAGATACTTGGAGTGATTTGGCATACTTGGAGAGATTTGACATACTTGGAGAGATTTAGGAGAGATTCCTTTTGTGGCCTTTTTGAGTGTTTGGCTTTGAAACGCAAGGTCCGCAAACCCCGTTTAGCAATTTTTAAGAGTCTTACACACCCCCGAAGGGTATGTAATAGTGTTTTATCGCTTTGCTACCTCACTTACCCTGATTAAGGTTCAAGAAATCTAAAAATACAAACTTTTCAAGTGATGATTTCTTATTAAAATAGTGAGTTGTACAGTAATTTCATAAAGTGAACCCTAGTATACAAGAGTTAGTAGAGTTGACGGGTTTGACTTGTTGACTTTATTTGACTTTGACTAGACCAGAATTTGACGGTTGTCACAATCTATACTGGATTGACTATCCTACACCTTGCTGCTCGCTACAGTGGAGACTCTCGTTGATTTCAATTTCGTCGAGAGGTATCACGAGGGTCTCGTCGGATATACATTTCTTTAAGTTTGATACGTGGAAGGTAGGATGTACGTTATTAAGTTCCTGTGGTAGGCGAAGCTTGTAAGCTACTGGGCCAATCCTAGCGAGGATCTCGAATGGTCCGATGTATCTAGGGTTCATTTTTCCTCGTTTGATGAAACGTATTAAACCCTTCCAGGGTGAGACCTTTAATAGCACGCGATCCCCAACCTGGAATTCCAAGGGCTTTTTTCTGTTATCCGCGTAACTTTTCTGTCTGTCTCTAGAAGCTTTTAACCGTTCTCGGATTTGAATTATTTTCTCTGTAGTTTCCCTTATTATTTCCGGGCCAGTGAGGGTGCTATTAGGGACTTGTCCCTTAGCTAGTTGCGTGTCACCCACTTCAGCCCAACACAAAGGTGACCTGCACTTGCGGCCATAGAGGGCTTCAAATGGTGCAACCTTGATGCTAGTGTGATAACTGTTATTGTACGAGAATTCGACAAGTGATAAATGGATATCCCAAGATTTACCAAAGTCTATCACACATGCTCTAAGCATGTCTTCTAGCGTCTGAATGGTCCTCTCACTTTGCCCGTCGGTTTGTGGGTGATAGGTTGTACTCATGTCCAACCTAGTTCCCAAGGACTTCTGAAGTGATTCCCAGAATCACGAGGTAAATCGACTATCCCTGTCTGAGATAATAGATTTTGGCACGCCATGCAGTCGTACAATCTCTTTGATGTACGTCCTAGTCAATTTCTCCATCATGTCGGTTTCTTTTATCGGTAGGAAGTGCGCCGATTTGGTCAATCTGTCTACGACTACCCATATGGTATCAAGCCCGCCCGTGGTCTTGGGTAGCTTGGTTATGAAGTCCATGGTTATCCGTTCCCACTTCCACTCAGGTATATCAGGTTGTTGTAGAAGTCCTGAGGGTTTCTGATATTCTACTTTGACCTTGGCGCAAGTCAAACACTTGTCTACATAGGTAGCAATTTCGGCTTTCATGTTTGGCCACCATTACAACTTTTTGAGATCCAGATACATCTTATCTGAACCTGGGTGGATGGAGTATCGAGTCTCGTGTGCTTCGTTCATGATGACGTCTCGGAAACCACCGAACTTCGGTGTCCAGATTCGGTTCATGAGGTAACGAACTCCGTCGTCTTTGACTTCTAGGTTTTTATCCATTCCTCTTAATGCCTCACCCGTCACATTTTTCCGGTTGTAAAGCCTCCAGCTGAGCCTCTTTGATTTATGTGGACAGGTGTGAATGGATTGTCATCGTTAATGACTTTACTCGGCGCCCCGAGTATTCCTTTCGACTTAAGGCATCTGCTACTACGTTTGCCTTACCTGGGTGATAACGAATCTCACACTCATAATCGTTCAATAGTTCTACCCATCGTCTTTGCCTCATGTTGAGCTCCTTTTGATTGAGAATGTGCTGAAGGCTCTTGTGATCGGTAAAACAGTACACTTTGTTCCGTAAAGGTAGTGCCTCCAGATCTTTAGGGCGAACACTACTGCTCCCAATTCGAGGTCATGCGTGGCGTAGTTGACTTCGTGCGTTTTCAATTGCCTCGATGCGTAGGCAATGACCTTTCCTCGCTGCATTAATACACACCCAAGCCCCTGATTTAATGCGTCGCAGTAGACTACAAAGTCTTCGGTTCCTTCTGGCAGAGACATGATTGGTGCGCTGCACAGGGCTTGTTTTAACGTTTGGAAGGCAGCTTCTTGTTTATCTTCCCATTTAAACATCACACCTTTTTGAGTCAAGGTGGTGAGCGGTTTAGTGATCTTGGAGAAATTTTGGATGAATCTTCGGTAGTACCCAGCAAGCCCCAAGAATTGTCGGATTTCCGTTGGTGTTGTAGGTGCTGACCAGTTCTCGATTGCCTAGATTTTGGAGGGGTCCACATGTATCCCTCTCTCACTGACCATATGACCAAGGAAATCCACTTCTCGGATCCAGAATTCACACTTAGAGAATTTAGCATAAAGCTTCTCAACTCTCAATGTCTCTAACACTTGTCACAGGTGTTGGCGGTGCTCTTCCTTGCTTCGTGAGTAGACCAAAATGTCGTCGATGAATACGATCATGAACTTGTCTAAGTAGGGTCGACACACTCGATTCATCAGGTCCATGAATACCGCATGTGCGTTTGTTAACCCGAAGGGCATCACTACAAACTTGTAGTGCCCATAGCGAGTTCTGAAGGCTGTCTTGGGGGTATCTTCTTCTTGAACTCGTAGCTGATGGTAGGCCGACCTCAGATCGATTTTTGAAAAGTAGCTTGTGTTGGGTTTTTGTATACTACAGCATCCTATGGTGCACATACAACCCTAAATACCTTGGATCTATGTTTTCTCTATTATACATGCAAATATGAAGTTTCCAAGATATTACCCTATACTAGCGTACAAATATCATATACTTGGGTAATAAAATAGATATAATACATACCTTTTTTTGATGTAACTTGTCTGCATGAAGCTTGAGTGCCTAGTGCCCCAAGTGTGACACCTCAAATGGTTCACACAACACCATGAACACTTGGAATAACCTTGAGAATAAGGATACTTTGGTTCTCTCTAGTGAAATCGGCCTTGCCCTTTTGTGTACACACACTAGTGCCCATTTCACCAACCAAGGACATCTTTATATAGTGTGGAGATTAGGGTTAAACCCTAATACCCATGACCTTTCATTTCATATGATCCATGGGTTAAACACTCCATGGACTATCCATGAAAGCTTAGCCCAACCTAAATGAACTTGGCCCATCACACACATATATCTTAGAGTCCATATTTAATTAGTTCCTTTTGATCACTTAATTAATTATAAATTAATTCTTGATCAATACTAATTAAATAATATGATTATATATTAATATATTAGAACTTATAATATATTAATATAAATCACTAGTATCCTTTTTCCTCATCTTGTCTATCCAATTGTCCCGATGCCATGCAACCCAAATGGACCATGTCGGGTCGGGTCAAGTCTTACCAATTATAGTTATGGACTTAGACATTAATCCAACAGTCTCCCACTTGGATAAGTCTAAAACTATTATTGAGTATGACTTCAAACCCCGACTAGCAATCGTAGCTCTCAAAAGCTTCTGTCGAACTCTGACCTTGCCGATGAACTCTGACCTTTATCAATGACTTGTCCATTAGATAAGGGATCATATATTCCTCCATTCTAGATATCATATGGACTGAGACATGGATTATCAATCATTCTCTATGTCCATTTGCTGTTCCCGATTTCCGATTTATGATGACTGACTGATTGAACAAATCATATCAGTCCTGGCTTGGCCAAGCACTCACATGTGTCATCGCTAAATCATCGAGGGGCCCACATATATCGCTTTTATCCCGAAGGTAAAAGGAATGGATGAACTTCGACTCATATGGCTTGTTCTACTACTTGTTGAATCATACACAAAGGCACGTTTTATAACATCGAGTTACCAATGCGTTTCCATGCAATCAATGTATAACCAACTCATAGTAACAACTCATATCTCTAGGTTTTAAGAATATAAGATATTATCGTGTCATGATCACTCGTGATAAAATCCATGAAGTGATTCAAATGAGCATGGGTTGAATCCAATACTCATAAATTATGAGCACTCATGAATGTTGTAGCACCGCTTTGTCCAACATCTTAGACCTCTACAAGCCAACACATGACAATCTTGATTCATATCTACTTCCAACATATGACCGACTGTGGATAGTTTGAATAACTTAGTCATTCAGGAAGAATGACCTAGTTTATTCTGGAAGTCAAAACATGCAAAATGAAACACAAGAATAAATGAATCAAATATGGAATCAAACCCTATGTATATAAATAGACCACTTTTATTTATCACCATACTGATTACTCATTATTTCATTGTTTCGGTTTTATCAACTTTATACCTGAATTAAAAACACTAGTTGTCCCATGCTCCAAGCATGTACACTATGTTTTTCATGTTTGTCTATGATCCTTACTTTGTGAAATAAACCAATTGAACATAATTTCAATGATTCTAATTTCACACTCCCAAATCCTTATCAAAAAATGTGAGAATTTCAAATTCCTATCATTTATCGAAATCTGTTTAGATTTTAAACTTATATGCACTGACCCTCCTGTAATGAATATGTACAAAGTCACAAAGACTTGTCAACAGTCATTATAAGGTATTCCAATGGAGATCAACTCCATGGATACTAAGTCTTATATTCAAAGTACATTGCTTTGGACATGCTTCTTGCATTAAGTTTTCTAATCTCACACAGATAACTTCCACCTATGGAGACAACTCCGTATTCTCATTTTGACTATCAGTTCTGAACAAGAGATGCCTCTTTTCAGAATATGTCAATATGGTCCTTCCAAAATTAGCATTATACCTCCAACTGTCCCTGAGCAACCAATCTTTGGTAAACCTCAGATTGTCCTCGACAATTGCTTAATCATTTTAGTCATATCCAATTCTAGACCTTTTCCCTTCTTAATGCCACGGAGCATTTGGAAAAATTTAGAAATGACAGATATTATAGCACATGCAATCGATCCTGTACCTAAAGAAAATGGTACACGATTCATGATGTCTCACATAAAGACATGATTCTAGACCAGTCTTTTGCTACAATATTTTTATTTGCCATGTTTTCAAAATTTGACTATGAAGAGGGATGTCGTAATCATAATCGAATTCTGAGAACGCAATATATAGAATTTCCTTAAGTTGAACCAATCCAACATGAAATTCATATATATATTCTTGACTAAAGATGATTCAGGTCTCAATCTAAGCCTTTAGAACTGAAATGAAGTATATCCTCTCCCTTAATTATAGCAAAACAACTTTTTCAATCCCTGCAGCCTCATGAATTGAAACTTTTGTTTTCTATAATTAACATTGCTAACTTGCAACACTAACAATAATTATCATGCTCCCAGTAACATCATGATTATTAGCGTAACACTTATGCTCCCACTAGCTTTGACATGTACTCAGAAATCAGTTGGACTTCTAGAAATCAATATTTTATTGACTTTCTTACCAAAGTTCAGATTTCTGATACGAGATGCTTTGATAAAACTTTATCAAAATCATACACCTTTCCTTAAATAGCATGCATGTGTGTCTAAACAATTTCAGAACTATGAAAAGGGGTGCCGTAATCATAGTCTCAATTGTTTAGACCTTTTGCCATCTGCTTCAAATCTACTTGGTGGAAGTGTTTCCTCAGCATCATTTTCATGAATCGGAGAGAAACCTTATGACCCTCAGATTTTATGGTGTATGCGTTCTTATCCATGTGAATCGTCAAAACCATAGTCACAAGACAAGGATAATGACAAATCCATACTCATATGGACTGAACTTATGCAATCTTAACTTGTTGCCACCTGGCAGTACAGGGCCTGCCATTGCTTCCAAGTTGTTATGCAACCAATTGAGAACTTTCAGAACTCCTATGCAAAGCCAACTTTAACTGGAATGGGCACAGAATATGTCAATACGATAGGTTATAAACCTCAAGTCGTGTGCTAGTGAAGAAACTCAGGTTTTATTCTTGATTAGTTCTTGAAATTATTTTTAGGATCTTTAAGACTCCCACTGTTTTCTTCGCATATAAGACTATCTTGCCAAATATTCAAGAGATAGTGTGGATTCTTTATCAAGACAAACACTTCACACAATTGGCCTTAGTTGGTCTTTGTTTTATCCAAAACATCACAACTTACCAATTTCAAATGTAAGAGTAGGACACTTTTACTCTTACATTTGACAAGTGTTTTAAACCTTTCTTTAAGATATGTCACTCAAGTTACAATCTTGGAGTATAACTCTAAGAATTGTTTTGGAACGAATTATGATTCATTTTCCTGATCTAACCATTTCAACAATTCATGACTCCTCTTCTTAGTCATAAGAATGCACTAAGATGACCTTTAGAGGACTAATCGTGATATGATTTCTAAATCATTAAGATGATCACAAACATGATACTAAAGTACTCTCCCATCTTTTCAGATTTGAGAAACTTTTATCTTTCTGCCTAATTTGATTCTTCCTATTCGTTCTGCCATACATTGAGACTTTTCCAATGTTTCAGAATTATACTTAAATTTGTAAGTATAACCATATTTACTAAACTTTAGTAAATCAATTAGTCTTAACGAGCTTTGTGGTGGACATGACCAGTGCACAAGAATGTGTACTCGATCCCTTTAGTCCTTTACTTGACTCACACATCCATGTGAACAAGTAATTAGTCTTGATTTTCCAATGCTTGAAAGTTCTCATTCATCATACTATTCAACTTGCATGATTCCAAGTTTCGGTCCAATTGAAACTTGGGTGATGAGGAAATTTCCTTATTTGGAAAATTTAGACACTACCACAAATGAAAGAATCAAATCCATTTTCCAATATTGCTGTCAGTGGAATCATATAACCAACAATTTTCCACAAATGCCATTATAAGGATACTTCAAATAAATAAAATTAAACAATTTTCTTTTATTTTAAAACTTTGCGGAAAAACTTATCCTTACAATCCACATGGAAAAATGTTGTTATCTATTCCTTA
Organism: Lactuca virosa; assembly: GCF_052849685.1. Lineage (NCBI taxonomy): Eukaryota > Viridiplantae > Streptophyta > Magnoliopsida > Asterales > Asteraceae > Lactuca > Lactuca virosa. The sequence continues at coordinate 385,579,010 of NC_136429.1, forward strand.
GCAATATATCATAACTTCTTAAGCAACTGCTCAAAATTCTGATGCGATCGAAATCCACCTTCGCGATCAGAATTAGCATATACTTCCTTTAAGATTTCTCTCTATTCTTTGATTCTTAAAACATCAACATATGACCCAGTCACATCATGTAATGAGGATCTCAGAATAGAACTTAACAGAGTTAGATAATGGGCTCTACCTGATGTAGAGTCAAACTTATTGACTTTAACATCCTTAGGTAAATTTGGCAGCTTTGCAATCAACGCCCCTTCCTTTGGCAAAATAAACATATGGACCCTTTGGTAATGGGACTATCTCAGACTTAGCCTTTCTCTTTACCATTTGGTCAACCGAGTTGACTATGGCCAATCCCTTTCCATTAGGAAGAGAATGCTTTTTCTGGATTTCCAGTGTCACCATTGTCACTGTCCATAAAGTTTTTGGGAAATTGATCTTCTAATCAAATTTGCTTTACTATCGTTCCAAATCATTGCTGATTCAGCAGCACCGAGCAAATAGATATGATCATTAAGGTTCATGTCATAGTCTGTTTCATAGTAGTCCCAAAGGAACTCACTATGTGACTTAGAAAGTGATTGAACATCCAACTTTCTCAAGACTTTGACACCCAACTCTCCCGGGTTGTCAATATGTGACTTCATCTCTTAGATGTGACCACACATAGACCTTGCTTGCCATTAGGGCTTGAGTGGCCTTGAACTTGAGGGTTAGGGAGAATAACTGGAGGAGGTGGAGGAAGTAAAGTTCCAAGAGATTTGGGAAGATCATAGATGTCTGAACTAGACATCTTTTGGGAGATATTCAAGATAGTTGATCTAAAGTCCTCAATATAACACCCAATATGAAATATTAAGGCTAGGATCCAACAACCTATTTATAACTGGAAGAGGGATGACGTAATCCAAGTTATAAAATAGTTGAAGGTAGGTAAATGACGATTTACCAATTTCCACCATGAAAAACGAAATAATTTAATTAGGTTTTTACTTGGATTTGAATCTCCTAGATCTTTTGAGATTCATTGAACTTTTCAATGGCATGTTTCAATCTCGAGTGTGCCCTTCAGGTTTTGTTACTGGGATGTCGAGGATCACAAAACAAGGTGTGAAGTAACCATGCAAATATACTTGGTACCCTTAATATTTACCCCTCAATCGATGTGCCGGTTAACCACACGAGTTCCACCGATACTATGATAAATATTAAGTTACCCTTTGCCTACTTTGTTAAATCCAGGTTAGTGTGCCGGTTAACCACACACGCTCCACTAACGGTTTAAACAAAGTGCAAGGTGTGAGAGTGGACACCCATTAAGCTGCCATTTTATAGGCAACAACCTTATACCCCCCTTATAGACCGACTTCGTGAATGAGGCCTACTAATGGTAAGACTGACTTGCTCTTATACACACACACATATATATATATATATATATATATATATATATATATATATATATATATTAACTTATAATATTATAAAGTATATGGGTTGAATTTTAACTTTTAAAATTCTAAGGGCTTAACTTGGAATTAAAGTATTCATTAGAGAAAACTTTTCAAATTCCAAAACTTGAGGGCAAGTTTTGAAACTATTCAAAACTCTTGGATTTTCATAACTTATGAGTTTTAAGTAAACCTTTAAAACTTTTAATGAAGAGACTCTTGGACATCCATAACTTGAGGACAAGTTATGGAGCCATAAAAACTATTTATAAGAAAAGACTCTTCATTTTTTTTGTAACCTAAGGCATATTTATGAGTTTTTTAAGATTCATAAATGTGACTTTTCATATAACTTGAGGACAAGTTACAAAAAAACACATTTTATGAACAACTTTTAGATTAATTAGGATTGAAAACAACTAAAACACAATTTTTTTTCCATTAATCTAAACTAACTCATAAATCAAGGAAACATAGAACTTTTGGTAATCCATAACTTATGGAGTTAAATGCTTGTTTTATGATGAAACTTTTCATGTTCCATAACTTAAGAATAAGTCATGGAATTCTTTAAAACATTAACACCAAATTTTGTAACTCCATAAAAACAATTTTTTTTTAAAAACCTTTTCATATCCATAACTTATGGAGGTTTCAAAACACATAAGATCACAACTTTAAAAAAAACTTTTTGAGCTCCAAATTTTTATGACAAAATTTGTAACTCCTTAAAACATTTAGATCAAACTTTTAAAACTAATAAAATAATCATATCATTTTATCTTTTACTAAATTTGACCTAATTCAACTCATATAGCAACTGATTCAAATTTTACAAATAATTAGTTTTTCACAAAACAAGTAATTATCTTAAAATTTGACAAACTTCATGTTTTTTTTTCTTTTTTTTTCAACTTTGAAAATCAAACATTTGCATGAATATAACAGAAAACAACCCACGACTCTGATACTACTGTTGGGTTTTAGTATACTACAACATCCTATGATGCACATACAACCCTAAATACCTTGGATCTATGTTTTCTCTATTATACATGCAAATATGAAGTTTCCAAGATATTACCCTATACTAGCATACAAATATCATATACTTGGGTAATAAAATAGATAGAATACATACCTTTTTTTGATGTAACTTGTCTTCATCAAGCTTGAGTGCCTAGTGCCCCAAGTGTGACACCTCAAATGGTTCACACAACAACATGAACACTTGGAATAACCTTGAGAATAAGGATACTTTGGTTCTCTCTAGGGAAATCGGGCTTGCCCTTTTGTGTACACACACTAGTGCCCATTTCACCAACCAAGGACATCTTTATATAGTGTGGAGATTAGGGTTAAACCCTAATACCTATGACCTTTCATTTCATATGATCCATGGGTTAAACACTCCATGGACTATCCATGAAAGTTTAGCCCAACCTAAATGAACTTGCCCCATCACACACATATATCTTAGACTCCATATTTAATTAGTTCCTTTTGATCACTTAATTAATTATAAATTAATTCTTGATCAATACTAATTAAATAATATGAGTATATACTAATATATTAGAACTTATAATATATTAATATAAATCACTAGTATCCTTTTTCCTCATCTTGTCTATCCAATTGTCCCGATCCCATGCAACCCAAATGGACCATGCCGGGTCGGGTCAAGTCTTACCAATTATAGTTATGGACTTAGACATTAATCCAACAGCTTGCTCCTTGAAGTTGGTCGAAGAGGTTGTCTATTCGGGGTAGAGGGTATCGGTTTTTGATGGTAAGCTTATTTAACTCGCGGTAGTCGATGCACATGCGAAAAGATCTGTCCTTCTTCTTTACAAACAGGACCGGTGCTCCCCAAGGTGAAAAGCTCGGCCTGATGAACCCTTTGCTTAACATCTCGTTCAATTGACTGGACAATTCTTGCATTTCTGTCGGCGGTAGGCGGTATGGTGCTTTGGCTACTGGAGTAGCTCCGGGGACCAAGTCGATTCGGAATTCGACTTTTCGTGCGAGGGGTACGCCTGGAAGGTCTTCAGGGAATATGTCGGGAAAGTTGCACACCTCTGGAATGTCCTTGACATCCTTCGTCTCTTGTTTCTTATCTACTACGTGGGCTAAGAAGGCGTGGTATTCCTTTCGGAGATACTTTTGAGCCTTGACGCAAGAGATGGTTTGTAAGTTTGCACTGAGTTTATCACCGTAGACGACAAGGGTTTCGCCACTTGGCAGATTGAGGCGAACAGCCCTTTCGTAACATAGGATGTTGGCACGATGAGAACTTAACCAATCCATACCGATGATTATGTCAAAACTTTTTATTGTTACCAACATTAGGTCGATTTTAAATGAATGATTATCTAGAGTGAGGGTACACCCTAAGTATATATCGCTAGCGCGCTCTGCCTTTCCGTTTGCCATTTCTACGACGTATGTGTCTTTTAGCAATTGGGGGTCTTGTTTAAGTAAATGTTTGAATTGATGGCTCACAAAACTCCTCTCCGCTCCACTATCGAAGAGTATGCATGCATATGAGTTATTGAGAAGAAACGTACCAGGAAACACCGTGGGGTCCTTGAATGCTTCTCCATGTCCTATAGCCAGGACTCTCCCCACGCCACCAACATTAGGGGTTTGTGCTTTTGGGTAGTTTCTTTTAAAATGTCCTGTCTCCCCGCAGCCATAACAGGCTTGACTTGCCCCCGTATTGGTGACTTGAGTGATTGGTTGGGCTGGCGCCCTACAGAAGCGAGCGGTATACCCCTTCTTGTTGTAATTTTTACAGTGCATTTCCCGACAAGCACCGGTGTGGTGGAAATTACACTTGTTGCACTTGGGAAGGTTTCCAGCATATTGCCTCTGTGGTGTTGGAGTGGCAGGGGTAGTGGCAGCGTAGACAGCAACTGTTTGTTGCTTTTTGTTGGAGTCTGGTACCGACTGCTTCTTTTTGTTGTTCCAAAATTTTCTTTTATTGCTCCCCCCCCTTAGCTTGATCACGGGTGGTAGTAACAGTATCATGAGTGGCTCTATGATCGATAAGTTGTTGTGCCAATTCCTTGGCACTATCAAAAGTAGTGGGTATCGAGGCCAGCACACTATCTTGAATCTGGGATGATAGCCCCCAGAGGTATCGTTCCACCTTCTTCTCTTCTGGAGTGACCATTGTTGGGCAGAGGAGTGCGTGGTCATTGAATCGGGTAGTATAAGTTTCAAGGTGTGTGCCCGACATCTTAAGGTTCCAGAGTTCTTCTTCGAGTTTTTGCACTTCGCCCCTCGGGCAATACTCCTTTAGCATCAAAGCTTTCAAGTCCTCCCAGCTGATAGACTTAGCCACTGCAGGAGTAAGTGACTTAACTCGGCCATTCCACCAAGTGAGAGCTTTACCGGTGAAAGTGAATGCCGCATACTTGACTTTGCTTGTTTCGGGGCAAGCACAGATTTCAAAAACTGCTTCAGTCCTCTCGAACCATTGCACTAGTGTGACCACTCCCCCGCTTCCATTAAAAAAATCAGGTTTGCCATTCGTGAAATCTTTGTAGGAACACTCTTTTGTACGCCCCGTACTGTCCCCGTGGTTAGAGTGCGTAGCACCCGATCCAGAACAACCAGTACCGTTTCTCCCTATTTGCGACATTGCGGCCGCCACGGGTGCTGTTACTGCAGCCTGGAACATCACGGAATCAAACTGTGGAGGTGGCGGCGGAGGAGGTGGTGCTGTGCTGTCGGAAGGTCTGGGTCTTTTCCTTGGCGGCATAGTTCTGTCAAAAGTTATAAAGACGAAAAATCGGTAAGTCTTCAATTGTAAGTCGGAGTTTATTGAATTTGACTATTTGTTATATGTCTCGACTTAAAACATTCAGAAATGATTTATGAAGAAAGTTCATGCGCTCGAACTCCCCGAATTTAGTAGTGACCCCAAATGTAATTCTATAATCTTTGGTCATGCTTGGTCATTTCCTATGATATCTCGATGCACACCAGTTATTTGTGATGATGGTCCAATAGGCCGTTGAACTTAATGAGTCTATCCTAGGCCCACAACCAAACAAGGAACAGGACCTAAGGCGGACTCACCATTAAGAATCTCATAAACACCGAGAGCAAATTGTTTGCACTGTCATGCTATGAGATTTATCATAAACTCGCAATGAAATAAAGTACATGCCAATTTCATTGATATAATTTGATACATATTGTTTAGGAGAATTTGACCTTTAAGCAGGTCGACATCAATGTAACGGAAAATTTTGGCATAACATAGCCCCTTGAGTAGTGTAATCACTTAATCGCAGGGTTAGCTTACATGCAAAAGAGTAGCACCAACGCATACTCAAAACCCTAGTTTATAACAAAATGTGAGTAGTGTAAGAACTACTCGTTGCGGGTGGCATCTGGTCCATTGTGGCCTTGAGATGAGGTCGAGGCTCCCTGAAGCTCTACAATCCGGCGTTCGGCCGCGATTACTCTCTCCTCGAGGGCTGCGTGCCTTATCTGGTACTCCCTTACCTCCGCCCGCACGGTGGTAAGGTCCTCGATGAGTTGGTCAATGGGGTAGAAGTCTCTTTCCAAGTCCTTGGTATGAGCATCTGACGTGTCTACAGCAGCGTTGAGATCCCGAACCTGATTTGCCACTTCCCTATTCTGGTCTCCAAGGTTCGTGATCTGTTGGAGCACGACTAGGAGGGCTCTATCAGCCGGTCCCCCATGACTAAGGTCGTAGTAACCCCGTTGATCACCAAATGGTGATCGTTGTCGTTGTTGACGGCCCCATCGCTCGATCACTGTTGCCCAACGGGGCTCGGGCCCGTTGTAGCCAAAACGGTTTGCAGGCACCCTGGCGATGTAAGGAGGGTTGATGACCTCCACCTCTGGCTCTTCTTCTTCTTCTTCTTCTTCGTCCTCCATTTCCTCTTCCTCCTCGGGTTCCTCTTCTTCCTCAACCTCTTCGGGGTCTTCCTCAGGATCCTCCTCGATCATTTCCTCGGGTTCTGCCTCGAGCCATCCAGCGTTGCCCTCATTAGGGAAGTAAGGGTCTCCAGGTAGATGGAATCCCGCCACGTTGTATGTACGAGAATAGGGGTGTAAGAGATATGAAATGAATCTAAAATGTCGAGTTATAAATTTACAAAATACTCCTATAGTATTTTTAAATGTTATGTTTGGTTCTTAGCGTATTCATTATAGGGTGATGTTAGGTTGTCAGATTTGACCACATTCTCGTAATACATGCAAGTCACTTCTCGGACAAATATAGTTGATCAGGCTATATCCATCCCAGACTTGACCACATATCCCAAGGCATACTCGTAACGTACAACTCCTCCTATTTTACCTTATGTTTTTCCTAGTTATGACACTATGCGAGCATGGATGCATGTACTTATACTTTTAACAAGAAACCGTTTACTTTCTAAAAGTATAGTCATTTGAAAATGTTCAATCAGAGACTTTCAGTCCTAATTGTGTTTATAGTTTGTATATCTTATGTGGTTCGATATACTTAGTTCACTATAAACATTGCTCTGATACCAATCTGTCACACCCCCAAACCAAGGATGGCGGAAACGTCCGGGGGTGGAGGACTTCATGTATAGTATCATAACAACAATTTGCAATAGTGATCAAATTAAACACAACCAACATAAATATAATTGAATGAGTTACATCATTGTATGAGTTTACATGTTTCCAAATCAATTACATTATGTTGACAAAAATGAAATGTTTGACGCCTTACGTCCCATCCTCAAAAGCACTTGGTTACCTGTTTATTGATTTCCTGAGAATACAAGTAGTTTTGAAAGAGTGTCAACAATTAAGTTGGTGAGTTCATAAGCTTTTGAAGGTGATGCTAAAATCCTTTTCTTGTAAAAATGATGTTTGTTCAAGAAAGATCCCATATTTTCTTATGTAATGCGTTGTAGTCATAAAAGTCAAGACCGAAGTGTACAAGTATTTTACTATACTTAAAGAAATTTATGCATGTTTAAATCAACATAAATCGTTAAATTTAGAAGTAAAACCCGTAAATCTTATGTTTTGTTAATACCACATGTGAGTTATTATAACCATACTATGACTCAGACGGCCTCGTAATACGACGTTCTTCAGACGTCGCAAGTTAAATGACACTTGTCACCCCAGACCTGCCGGTCTAGCTGTTGCATGCAGCTCAGGTGTGGGTTTGTCAGACCCAATATAGATCTATACACAACTATCACGTTCTCCCTACAAGAGACTCTGGTTACAATTTACAGGACTTTCGATTTCGTTACTTGGATGTAACACGAAGCGAATGTCTCACAAATTTATTCATTAACAGATTTACGTGAACTGAAAACCTTAGGTAAAGAGTTTGAAATGTAATGAGACATAAACTATACCTATTATAGTTTATGTTTCTTATACTTCCATCGTTTATCAAATGTTTGTATACAATGGAGGTAAACTTTGTTTATAACAATAAATTAATTACCATACTTGTGAAGGTAAACTCCATTTGTTTTCTGATGTATGTCAATTCATCAAGACGAAATGACATATAATGTAAAAACATATATTCACATAATGATACACACCTTGCTCAACAAGTTACAAGGTGCAAATGAAATTGATAGCATTTTTCTAGTATTAACATTTCTATTAATGTTCTTAGAAAATTTATAGAAAAATCATCAAAGGTCCAAATCAGAATCTGTAAATTGTGAGAGTTTGGAAAATGAGTATAGTTTGTTCATAAATTTTATTATGATTTTTAGTGACCTCCAACTTGTGTGAAAAAGTCCTTAATCACAGACTGGTCCGGATTCGTTCTTGAAATGACAGGCAGTTTTGTAAAAATCACCATAAATTGTACAAAAATTGTATGGAGATGTGCAAGTAGTCATTTTAAAGGTATGAACCTGAACTATTTGCACCTAATACAGTTTTGAGAACTAAAATGTTTAAGTTAACCAAAACAGTCCGCGAATGGAGTTAAACTTTTCTGATGAAGGCTGTTAAATGAGTTTAGTTGTGTTCTTGGTGTTTTAACTTGTATTCCCCCCCTTAAAACTTAAGAAAAACATGAAAAGATAGGGGTATGAACTCACCTTGTGTGTTCTTAGTGGATGGATGTTGAAGAAAAGAAGTGTTCTACTCAAGAACACTAAGAAGATGCCTTGAAGGTTCGAAGGTCTAACACAAATGTGATGGAATTTGTGTAAGTAATCTATGATTTTGGTAGAAGGAAGTGAAATAATCATAAGGAGGATAATATCACTTACCAAAAATGAAAGAAAACTTGATGATCAGCCCTTGAATCTCGAACTTGAGAGAGAGAGAAGTGAGAGAGAAAGGTGTTTGTTCTTTGGTGGAAATGAGATAAATGAGAGAGGAGAGATAATGATTCTACGTTTTGTTCAAGTGTATGGCTGGAAGAAAATGATGGGAAGGACGATGGAAGTGACTAGGTATGGTGGAAGGATAATGGTTGGTCATGGAGTGGGCATGGGGTGGTTGCTTGTGTCATACAGTAAGGCAAAGTCAACACTCCACCACAAGATCTAACTTAATAGATTTTTATTCTTAAATAAGGATTTTCCTAAAAATATGTTTAATTTATGAATATATGGGGTCTTATATGTCAAAATATAAGTTTGGGTGAAAATCCCTCGTTAAAATAATTAAAAACGGGCTTAAAACGGAGTCGTGGTCGAAAACCGGGTGGAAAATGGGAAATCCGCAGTCAGGGGCGAGGTTCCGGTCTTAGCAGCCTTAGAACTGGAGGGGGAGGGACTTCGGTCCGAGCAGGTACCGCAGGCAATCTCATCAGAAGGGACCGAAGGTGGGGTGTCAGGTCCGGTGCTCCAGTTTCGGGTTCGGTTCAGCGTTGCGGTCTTCATCAGCCTTGGTCCTCAGCAGTTCCGGTCCTTAGTCGTTCCGGTCCGATGGTTGCGATTCCTTAAGGGGAATTCGGTTTTGGTTCTTGGAGCTTCGACTCAAGGAGGGTTTGGTCCCTATAGAGAGAATTCGGCCCTAAAAGGCTATTTTCCAAGGTATCATCCCGTTTCGAATGGTTTTTCACCAAGTCAAGTGTCGGGATGCCCCAAATGATTAAAAAAAATCAAGAGAAGTTTTGAGAGAGATTTGGGAGAGATTTGACATACTTGGAGTGATTTGGGAGAGATTTGAGATACTTGGAGAGATTTGGCATACTTGGAGAGATTTGGGAGATATTTGACTTACTTGGAGAGATTTAGCATACTTGGAGAGATTTGGTAGAGATTTGACATACTTGGAGAGATTTGGCATACTTGGAGAGATTCGGGAGAGATTTGAGATACTTGGAGAGATTTGGCATACTTGGAGAGATTTGGGAGAGATTTGAGATACTTGGAGTGATTTGGGAGAGATTCCTTTTGGTGGCCTTTTTGAGTGTTTGGCTTTGTAACGCAAGGTCCGCAAACCCCGTTTAGCAATGTTTAAGAGTCTTACACACCCCCGAAGGGTATGTAATAGTGTTTTATCGCTTTGCTACCTCACTTACCCCGATTAGGGTTCAAGAAATCTAAAAATACAAACTTTTCAAGTGATGATTTCTTATTAAAATAGTGAGTTGTACAGTAATTTCATAAAGTGAACCCTAGTATACAAGAGTTAGTAGAGTTGATGGGTTTGACTTGTTGACTTTATTTGACTTTGACTAGACCAGAATTTGACGGTTGTCACAATCTATACTGGATTGACTATCCTACACCTTGCTGCTCGCTACAGTGGGACTTGCAAGTCTACGGGTGCCAAATGTCATTTCTTCCGACGTCTTTCATCGTCGTGTTTTTAGTCGGTAGTATGGTACAGGCATATCACATATTACTTTAAATAACAATTGGTTTAAGGTAGTTAGTACATCAGTAGTTACTTAATACAACACTACAGTACTTTATTATTTCCCCATTGCATTCACTTTGTGACCTTCACACAATGAACAGTAATGTAAAAGCTATATTTTTGGTTAATGATTGTCATATTTGGGAAAATACACACTTTTACAAGAAACAAACATACATTTCATTTGATGCCTTGGTAGAGGGCTACGTTTAGTAGAAAATATAGGATTTTCTAGGATTTACAAAGATTTACAAACATTTACAAACTTATACATCAAGTGCATACAAACACTTTCATACAAACAATGACACTAAAATACTTATGAACTCACCAGCTTTAAAGCTGATCAACTCTTTCAAAATAACTTGTATTCTCAGGTCATCAGTAGATAGGTACCGATGCCACGCTTTTGAGAAGATGGAGCACATTCAAGACTCATCTCATATTTTGATTTACTTTTTGGTGTCTATTAAACTTTACAGAACACACTTGTATTAAATTATATTATTAATGCAATGGATGATGTTGTTGCTTGTTTACTACTATGCATTGTTGTGATACTGTACATGGCGTCCTCCACCCCTGAACGTTTCCATCGTTCCGGTTTTGGGGTGTGACAGAACGCCTGTTATACGATGATGTATCCCTAGTGTGCTCGACAATGTACTCTTTTTAAACGTTCTAGTGCTTTCTGTTTTCTCCTTGATGTTAACACTGTCACGTATCGTACCGCGATAAGCAAGTACATATGGTGAAAGTGCTTTTATAACTAGTGTCGATACTTTATGCTACGATTCTCCTCGGTACTGTCACACCCCAAAACCGGAACGACAGAATCGTTTAGGGGTGGAGGACGTCATGTTTAGTATCACGAGCTATGTATATGGTAAGCAAGTAATGAACAACCATTTCATTTCGAAAGAAAGTGTTTACAATGTGTGTGTTCACAAAACATAGAATTCATACACAAATAACAAAACAAGACTTGAAGCTATAATGCTCCATCTTCTGAATCCCCAACACGAGCACCTGTCTAATAGTCTCCTGAGAATACAAGTTATTTGAAAGAGTTGATCAGCAATTAAGATGGTGAGTTCATAAGAGTTTAGTGATGTGAGTAAGTTGGAAAGTGTTGTTCAAAGTGTAGATGTAAAATGGTGTTGAAAATGTAGTTGTAACATGTAGTTGTAAAATGTTGTAAGTTGTAAATTGTAAGTTCTGTTTTGAAAAGTTTGCCTGTTCCTCTAGAAAATCCTATATTTCCTACTTTGATGGAAGTTTAAGTAAAACGACACTACAACCCTTTCTATGGGTACTAAGCGGATACGAGTTATATAAGACTCAGAGTAAACAAACAATCGATTGTGCGCATCTGCCCTAAGCTCACAACCAAACGAGAAACATAAATTAAGGCGGATAGCACACATCCCATTGGTTGTTAGATCATCGTCGTATATAACCCTAGTGTAAACACTTGTTACTCATGGAGTTAATTGTAATGGTTCCTTTATATCTAATGAAAAGTTCTTTAAGAAAACCCATATTTCTTATAATAAAATGGTGACCACAGTGACTACTTTTATAATATCTTAGTTTATACTGCTATATATAATCTAATATCGGATAGAAAGTTAATTGAGTGAATCTTCCCTAAGCCCACAACCAAACGAGGAACAGGAAGTAAGGCGGAAAGCACACATCCAACTACCTATTGGGTATTAGTTTTATATATAAACATGGTGTATAAACTAAGGTATTATAGAGTTACTCACCTAAGGTCCTTTAAATTGTACTGGTTTAATAAAATGGATTAAACCCTTTACTGGGAAGTTTCTAGTTTTGTATACCAAAAGTACTGATTTTGGAAAGTATGTTTTGTACTAGAAAAACTGTGCTTTGACTCTGTGTCCTATAACCTGACCCATACCTGGTACCCTTATGATGACTTAATGTATACTAGGCATACATATATATAGAATCAGGTAGAAAATACATTGGGTGATTTCGTTCCAAGCCCACAACCAAACAAGGAACAGGAAATGAAGCGGAGAGCACACATCCTATTACCTGTCGGACTCTATTGGTATATATATATCCTGTGATGTATACATTAAGGAATCATAAGACTACCATTATGGCCCTTTCTTTCAAACGTAGCCTTCTTCCAAGGCATCTTCTGTTATGTGCTAGACTCGACTGTTCTGTTTGTCGTTTGTAAAAATGTATATTTTCACTAGTTTATAACTATCTTGACTCGAAAATAGTTTGAGTTTGACTTTCAAGTGGTACTGTCACTTTATGAAAGTAATGGGAAATGTAAGTACACAGTTGTCGTTTATAATGACATGCGGATGTACTAATAACGTAAAAACATATTTGTTTTATTACGGTTATAATGTGAAGGCTAGAACCCCTACTAAACGCTCTCCCTGTCAAGAGATTAAGGGAACCAAACGCGACCTCTGCAAATTCTTGCAAGCCGTGTAATTCACATTAAAGTATATGATCATGTATACCCAATATAACTATCACCTTTTGTTTAAAACAATGAGTTAGTGATTCATTGGTATAATTAGATCCTGTATGTGTTCTCATGCTATAGCAACCTAAATTGTTTGTTTTGTACTGTATATTGTATGTTCTGTCTGTTTCTCGTAATTGTGTGTTCTCTCTGTATGGTATTGTTTGTTTCTCTTCACTGTGTCTTCTGTATAGTATTGTTTGTTTCTCTTCACTATGTGTTTGACTCATGTATGAACTGACTCTTTGTGTGCTTCATTCTACTAGAAGTAATGAATAGCATTCTCCTAAACTATACCTATTATAGTTTACTAATGTTCTACTTGGACTGTTACTAAAAAGACTCATTTATCTACTAAGTTATGTTTGTGCTTTAAAAATGGAGTTTTGTATAACTATAAAGTAACATAACTTTAAAAAAGTTTTTGAAATGTTTTGACAACTTATAAATGACATAAGTAACATTTTGAAAGATGTTTATAACAAACATTTACACAATTATCATTATGTTCAACTTGTATTCCCCTCGTTAAAAACAGTTAAAACAGTTAAAAGATTCATTATGGGGTATGAACTCACCTGATGTGGGTGATTCAAACGAGTATGCGTGTAAAGATGAGAAGTTCCACGAATGAATTTCCGAGACTCAATAGGTCCTAAATGACATATAAGGACACATATTGACATGAATATAGTGTTTATAAACAACTATATGAAAGGAAACACCTTCCGGGACTAGGAAACACCTTGACCAAGTGTTGGAATCACATGTGATTCAACAAAGGAAAGTGAAATGGCACTAACATGTGTTTACGGCCATGGGTTTACGGCCCAAGGGAGTTTACAGCCGTAAAGTCATGGTCAAACATGCCTAATGTTGGTTTGAAAGGTATGGAAACTTTAGGGACTTTTGTTCTACACTTGTATGAAAAAGACCAACCCCTAGAAGGCTTTTGATGAGTTTACGGCCCTATGGAGTTTACGGGCGTAAACTCATACTCATTTATGTATTTGAGTGAAGTTTAAGGTCCTTCAATCATCAAGGAAGGGTTCTGGGTCACTTGCCTTGCATCTTATAGGGTTTATGGCCCAAATGGCCACCTAAAAGGGGTTTACGGCCTTGGGAGATGGCCTGCCCGTAAACTCCATTTGATCTTGTGTTCTTGATGTTTTCAAGTCTCTAAGCATGGATACTAACTAGATATGAAGTATAAGGGAGAATACTTATGATCTAGAAGCTTGAAATGGTCGGTTTTGGCCAAGAACACTAGTGTGTGTTCTTGGTGTTCTTGGTGAAACTTGAAGATCTATGAAAACATGATTTCCATGGATGAATCATGAGGATGAAGCTAGTTAAAGAGGATTAACAACAAACTAGAGATAGAACACTTACATAAATGAAGATCTAGGAAGAAAGTTGGATGATACCTGAGAGGATTTGAAGGAAAATCGGCCAAGGAATGAAATAATGACTAGAAATGGCCAAGTCTCACCCATATACATTTGAGTTTACGGCCAGATGAGTTTACGGCCATAAAATCATGGTCTTGTGGCCGTGAACTCATTTGGATGAGGTTTAAGTTTTCTTTGCTACACTGTGGCTCTAGCAGGTACTTTCTGACACTTAAGCCTTAAGTGTATTAGGCTCAAAACTTCTTAGGATGACCTTTAACCGGGCTAGAACTCAGTACTAATGAGTTTGACACTCATTTGAGTTTATTGACTGGGCTTTAAAATCAAAAATTTTTCCGGGTTGTCACATCATCCCCCCGTTAGATGGAATTTCGTCCCGAAATTAGCTTTCTTAGCATTACTACTGGGGTTGCGCTCCTCTGATTAGCAGAATACCCACTCGTAGACTTGGCAACTTTGCCCTTCTATTCATGATAGGATTCGTACTTGGTCCATCTATCATTACCTCGTGTATACAAGTCGTATATAATTAGGGCTAGTAAGACGGTCGGATGTGCGACTCTGCCCCAGGTCCACAACCAAACAAGGAATAGGAGATAGGGCGGAAACACACATACTAAATCTGCATAATCATAAGCATACACCACCCTCACGTATACACTAAATAGTGATAGGTGGGCTGTATTCGTCCATCGCCTCTATGCTCGAACTTGGTCTGCTGGACAAGTGGTATTTCGTGACGGTCTGCGGACATATGACGATAAGGCTTCGGAGGACAAAGTACTCTTCGCACGAGTACTTCGGGGTTTAGAATATGAAAGATAAAATTGAGGTTTAGGTCAGACTTTCGATACAATGACGAAAGTTTCGAGAACTTGCCGATCGAGGCGATAGAAACATATGAACTCAGTATGGTGAGGACCACGCCAACTCATGACGAATGAAAGCAACGGACTCTTTACTGAACAAAGTTTTGGTAAAATGAAAGAAACGTCTAATATACGATGATGTATCCCTTGTATGCTCGATATTGTACTCCTAGTATGTTTGACAATGTACTCCTAGTATGTTCGAAAATGTACTCTTTGTAAATGTTCCCGTGTTTCCTGTTTTCTCTTGAAGTTAACACTCCTACGTATCGTATCGCTATGTGCGCATACATACAAACGAAAGTGCTCTAATAACTGGTGGGGATACTTTATATCATAATCCTCCTTGGTACCACTACAATCGTCTGCCATATACAAGTTATAAATATTTAAGATGAACCAGGCAGTCGACTGAGTAAATCTGCCTCAAATCCTCAACCAATTAAGGAATAGGGACCTAAGCGGAGTCACTCACTCTAAGTCTGCAACATCTTAGTTGTGCACAACCCTGATGTATATGGTAAGCCATAATAGCTTCTCTAAATGGATCTTTTAGTTCTCTTGAATACTGTGACCTATTTCAACATGTGAGTTGTTATAATTACTTTAAATGTTGTCCCCAAATTTTAAATCTTATACCAATATAAATTATTTTAAAAGTAATTACTATTTCGAAAACGTACCGCTACTCGTCGACGACTCCGGGGTAGATTCTCCTGCGGTGATCATCAGAATGCGTCTATCCGCGCTTGAGTTCCTTTTTATCGGGCAGTCCCTCTAAAAATGTCTAGCCTCACCACAGCCATAGCAGGCTTGGTTTTCTTCAGCTCCGAGGACTTGGGAGATCAGTTGAGTCGGTGCCCTGCAGAAACGGACTGTGTGCCCCTTTCTGTGGTAGTTCAGACACTGCCTTTCCCGACATACTCCGGTGTGGTGAAAGTTGCAGTTTCCACACTTCGGAAGGTTTCCAGCATATCGACTGGCAGGTGCTGAAGCAGTAGGCGTCGTAGCGGCGTACATAGTACTCGCTCGTTGCTCTTGTTGGGTGTCTTGTGTTGTTCGCTTCTTCTTCCTCTTGTTCCCCGACTTCTGATTATAGTCCTCTTCCCTCGATGGCTCGGGAGTAGGGACTTTTACACCATGGCGGACTTCGTGGTCGATGAGTCGCTGAGCCAGGTGTTTAGCACTATCGAATGTGGCTGGGTTAGAAGACAACACATTTCCTTAGGTCGGAGCAGT
Source organism: Lactuca virosa (assembly GCF_052849685.1). Classification (NCBI taxonomy): domain Eukaryota; kingdom Viridiplantae; phylum Streptophyta; class Magnoliopsida; order Asterales; family Asteraceae; genus Lactuca; species Lactuca virosa. The sequence continues at coordinate 385,595,400 of NC_136429.1, forward strand.
CAGACCCCAAATGTATCTTTCTATCTTCTTGCTCTCCGGGGTAGCCATCCCGGGGCATAGAGCTGCTAGTTCGCTGAAGCGGTCAGTGTAGGTCACTATGTCTTAGCCGACCATAGTGAGATCCCACAGCTCTTGTTCCAGCTTTTGAATTTCGCCTAACGGGCAATATTCCGCCCGCATTAACTCTTTTAGGTTTTCCCAACCTATTGAGTTAGCCACTGATAGGGTCAGTGACTTAACATGGTTGTTCCACCATGTTAGGGCCTTGCCAGAGAAGGTGCAGGCAACAAACTTCACTTTGCTTCCTTCTGGGCATAAACAGATTTCAAAGATCGACTCTGTTTTCTCGAACCATTCCATGAGGGCAATGACTCCTTCAGTCCCACTAAAGGACAATGGCTGGCAATTGGTGAAGTCCTTGTAGGAGAACTCTCTCGAGCGCACGAGGACCTCACCTCGTGTAGAATCAGTAGGCGTTTCACCTCCGCTGGTATTGGTGGAGTGATATTGAGCCATGGCTGTTGCCACAGCTGCAGCCACTGTAGCGTTTATAGCTGCCATATCTATTTGTGAATGAGGCGGCGTTGGTGTTATCAGAGTAGTGCGTCTACTAGATCTGTGAGGAGGCATCTTTGCTAAAAGCATACAAAGATGAGACGGAATAAATCTAAAGCAATCTACACAAGCCGAAAGTTGAAAAGACAAGGTTATCCTAGTTCTGGATGTATCGGGTCCTGACTTCTACAGGGTTCTAGAAACAATTCATAAAAGAGTCTATACTGTCACACCCCAAAACCGAGAATGGCGGATTACGTTCTGGGGTGGAGGACGTCATGTACAATATCATAACAATGCATAATAGTAAAGACAAGCAACAACATCCATTGCATTAATATAATAATTGTAATACAAGCGTGTTCTGTACAGTTTGTTAGACACCAAAAGTATAATCAAAATAAAGAGGAGTCTTGTATGTGCTCCTTCTTCTCAAAAGCCGCATCTGTACCTGTCTACTGATGACCTGAGAATACAAGTTATTTTGAAAGCGAGTATCAGCATAAAGCTGGTGAGTTCATAAGTATTTTAGTGTCATTGCTTGTATAAAAATGATTACAACCATGTAGTATAATAATTGATCTCAATGTTGGAAAATAGTATGTTCCCTAGGAAAACCCTATGTTTTCCAGTGAAAGTGGTCTTCTACCAAGACCCGGTTGTATGTATGTTTGATCCTTTGAAAATGTAAAAGTTTTCCCAGAGAAACTATTAGTAGGAAAATATAGTTTTGGACTTCATTCATGTAAAGTAATTGGGAAAATAGTGTTTTACCCCAGCAGTATCACTGCCAGCTAATGAAATGAAAATGTAGACTCCAGGTAGTATTAAATGTACAATACACCTCGGGGAGTCTGTTTTGCCTTTAATTCTTAATGTATTAATTAAAGGTCGAAATGTGAACTTGTACGTAACCATGCTGATTGACGATCGAATCCCTGATGACCCTCCGAGTCATCTGTAGAAATGTGACATTTTGTCACCCCTGGGCCTAGTCGGCTCGGACTGTAGCTAGCAGTCAGGATGTGGGAGTGTCTGTCCCGTATAGATCTATACAAATAATGCCCGCTCTCCCTCCAGGAGACTCTGGTTACACGGTGATAGCACAGTGAAGTGTCGTATCGAGAGATAGTATGTCACATTCTGTTGTAGTATGTTCATTTTGTATAATGTATAATGTACTTTCTGGTATAGTGTATAGAGTGTTCTCTTGTATAGTATATAGTATTCTCTTTTTATAGTGTTTAGCATGTATTGACTCATTACTATACTGACTCTGGTAGGTGTCATTGTAATAGTAGTATCGAACTGAAGTGAAGACTTTTATATCTAACACAAATATATATGATATATAACTAAGAATTCAACAACAGTCGGACAAATAACCGAATACCCTAAGTCCACAACCAAACAAGGAACAGGAAATAAGGTGAGTTATCAGTCCTAAGTCCTTCAAGTCTTACTTATATAAATATATTAGTATAGATATGGTTTTGAAGATAAAACAAGTTTAAAAGAGTTTGAAAACAGTTTTAGCATTTAAAGAATTTGATAAAAGGTTTGAAACACTTGAAAACCCAAAGTTTGATGGAAATCTGAAAGTAGCAATAAATCTTGTAGTCTGTTCTAGTTATTAATCACATATGATTGACACAATAACTATAATTATTCAACTTGTATTCCCCCCCCCCCATAAAAGCATTTAAAATCATTTAAAAGGTTGATTTAGGGGTATGAACTCACCTGCAGTGAGTGGAGTAGATGGAAGTGTCTGGCAGGATGCTAGGTGTCAAGTGGGGACTTGAACACACACACGGATCCTATGTAACATGTAGTGATACATATATGTATCTAATTAGTTATTTAATCACAAATTAAGTAAGTAAAGACATCCTAATACGTGAAAACACATTGCTTCAAGTGCTAGGAGTACTAAGGGTTGTATCTAAGGAGAGTATGGCCTCACATTGGAGCTTACTCCTCATTTGGTAGTCCTTATGTGTGTTTACGGTTTCTGGCAATTTCCCCAAGAGTTTACGGCCGTAAACTCATGGTAGTGGTGCATTTGTGTGTTTTCAAGGTCCTATATGTCACAAGGAAGGGTTCTAAGTTCGAATCAAAGGCTTAGGAAGTGGTTAGGGCACAAGAGGACCCCTCATTGGAGTTTACGGTCCTTGGACCATCCTTGAGAGTTTACGGTCGTAAACACTTGGGTTTACGGTCGTAAACCCATGTGTTTACGGCCGTAAACTCATGTATGCCTCAACCTTTTCGTGTTCTGGTGTTCCTAGCTCATGCATTCAAGTTTCTAGTCACTTATACAAGCATAGGAAGGCTTTTAAGGCACCTAAACACCCTTAGACGGTGTTTACGGTTTTGGGAGGCCTTCCCAAACCGTAAACTCATGTTTGCACCATTCAATCCATGTTTTAGGGTTCTAAGATCTTTCCAGCAAGTTTCTAGGTCATTAGCCAAGCATTGAAGAGGGTTTGGGGCATCAAAACCCCCTTATGGGAGTTTACGGTTTTGGGAGGTGTTCCCAAACCGTAAACACAAGTTTTTGGGGTTTTTGAGAGTTTAACCCATAGATTTGAATACATGTTAAGTTAAACAACAAGCTAGGAAGGATTACTTACGATTTTGGAGCTTGAATGAGTGATTCTTGTGCAAAAATCCGATTTTTAGAGAGAGAGTGTAGAGAGAGAAAGTTCTAAGGTGGGAAAGGACTCAAATGGTGGCCACTCAACCTTTATATAGGCCTTGAGTTAGTGGCCAGGTGGGGACACACCCAATCCCGACATTAAACGGAGTTTAAGATTTTACCCGATTAAGTGACCGTAACCCGACTTAGTCGTAAACTAGAAATTTTTCCAAAGGATTATCGAGGGTATTATATGTGATTTTTATTGATTTCCTACACGTAGGAAATTATGACAATAACCCTAGATGAATTATTTAACTTAAAAGTTAATGGACAATTTTTAATAATAAAATAAATTTTATTAACGGAAAGGGTTACAGTGACGGAATAAATTTCGGGTTGTCACATCATCCCCCCGTTAGAGGGAATTTCGTCCCAAAATTAGAGTTCAAGCAAACTAAGTTATTATACAATAACTAAGTAAAAAGATGAGGATATTTAAGTCTCATTTGATCCTCGCGCTCCCAAGTGAACTCCGGTCCTCGCTTGGCGTTCCAGCGAACCTTCGCAATTGGGATGCGGCTTTGTTTCGTTCGTTTGACTTCTCGGTCCTTAATCTCTACAGGTTCTTCCACGAAGTTGAGGCTCTCGTTGATCTCGATCTCGTCGAGTGGGATTACAAGAGTCTTGTCGGATAGACACTTTTTCAAGTTCGAGACGTGGAAGATAGGATGTACATTACTAAGTTCGTGGGGTAGGTTGAGTTTGTAAGCTACGGGGCCGATTCTAGCGAGAATCTCAAAAGGCCCTATGTATCTTGGATTCAGCTTTCCACGCTTTCCGAAGCGTATGAAGCCTTTCCAGGGTGAGACTTTCAAAAGGACTCTGTCTCCCACCTGGAATTCCAAAGGTTTCCTTCGTTTGTCTGCGTAGCTTTTCTGTCGGTCTCTGGAGGCTTTCAATCGTTCACGGATCTGAACGATCTTCTCCGTTGTTTCCCGAATGATCTCTGGACCTGTGAGAGTGTTTTCAGGAATTCGTCCTTTAGCTAATTGAGTGTCACCCACCTCAGCCCAGCACATAGGGGACCTGCACTTTCGGCCGTAGAGGGCTTCGAATGGAGCAGCTTTGATGCTCGTGTGATAACTGTTGTTGTAGGAAAATTCGACGAGGGGTAAGTGGGTATCCCAAGCCTTACCAAAGTCAATCACACAGGCTCGCAGCATATCTTCCAGAGTTTGGATGGTCCTCTCACTTTGTCCGTCGGTCTGAGGATGGTAGGCTGTACTCATGTCCAGCCTCGTTCCCAGGGAGCTTTGTAGGGACTGCCAGAACCTCGAAGTGAATCTGCTATCCCTATCGGAGATAATAGATATAGGAACACCATGCAGTCGTACGATCTCCCTGATGTATGTTCTTGTGAGTTTCTCCATCTTGTCAGTTTCTTTGATGGGTAGGAAGTGTGCGGACTTGGTCAATCTATCGACGATGACCCATATGGTATCAAGCCCACCCGTTGTCTTGGGTAGCTTGGTTATGAAGTCCATAGTGATCCGCTCCCACTTCCATTCAGGTATCTCCGGTTGTTGGAGTAGACCGGAGGGTTTCTGATATTCGACCTTCACCTTGGCGCAAGTAAGGCATTTACTTACGAAGGTAGCGATCTCCGCTTTCATATTAGGCCACCAGTATAATTTCTTGAGATCCAGATACATTTTATTTGAACCCGGGTGGACGGAATATCGAGTGATGTGCGCCTCCTTCATGACTAAGTCTCTGAAGCCACCGTGCCTCGGGGTCCAGATCCGGTCCATGAGATATAAGGTTCCGTTACCCTTGACCTGTAGGTTCTTATCCATTCCTCGCAGGGATTCTCCTGCTATATTTTCAGGTTTCAAGGCTTCGAACTGAGCCTCCTTTATTTGTGTGGAGAGACGCGAATGGATAGTCATTGTTAATGACTTGACTCTTCGACCAGAATAATCTTTCCGACTTAGAGCGTCTGCTACTACGTTGGCTTTACCCGGATGATAACGAATTTCACATTCGTAGTCATTGAGTAGCTCGACCCACCGTCGTTGTCTCATGTTGAGTTCTTTCTGGTTGAAGATGTGTTGGAGGCTTTTGTGGTCGGTATAGATGATGCTCTTCGTACCATACAGATAGTGTCTCCAGATCTTTAGGGCGAATACAACCGCTCCTAGTTCGAGGTCGTGCGTGGTGTAGTTGACCTCGTGTGTCTTCAGCTGTCTTGAGGCGTTGGTGATGACTTTACCTCGTTGCATCAGAACACAGCCGAGCCCCTGGTTGGATGCATCGCAATATACTACGAAGTCTTCTATCCCTTCGGGGAGGGACAGTATCGGTGCGGTGCACAAGGCTCGTTTTATGGTTTGGAATGCCTTCTCTTGTTTCTCTACCCAGTCAAAGGCCACGCCTTTCTGGGTCAATGCCGTAAGGGGCTTCGCAATCCGAGAGAAATTTTGAATGAACCTTCGGTAGTAGCCAGCGAGGCCTAGAAATTGGCGAATTTCTGCAGGCGTCTTCGGTGCTGGCCAGTTCTCAATAGCTTTAATCTTGGATGGGTCCACGTGGATTCCTTCTTCGCTAACCACGTGTCCTAAGAATTCGACTCTTCGGATCCAAAATTCGCACTTAGAGAACTTTGCGTAAAGCTTCTCCGATCGTAGGGTTTCCAGGACCTGTCACAGATGATCGCTATGCTCTTCCTTACTTCTAGAATAGATAAGTATATCATCAATGAAGACGATGACGAACTGATCCAAGTAAGGACGGTATACTCTATTCATCAAGTCCATGAAGACTGCGGGCGCATTGGTTAGTCCGAACGGCATCACTACGAACTCGTACTGTCCGTAGCGAGTTCGGAAGGCTGTTTTCGGAACATCCTCCTCGAGCACTCGTAACTGATGATACCTGGACCTTAGATCAATCTTGGAAAAGTAGCTCGCCCCTTGCAGTTGGTCAAATAAATCGTCTATGCGAGGAAGAGGGTAATGATTCTTGACCGTCAGCTTGTTGAGTTCTCTGTAGTCGATGCACATGCAGAACGATCCGTCTTTCTTCTTTACGAACAAGACTGGTGCTCCCCAGGGTGAGAAGCTTGGTCTTATAAAGCCCTTGCTGAGCAGTTCGTTAAGTTGGCCGGACAGTTCTTGCATCTCAGCAGGCGCTAAACAGTAGGGCGCCTTGGCTACGGGGGTCGCTCCTGGGATTAAGTCGATTCGGAACTCGACTTGACGTTGTGGAGGTAAACCCGGTAGTTCTTCAGGGAAGACGTCGGGGAAATCGCGTACTACGGGAAAGTCTTTTAGATCTTTCGTTTTCTGGCTCGTGTCGACGACGTGTGCAAGGAATGCACGATATTCCTTACGCAGGTACTTCTGGGCTTGAATGCTCGAGATGATACGAAGGCTCGTACTGGGTTTGTCTCCGTAGATCAATAAGGTTTCGTTATTGGGTAGGTTTAGACGGATGGCTTTGTCGAAACATAGGATATCGGTACGGTGGAGACTCAGCCAGTCCATGCCTATGATGACATCGAAGCTTTTGATCGCTACTGGTATAAGGTCGATAGGAAACGAATGATTATCTAGCGTGAGGGTACAACCTATGTAGATTTCGTTAAAACTTTCCGTCTTGCCGTTAGCCATTTCTACGACGAATGTTTCTTTCAGTGATCGCGGTGTTTGAGTAAGTGTTTAAAGTTTTGATTTACGAAACTTCTTTCTGCCCCACTATCGAATAGAATACAAGCATAAGAGTCATCGAGAAGGAACGTACCCGTGACTATGGTGGGGTCTGCTACAGCCTCATTATGGCCAATAGCAAGTAGTCTACCCGCTCATCCCGCGTTTCCAGCCTTTGGACAGTTTCTTTTGAAATGTCCGACTTCGCCACAGCCATAGCAGGCCTGGCTTGTTCCCGAACTAGGAATTTGGGAAATGGGTTTGGGAGGTGCTCTGCAAAACCGGACGGTATGGCCCTTCCGGTCGTAATTGGAGCAGTGCATCTCACGACAGGGGCCGTTATGATGGAAAGAGCACTTATTGCACTTGGGTAAGCTTCCTGCATAAGTTTTGGCAGGTACAGGGGCAGCAGGAGTAGTGGCAGCATGGACAGCCACTGATTGTTGGTTATTGGAAAAGGATTGGTTTGATTTGCCCTTCCTTCGGTCCCAATGCTTCCTTTTGTTGTCGGATGTGTGGGTTGGTGCAGAGGTAGTTGTAGTGGTTGTTGATGGAGTGTAAGGGACTTCATGATCAATCAACCTCTGGGCCAATTCCTTGGCATTGTCAAAGGTCGCAAGTTGTGACGCTAGAACATTTCCCTCGATATGGGGGTACTAGTCCCCAGATGTATCGTTCGATTTTCTTGCTCTCGGTGGGCACCATGTTTGGGCACAGAGCCACCAAGTCGCAGAACCTGGCCGTATAGGCTACGATGTCGGAACCCTGCATTTTGAGGTTCCAGAGTTCCTCCTCAAGTTTCTGAATTTCGCCCCTCGGGCAGTACTCCCTCGTCATCAGGTCCTTCAGTGTGTCCCAGCCCATGGCAATGGCTGCGACCAGGGAAGTGACTTGACATGGCCATTCCACCACGTCAATGCCCTTTGGGTGAAGGTGCAAGCAGCAAATTTTATCTTGCTTCCTTCAGGGCATGAGCACATTTCGAAGATCGCTTCGGTCCTCTCAATCCGTTGGGACAGTGCAAGAATCCCTCCGGTTCCATTGAAGTAAGTAGGTTTGCAGCTGATGAAATCCTTATAGGTGCACTCTCGTGCACGTGGGTGGATTTCACCATGGCTGGAGTTTGTGCCAGTCCCCGTTCCACTAACACCACCAGAGTTGACTTGCGCCAACGCGGCGGTCACAGCTGCAGTCACAGCTGCTTGAAACATCACCGGGTCGAACTGCGGTGGGGGAGGTGGTGGTGGTGTTTGATCCACATGCGTGCGTCTGGTCGGACGCTTGCGTGGAGGCATCTTTTACTGAAATATTTTAAAAGATGATGACAACAGTGAGAATCAATTGTAAGTATGATGAGAGTGTCTCATGGAATAAATCGCCATAGTCCAACAATTAGATAGATGCATATCAATAGAGTAAGAAAACACCAGAGCAAGAACTTCCAAATAGATTAGACAACTGCCAATATTACTGGTATTACTGCTGTAAAATGAGTTCAGGAAAACGACCTAACAATTGGTCTTACATCGAACCATAAGGAGAATGTTGACAGTTTTAGAGGGCTAGTTATAGTACTTTCAAAGTCGGAAATGTTTTACAGACAGGTGAGACGGAGGTATTGAAAGGGAAGGCTATTCTTCTTAGGAAGAGAGAGGAGGAGTAGATAATCTTCTGCTGGCGACGGGCACCCCTCTCTTGGTTACCCTTGAATCAGCCATTGTATCTATGCGAGAATGGAGAGAAGATAGTTAGTAGACGTACTAATCCTAAGATACTTATAAGATGATCGTTATTAGTCGACCCAATACTTGCCTAATGCATACCAATTACATGTAATCGAGACAGGATAGACCTTCGAATAAGTGACCCTAACTCTAAATCCACAACCAAACAAGGAACAGGAAGTAAAGCAAAGATCACAGATTCTAAGTCTATAGCGTCTTAGTCACATGTAACTGTAGTGTATCCACTTAGCAACTATTGCCCTACTAGTAACGATCTTTTTAGTTCTCACATATGTAAATTACAGGAATTGCAGAATACTCCTATAGTATTCTTGTTCAAATGTTCTTGTAGTAGTGTTGGTAAGTTTTTAGACTTGTTGCAACACCACAACCACTCTTAGGCACAGGCTAGTCACTCCTAGGTAAATGTAGTTGATCAGGCTACATCCTCCCCGATTTGACTATATGTCTCTAAGCCCAATTGTGCTGTTCAACAATCTTAATACTTTTGTTCTGTTCTAGTATGATACTGACCCTTTGTATGAATGGATTGTACATATATATACTTAGTTAAATGTCTTCTTATTTAATAGTATATATTCTTGGTCAGAGTGTTTTAATCCCGATGTGCTTATAGTTCGTATATCTTTTATGGGTTGATATACTTGATTCACTATAAACAATGCTCTGATACCAATCTGTCACACCCCAAAACCGAGAACGGCGGAATACGTTCTGGGGTGGAGGACGTCATGTACAGTATCATAACAATGCATAATAGTAAAGACAAGCAACAACATCCATTGCATTAATATAATAATTGTAATACAAGCGTGTTCTATATAGTTTGTTAGACACCAAAAGTATAATCAAAATAAAGAGGAGTCTTGTATGTGCTCCTTCTTCTCAAAAGCCGCATCTGTACCTGTCTACTGATGACCTGAGAATACAAGTTATTTTGAAAGCGAGTATCAGCATAAAGCTGGTGAGTTCATAAGTACTTTAGTGTCATTGCTTGTATAAAAATGATTACAACCATGTAGTATAATAATTGATCTCAATGTTGGAAAATAGTATGTTCCCTAGGAAAACCCTATGTTTTCCAGTGAAAGTGGTCTTCTACCAAGACCCGGTTGTATGTATGTTTGATCCTTTGAAAATGTAAAAGTTTTCCCAGAGAAACTATTAGTAGGAAAATATAGTTTTGGACTTCATTCATGTAAAGTAATTGGGAAAATAGTGTTTTACCTCAGCAGTATCACTGCCAGCTAATGAAATGAAAATGCAGACTCCAGGTAGTATTAAATGTACAATACACCTCGGGGAGTCTGGTTTGCCTTTAATTCTTAATGTATTAATTAAAGGTCGAAATGTGAACTTGTACGTAACCATGCTGATTGACGATCGAATCCCTGATGACCCTCCGAGTCATCTATAGAAATGTGACATTTTGTCACCCCTGGGCCTAGTCGGCTCGGACTGTAGCTAGCAGTCGGGATGTGGGAGTGTCTGTCCCCTATATATCTATACAAATAATGCCCGCTCTCCCTCCAGGAGACTCTGGTTACACGGTGATAGCAGAGTGAAGTGTCGTATCGAGAGATAGTATGTCACATTCCGTTGTAGTATGTTCTCTTTGTATAATGTATAATGTACTTTCTGGTATAGTGTATAGAGTGTTCTCTTGTATAGTATATAGTATTCTCTTTTTATAGTGTTTAGCATGTATTGACTCATTACTGTACTGACTCTGGTAGGTGTCATTGTAATAGTAGTAAGGAGTTGTAATCCTTAACTATACCTATTATAGTTAAATAGTAATGTTGGTTGCATGCCTTTGTTACACAAAGGTATCGAACTGAAGTGAAGACTTTTATATCTAAGACAAATATATATGATATATAACTAAGAATTCAATGACAGTCGGACAAATAACCGAATACCCTAAGTCCACAACCAAACAAGGAACAAGAAATAAGGTGAGCTATCAGTCCTAAGTCCTTCAAGTCTTACTTATATAAATATATTAGTATAGATATGGTTTTGAAGATAAAACAAGTTTAAAAGAGTTTGAAAACAGTTTTAGCATTTAAAGAATTTGATAAAAGGTTTGAAACACTTGAAAACCCAAAGTTTGATGGAAATCTGAAAGTAGCAATAAATCTTGTAGTCTGTTCTAGTTATTAATCACATATGATTGACACAATAACTATAATTGTTCAACTTGTATTCCCCCCCATAAAAGCATTTAAAATCATTTAAAAGGTTGATTTTGGGGTACGAACTCACCTGCAGTGAGTGGAGTAGATGGAAGTGTCGGGCAGGATGTTAGGTGTCAAGTGGGGACTTGAACACACACACGGATCCTATGTAACATGTAGTGATACATATATGTATCTAATTAGTTATTTAATCACAAATTAAGTAAGTAAAGACATCCTAATACGTGAAAACACTTTTCTTCAAGTGCTAGGAGTACTAAGGGTTGTATCTAAGGAGAGTATGGCCTCACATTGGAGCTTACTCCTCATTTGGTAGTCCTTATGTGTGTTTACGGTTTCTGGGCCATTTCCCCCATGAGTTTACGGCCGTAAACTCATGGTAGTGGTGCATTTGTGTGTTTTCAAGGTCCTATATCTCACAAGGAAGGGTTCTAAGTTCGAATCAAAGGCTTAGGAAGTGGTTAGGGCACAAGAGGACCCCTCATTGGAGTTTACGGTCCTTGGACCATCCTTGAGAGTTTACGGTCGTAAACACTTGGGTTTACGGTCGTAAACCCATGAGTTTACGGCCGTAAACTCATGTATGCCTCAACCTTTTCGTGTTCTGGTGTTCCTAGCTCATGCATGCAAGTTTCTAGTCACTTATACAAGCATATGAAGGTTTTTAAGGCACTTAAACACCCTTAGAAGGTGTTTACGGTTTTGGGAGGCCTTCCCAAACCGTAAACTCAAGTGTTTGGGGTTTTTGAGAGTTTAGCCCATAGATTTACATGCATGTTAAGTTAAACAACAAGCTAGGAAGGATTACTTACGATTTTGGAGCTTGAATGAGTGATTCTTGTGCAAAAATCTGATTTTTAGAGAGAGAGTGTAGAGAGAGAAAGTTCTAAGGTGGGAAAGGACTCAAATGGTGGCCACTCAACCTTTATATAGGCCTTGAGTTAGTGGCCAGGTGGGGACACACCCAATCCCGACATTAAACGGAGTTTAAGATTTTACCCGATTAAGTGACCGTAACCCGACTTAGTCGTAAACTAGAAAATTTTCCAAAGGATTATCGACGGTATTATATGTGATTTTTATTGATTTCCTACACGTAGGAAATTATGACAATAACCCTAGATGAATTATTTAACTTAAAAGTTAATGGACAATTTTTAATAATAAAATAAATTTTGTTAACGGAAAGGGTTACAGTGACGGAATAAATTTCGGGTTGTCACATATACCTAGTAAACTCTATGAATTTGAAATAAATATCCTCGAATGAATATCTATTTCCTGAATAACTGTTACCAGCTGCATGTAAGAAAATAATCTTAACATATAATGTGAGCAGTGTTTCCACTCGCTCATTAAATTAACCAGATTATTATTTATTAGTGTGACGTGAAAGACGTTTTGGTTACTTCGGCTGATCCCTCTTTGAAATCTTCTCATGAACTTGTTCTTGTTCCTCCTGGACTCTTCTGTTGTCTACTATGAGGAAGTGGTTACATCTATATGGGCTTGTCGTGCGAGAATGAAAGTGACTAAAGGATCTATGAGCTATAAGGTAACTTTATGGGGTGATCCTTACGGGGTCCTCCTATAATTGTACAATGTATACAAGTCTGTATATAATTGAAGATTAAATAAACTTTCAAATAAGTGATCCTACTCCAAAACTACACCCTTAAGAGGAATGGATAGCGAAGCGTAGACCACAGATTCTAAATCTATAAGATCTTAATTATACTTAAAACTTTAGGAATATACATTACAAGATTATAGACCTATCCGTAAGGGTCTTTTAAGTTATCACATAAGTTATTTATATGGACTAAAATACTCCTATAGTATTTTAACGTAATGTATTTGGTATGTTCTAAACTCGTTATCGCGCTATCATATCATAGAATACTCCTATAGTATTCTAACTCTAAATGTACTTGTTCTGGTGTTCTCTTGACTGGTGTTCAGGTAAGTTTTAACACTGTTGCAACACCACATCATTCCCAAACACATGTCGGTCACATCTCGAATGAATATAGTTGATCAGGCTATATTGATCCTAGCTATGATTACATAACTGTTCAGGTTGACGACAGTGCCCAACCTTTAAATACTTTAGTTTTGTTCTCCTCGTGACACTAGTTCTATTATGTACATGTATAAGCAAGTAGGTATATTTTTATAACTTGTAGTTATATTCTGAAAATATATCATTATCCAGAGCACTTAAGCCCCATTGTATTTATAGTTATATGTGACAACCCGAAATTTCTATTCTGTACAACATGTCAATTCAATAGAAGTCAAATCAGTTACAGTTAAATTTTCAGACTTTTTGGATTAAGTTTGATTATTTTAGGATTTACACTTTAGGAGATACCAGGAGAAAGGATGCCCTAGGGTTATAGTGCAACACTGTTATTCCTAAACTTCAAGAAATTGGAGTTTACTGCCGGAATAAAATATTTTCAGCCAAAAACCCAGAAATTTGGAGTATATATATGACACTTGTCATTTTATGTCATTTTTCCAAATTTCTCAAGAACAAAAGCAAATCCTCTCAAGTATCATCCCGGGATTTATTCCAGATCTCGATCTAGTAAGTGTTTTCAACCATTTCAAGTTAGTAGATCACTTAATCTAGTGTTTTAACACCTTTCTAACCGTGAAATCATTCCAAAAGGTTGATTCTTCCATTTTCACCAAGAACACACACTAAGTGTTCTTGGCATTTTGGCTCATTTCAAGCTTCCATATAGTAAGTACTTCTATCCTAGAGTGTGTTTAAGCTTGCTATACTTCATTATAACATGAAAACATCCAAGAAACACTAAGAAAATGGTGTTTACGGTCCAAGAACATTCTTGAACCGTAAACCCATTTTAAGGGACCAAAATGTCCCTAGTCCCTTCCTAAGCCTAGGTAACTAACTTGGATCCTTACCTTGATGTGTTAAGGACTTGAAATCATCAAAATACCAACATCCATAAGGGTTTACGACCGTAAACCCAAAGAGATGTGGTCTTTGGGCCGTAAACTCCAAATAGGAGTGAAATGGTGTCGTAGCTTCTTCCTTAGGCTTATACTTCAAGTGGAAACACTTCAATGGACTTAGAAACCTTCAAATCAACAAATGGTCAAAAGAGGGGGAGTTTACGGCCGTAAACTCTAGGGTTTACGACCGTAAACCCATTGGGTTGAGGTCACAAAACCGTAAACTCAAGTTAGGGTTTCTTTTGAACCCTAAACCCTATAGCATTGTTCTACAACACTTAGATGCATTCCTTGAGGCTTATAACACTTATATAAGGTGTTTAACTTGTCTTAGGATGTCTTAACTTAGCTAATTAGTTGTTTAAAGACTAATTAGATACATATATGTTGTATTTATATGTTAAATAGGATCATTGTGTGTGTACAAGTCTTCACTTGACACCTAGCAATCCTATTTCTTCAGTTCATCCAAACCACCAACTACAGGTGAGTTCATACCCCCTTAATTAACCTTTTAAATGTTTTTAAATGCTTTTATGGGGGGGGATACAAGTTGAACAATTGTAGTTATTATATCAATCATGTGATTAATAACTACCAAGCAAATGGTTTTCTTACTTTTCAAACTGTTTATCAAACTGTTTTACAAACTTTTTTATTGTCAAATACATTTATCAAACTCTTTTAACTTATATTATGTGTATCTATGTAAATATAGTTATATAAGAAGAATAAGAAGGACTTAGGACTGCTAGTCTACCCTACTTCCTGTTCTTGTTTGATTGTGGTCTTAGGGTATCAAGATTAGTTGTCCGAGGGTCGTTTGAATCCTAGTTATATATTATGTATATGTATATAGATATAAAAGGTTGTTATCAACCTCTTCTAACTTATAGTATGTGTATCTATATAAATATAGTTATATAAGTAGAATTGGAAGGACTTAGGACTGCTAGTCTACCCTACTTCATGTTCTTGTTTGATTGTGGTCTTAGGGTATCAAGGCTAGTTGTCCGAGGGTCGTTTGAATCCTAGTTATATATTATGTATATGTATATAGATATAAAAGGTTTTCCTTCATTCAAGTCCATACCCTTGGGTAGCAAGGGTATACAAACATGTTCATACATTGCTAGTAAGCTACCATAGGGGTAGTTTAGGAAGATACTATTACTAGAACGATGAAACATACAATGAGTCAGTTCATACATGAGTCAATACATACTATAATGAGAAACAAACATGAAACAGAATGATGAGAAACAAACATACAGGCTAGACAAAGAAAGAACACACAATACAGCTAGCACACAATTGACATAACATTTACATTAATACATTTATGTGAGCCATTAAACAGGGCATGGCACTACCTGCCATGACTGTTTTTGTATCAGAATCTCCTTAATTGGGGAGCGTATGAGTTTGTGTATAGATCTATACTGGATTGACTATCCTACACCTTGCTGCTCGCTACAGTGGGACTTGCAAGTCTACGGGTGTCAAACGTCATTTTTGTGGCATCTTACATTGTCACTTTACTATTGAGTCGGTAGCAAGATACAGGCCGATCACATGTTACCTTAAAATATACAATTGGCTTAAGGTAGTTTGTACATCAGTAATTTCATAATACTACATTAAAGTACTATGACATTTTCCCTTGACATTTTACTTTGTGATTTCACACAATAAACAATAATGTAAAAACTATATTTTTGGTTAATGATAGTCGGATTTGGTAAAATACTCACTTTTACAAAGGATACACACACAGACACTAGATGCCTTGGTAGAAGGCTACTTTTAGTAGGAAACATAGGGTTTTCTAGGATAGTTCAAACAAATACAAAACTTTTACAAACACACAGTACATCTTACAAAACATCTTACAAATGCTTTCATACAAACACATACACTAATATACTTATGAATTCACCAGCTCTAAAGCTGATAAACTCTTTCAAAATAACTTGTATTCTCAGGTCACCAGTAGTCAGGTACTGGAGCCAGGTTTTGAGAAGATGGAGCTCGTTCAAGACTCATCTTATATTTTTTTGATGTATATTGTTTTGGTGTCTTTAAAACTTAACGGAACACACTTGTATGAAATTATATTATTAATGCAATGGATGATGTTGTTGCTTGTTTACTACTTGCATTGTTGTGATACTGTACATGACGTCCTCCACCCCAGAACGTTTCCGCCGTTCATTTGGTTTTGAGGGTGTGATAGATTGGTATCAGAGCATTGTTTATAGTGAATCGAGTGTATCAACCCATAAAAGATATACGAACTATAAACACAAGCGGGATTTAAAATACTCTGATGAAGAGTTTATACTTTAAATAATAAAATATTTAATAAAGTATACATACCTGCATTCATACTAAAATCAGTGTCACTAGGACAGAACAAAAGTATTACGATTGTTGGACAACACAAGTAGACTTAGAGACATATGGTCAACCCTGGGAAGATGTAGCCTGATCAACTACATTATCCGAGGAGTGATTTGCATGTGCCTAAGTATGGTTGTGAGGTTGCAACAAGTCTAAAAACTTACCAACACTTCTACAACAAGAACAGCAGAACAAAACATTAAACTTAAAATACTATAGGAGTATTTTGTGTTACTATAATTACTTATTCGAGAACTAAAGGTCTTTATTAGTATATCAATGGTTCTTTAGTGGATACACTAAAGTTATATGTACTAGGATGTCTTAGACTTAGAATCTGTGATCTTTGCCTTACTTCCTGTTCCTTGTTTGGTTGTGGGCTTAGGGTTAGGGTCACTTATTCGAAGGTCTATCCCGTCTGCATGACATATAACTGGTATGCTTTAAATAAGTATTGAGGCAACTGATAAAGATCATCTTATAATTATTTATTTAGTTAGTTAGTTTAATTTAGTTATTTCTTATATCCCTTTTCTCGCGTAGATTTAATGGCTGGATTTTATCTTCCCGGAGACCCGTACTTTCCCAACCACGACAACGCATAATGGCTGGAAGAAGAACCAGAAGATAATCACCCAATTCCTTTAGATGATTATGAAGCTGAAGGTTTTTCTGATGGTTCCGACTCAGAGCCAGAAGTCAACAACCAACCCCCAACTGTTCAAAACCCAAACCCTCGTCCCGCATTTCAAGGACCCACACCTTTGTGGGCCACAAACGTGAATAGGTGGAGTCAGGAACAAGGTCAACCTTTTCCCTACAATGGAGACAGAAGTTTCTACAACCTTACTGAGGGAGGTACAGCTGATAGGGTCCTACCTATCATGGTTCGTAGGATTGCTCGGAACACCGAGCAGGGTCGAGCAGCTATCGACCGGGTAGTAGAAGTGGATGCCAATTCTGGTATTAACACTGTCCGCATTCGCCAGCTGGAGTACGCTCATGAAAGGAGTCAGGTTAGCAATGCAATGCTTCAGAGGGAACTTGCTGAAACCCGAGCCGAAGTCAGGGAACTTCGAGCTCAACAAGCAAGGACTGATAGGCGCGTAAGAGACATTGAACGTCTGCTTTCGGATTCAAGGGCTCACTCAAGCAGTTCTCGTCGTCGTTAGAATCGTACCGACTTCTCTTTTGGATAACTTAGTTATGTAAAAAAAAAAACTCAAGTCTAATTTCCTATCCTTATAAATCTTAGACCTGCTAGGTTTTGATTAGGTAGTATGCTGTCAAAAATTTCCCATATTGGATGATGTAAGACCTACTTCTAGGTCATTTTTCCCCAAACTCATTACATCTGTAATTCCAATATCTTTGACAGATATAAAAATCTAATGGAAATTATTATCCAAATGCTTTCATCTTCATTCAAGTATTCCATTTAATTATGCTGTTGGGCTATGGAGAATTAGTCCATGAGTCATTCTCATCAATGTTCATGTCAAATTCTTATCAATATCTTATTCATTCTAAACTTTCAGCTAAAAGATGCCTCCATGTAAGTCAACAAGACGTAATCCTCCACCACCTATTCCACAATTTGATACAGCAGCCCTCAATGTTGCTGTAGCTGCGGCTGTGGCAACAGCCATGGCTGAATATCATTCTTCAAGTTCCACTGGAGGAGGGACTCCTATTCCAACAATACAGGTTGAAACCCCTGTGCGCTCGAGAGAGTGCTCCTACAAAGATTTTACAAACTGCAAGCCATTATCCTTCAGAGGAACTGGCGGAGTCATTGTACTCTCGCAATGGTTTGAGAAAACCGAATCGGTTTTCGCAATCTGCTCCTGTCCAGAAGGGAGCAAGGTGAAGTTCGCTGCTTGCACCTTTGAAACCAGAGCCCTAACATGGTGGAATATCCATGTTAAGTCACTATCTCTTTCAGTGGCAAATGATATGGGCTAGGATACTTTAAAAGACCTCATGATTGAGGAGTACTGCCCGAGGGGCGAGATCCAAAAGCTGGAGGAAGAACTTTGGCGCCTAACCATGAAAGGCACCGACATCGTAGCATATACCGCCAGGTTCTGTGAACTGGTGGCCTTGTGTCCCAACATGATTCATACAGAGGGAAAGAAGATCGAGAGGTATATATGGGGGCTGGTGCCACCATACCAGGGAAATGTATTGTCATCACGCCCCACTACATTTGATAGTGCCAAACGACTGGCACAGCAGCTAATTGACCACGGGATCCGTACCCCGGCTGCAGCAACCACCCTGGCCATCTCAGAAACCGCCAGAACTGCAGAGTCCAAGCGGAAATTCTGGGATGACAAGAAAAAGAAGAAGGCTGCGAAGAAACAGCAGACGGTGGCAGTTCATAGTGCGACAGCACCTGCCACTGCTGCTATTCCAATAAAGCAGTATTCTGGAAGTTTGCCTTTATGCAACAAGTGCAACTACCATCATATGGGAGCCTGTCGGGACATGCAGTGTGTAAACTGCAACAGGAAGGGGCATACAGCCCGTGTCTGTAAATCTCCGGCGAGGCCAATCACCCAAGTCCCCGGCGCTGGAGTGGGCCAATCTTGCTACAACTGTGGCGATGTGGGCCACTACAAGAGGAACTGCCCCAAGGCAGGGAATGCCGGTGGAGTAGGAAGAGTTCTGGCTATAGGCCATGATGAGGCGGTTGCCGACCCCACCGTGGTCACTGGTACGTTTCTCCTCGACAACTCTTATGCTTGTATACTATTTGATAGTGGAGCGGAGAGAAGCTTCGTCAATCAGAAATTTGCTCATTTACTTAAGCAAAAATCACGAGCACTCAAAGAACCGTTCACAGTAGAAATGGCTAGTGGGAAGACAGAGAGCACTAACTGCATTTACATAGGGTGTACCTTAACTTTAGATAGCCATTCATTCTCGATCGATCTCATGCCACTCTCAATTAAAAGTTTCGACGTCATCATTGGCATGGATTGGTTGAGTCTTCAGCGTGCCGACATCATGTGTTACGAAAAGGCAGTCCGCCTTAATCTTTCGTCTGGCGAAACCCTAGTAGTTTATGGTGACAAACCCGGCACAAACCTTCGTATCATCTCGAGCATTCAAGCGCAGAAATTCTTGCGAAAGGAATGTCGCGCATTCCTTGCTCATGTGGTCGATGTGAGCCAAGAAGCGAAAAACATCAAGAACATTCCAGTAGTACACGACTTTCCCGACATCTTTCCAGAAGAGCTACCAGGATTACCTCCGCAACGACAAGTCGAGTTCAGAATCGACTTAGTTCCAGGGGCTACTCCCGTAGCCAAATCGCCTTATCGTCTAGCACCTGCAGAGATGCAAGAACTATCCTGTCAACTTAACGAACTGCTCAGCAAGGGCTTTATAAGACCAAGCTTCTCACCCTGGGGACTTGTTCGTCAAGAAGAAACACGGATCTTTTCGTATGTGCATCGACTACAGGGAGCTCAACAAACTGACCGTCAAGAATCGTTATCCTTTGCCTCGGATTGACAATTTATTCGATCAACTTCAAGGGGCGAATTTCTTTTCCAAAATCGACTTAAGATCCGGATATCACCAGTTACGAGTGCTAGGGGAGGATGTTCCAAAGACAGCCTTCCGAACTCGTTATGGGCACTACGAATTCGTAGTGATGCCGTTCGGATTAACAAACGCGCCCGCTGTATTCATGGACTTAATGAATAGGGTGTGTCGTCCTTACTTGGATCAGTTCGTCATCGTCTTCATCGATGACATACTTATCTACTCTCGTAGGAAGGAAGAACATAGTCAACATCTGCGACAAGTCTTAGAAACCCTGCGCGCGGAGAAGCTTTTTGCGAAATTCTCGAAATGCGAATTTTCGATCCGACGAGTCGAATTCTTAGGGCACGTGGTTAGCGAAGAGGGAATCCACGTAGACCCATCCAAAATCAAAGCCATTGAGAGCTGGTCAGCACCGAAGACGCCTACAGAAATTCATCAATTTCTAGGCCTCGCTGGCTACTATCGCCGGTTCATTCAGAACTTCTCCCGCATTGCAAAGCCTCTTACAACGCTTACCCAGAAGGGC
The DNA here is from genome assembly GCF_052849685.1 of Lactuca virosa. NCBI lineage: Eukaryota > Viridiplantae > Streptophyta > Magnoliopsida > Asterales > Asteraceae > Lactuca > Lactuca virosa. Next base: position 385,615,727 of record NC_136429.1, read on the forward strand.
GTATCCTTTGACTGGGAAGAGAAGCAGGAAAGAGCGTTCCAAACGCTCAAACGAGCCTTGTGCACTGCACCAATACTATCCCTCCCCGAAGGGATAGAAGACTTCGTTGTCTATTGCGATGCATCGAACCAAGGTCTCGGATGTGTTCTGATGCAGCGAGGTAAGGTCATCGCCTATGCCTCGAGGCAGCTGAAAACACATGAGGTCAACTATACGACGCACGATCTTGAACTAGGAGCAGTTGTATTTGCTTTGAAGATCTGGAGACACTACCTGTACGGTACGAAGAGCACAATCTTTACGGACCACAAGAGCCTACAACACATATTCGATCAGAAGGAGCTCAACATGAGACAACGACGGTGGGTCGAGCTACTCAGTGACTACGAATGCGAAATTCGTTATCATCCCGGCAAGGCCAATGTAGTAGCTGACGCCCTAAGTCGGAAAGAATATTCTGGTCGTAAAGTCAAGTCATTGACTATGACTATCCATTCGGACTTATCCACACAAATACAGGCGGCTCAGCTCGACGCTTTGAAGCCTGAAAATGTGACCAGTGAATCCCTGCGAGGGATGGATAAGAACTTGGAAGTTAAGGGTGGCGGAGCTTATTATCTCATGAATCGGATCTGGACTCCGAAACTAGGCGGTTTCAGAGACTTGGTCATGAATGAGGCGCACAACACTCGTTATTCCGTCCACCCAGGTTCAGATAAGATGTATCTGGATCTTAAAAAGTTGTACTGGTGGCCTAACATGAAAGCAGAGATTGCAACCTTCGTAAGTAAATGCCTTACTTGCGCAAAGGTCAAGGTCGAGTACCAGAAACCCTCAGGTCTTCTTCAACAGCCTGAGATCCCAGAATGGAAGTGGGAGAGGATCACTATGGATTTCATAACCAAGTTGCCCAAGACAACGGGTGGACTTGATACCATATGGGTCATCGTCGACAGATTGACCAAGTCCGCGCACTTCCTGCCTATCAAAGAGACAGACAAGATGGAGAAGCTTACAAGAACTTACATTAGAGAGATTATACGACTGCATGGTGTTCCTATATCCATTATCTCGGACAGAGATAGTAGGTTCACTTCTAGGTTCTGGCAATCACTACAAGGTTCCTTAGGAACTAGGCTGGACATGAGTACAGCCTACCATCCGCAGACAGACGGGCAAAGTGAGAGGACTATCCAAACCATAGAGGACATGTTGCGAGCCTGTGTGATCGACTTTGGGAAAACATGGGATACTCATTTACCCCTTGTAGAATTTTCCTACAACAACAGTTATCACACAAGCATAAAGGCTGCCCCATTCGAGGCCCTCTACGGCCGAAAGTGCAGATCCCCTCTGTGCTGGGCTGAGGTGGGTGATACCCAGTTAGCTAAGGGACGAGTTCCTGAAAGCACTCTCACAGGTCCGGAAATCATACGGGAAACGACGGAGAAGATCGTTCAGATCCGTGAACGACTGAAAGCCTCCAGAGACCGACAGAAAAGCTACGCTAATAAACGAAGGAAACCATTGGAATTCCAGGTGGGCGACCATGTTCTATTGAAGGTCTCACCCTGGAAGGGCTTGATACGCTTCGGAAAGCGTGGAAAGCTAAATCCAAGGTACATTGGGCCTTTCGAAATTCTTGCCAGAATCGGCCCTGTAGCTTACAAACTTAACTTACCGAGCGAACTCAGTAACGTACATTCTACCTTCCACGTCTCGAACTTGAAAAAGTGTCTGTCCGACGAGACTCTTGTAATCACAGTCGACGAGATCGAGATCAACGAGAGCCTCAACTTCGTGGAAAAACCAGTAGAGATCATGGACCGGGAGGTCAAGCAAACGAAACAAAGCCGCATCCCGATAGTGAAGGTTCGCTGGAACGCCAAGCGAGGACCTGAATTCACTTGGGAGCGAGAGGATCAGATGAAACTGAAATATCCTCATCTTTTTACTTAGTTCCTTGTAACTACTTATTTGCTTAAATTCTAATTTCGGGACGAAATTCCTTCTAAGGAGGGGATGATGTGACAACCCGAAATTTCTATTCTGTACAACATGTCAATTCAATAGAAGTCAAATCAGTTACAGTTAAATTTTCAGACTTTTTGGATTAAGTTTGATTATTTTAGGATTTACACTTTAGGAGATACCAGGAGAAAGGATGCCCTAGGGTTATAGTGCAACATTGTTATTCCTAAACTTCAAGAAATTGGAGTTTACTGCCGGAATAAAATATTTTCAGCCAAAAACCCAGAAATTTGGAGTATATATATGACACTTGTCATTATGTGTCATTTTTCCAAATTTCTCAAGAACAAAAGCAAATCCTCTCAAGTATCATCCCGGGATTTATTCCAGATCTCGATCTAGTAAGTGTTTTCAACCATTTCAAGTTAGTAGATCACTTAATCTAGTGTTTTAACACCTTTCTAACTGTGAAATCATTCCAAAAGGTTGATTCTTCCATTTTCACCAAGAACACCAAGAACACACACTAAGTGTTCTTGGCATTTTGGCTCATTTCAAGCTTCCATATAGTAAGTACTTCTATCCTAGAGTGCGTTTAAGCTTGCTATACTTCATTATAACATGAAAACATCCAAGAAACAACAAGAAAATGGTGTTTACGGTCCAAGAACATTCTTGAACCGTAAACCCATTTTAAGGGACCAAAATGTCCCTAGTCCCTTCCTAAGCCTAGGTAACTAACTTGGATCCTTACCTTGATGTGTTAAGGACTTGAAATCTTCAAAATACCAACATCCATAAGGGTTTACGACCGTAAACCCAAAGGGATGTGGTCTTTGGGCCGTAAACTCCAAATAGGAGTGAAATGGTGCCCTAGCTTCTTCCTTAGGCTTATACTTCAAGTGGAAACACTTCAATGGACTTAGAAACCTTCAAATCAACAAATGGTCAAAAGAGGGGGAGTTTACGGCCGTAAACTCTAGGGTTTACGACCGTAAACCCATTGGGTTGAGGTCACAAAACCGTAAACTCAAGTTAGGGTTTCTTTTGAACCCTAAACCCTATAGCATTGTTCTACAACACTTAGATGCATTCCTTGAGGCTTATAACACTTATATAAGGTGTTTAACTTGTCTTAGGATGTCTTAACTTAGCTAATTAGTTGTTTAAAGACTAATTAGATACATATATGTTGTATTTATATGTTAAATAGGATCATTGTGTGTGTACAAGTCTTCACTTGACACCTAGCAATCCTATTTCTTCAGTTCATCCAAACCACCAAGTACAGGTGAGTTCATACCCCCTTAATTAACCTTTTAAATGTTTTTAAATGCTTTTATGGGGGGGGGGGGATACAAGTTGAACAATTGTAGTTATTATATCAATCATGTGATTAATAACTACCAAGCAAATGGTTTTCTTACTTTTCAAACTGTTTATCAAACTGTTTTACCTCAAACTGTTTTACAAACTTTTTTATTGTCAAATACATTTATCAAACTCTTTTAACTTATATTATGTGTATCTATATAAATATAGTTATATAAGTAGAATAAGAAGGACTTAGGACTGCTAGTCTACCCTACTTCCTGTTCTTGTTTGATTGTGGTCTTAGGGTATCATGATTAGTTGTCCGAAGGTCGTTTGAATCCTAGTTATATATTATGTATATGTATATAGATATAAAAGGTTGTTATCAACCTCTTCTAACTTATAGTATGTGTATCTATATAAATATAGTTATATAAGTAGAATTGGAAGGACTTAGGACTGCTAGTCTACCCTACTTCCTGTTCTTGTTTGATTGTGGTCTTAGGGTATCAAGGTTAGTTGTCCGAGGGTCGTTTGAATCCTAGTTATATATTATGTATATGTATATAGATATAAAAGGTTTTCCTTCATTCAAGTCCATACCCTTGCGTAGCAAGGGTATACAAACATGTTCATACATTGCTAGTAAGCTACCATAGGGGTAGTTTAGGAAGATACTATTACTAGAACGATGAAACATACAATGAGTCAGTTCATACATGAGTCAATACATACTATAATGAGAAACAAAGATGAAACAGAATGATGAGAAACAAACATACAGGCTAGACAGAGAAAGAACACACAATACAGCTAGCACACAATTCACATAACATTTACATTAATACATTTATGTGAGCCATTAAACAGGGCATGGCAGTACCTGCCATGACTGTTTTTGTATCAGAATCTCCTTAATTGGGGAGCGTATGAGTTTGTGTATAGATCTATATTGGATTGACTATCCTACACCTTGCTGCTCGCTACAGTGGGACTTGCAAGTCTACGGGTGCCAAACGTCATTTTTGTGGCATCTTACATTGTCACTTTACTATTGAGTCGGTAGCAAGATACAGGCCGATCACATGTTACCTTAAAATATACAATTGGCTTAAGGTAGTTAGTACAGCAGTAATTTCATAATACTACATTAAAGTACTATGACATTTTCCCTTTACATTTTACTTTGTGATTTCACACAATAAACAATAATGTAAAAACTATATTTTTGGTTAATGATAGTCGGATTTGGGAAAATACTCACTTTTACAAAGGATACACACACAGACACTAGATGCCTTGGTAGAAGGCTACTTTTAGTAGGAAACATAGGGTTTTCTAGGATAGTTCAAACAAATACAAAACTTTTACAAACACACAGTACATCTTACAAAACATCTTACAAATGCTTTCATACAAACACAGACACTAATATACTTATGAATTCACCAGCTCTAAAGCTGATAAACTCTTTCAAAATAACTTGTATTCTCAGGTCACCAGTAGACAGGTACTAGAGCCAGGTTTTGAGAAGATGGAGCTCGTTCAAGACTCATCTTATATTTTTTTTATGTATATTGTTTTGGTGTCTTTAAAACTTAACGGAACACACTTGTATGAAATTATATTATTAATGCAATGGATGATGTTGTTGCTTGTTTACTACTTGCATTGTTGTGATACTGTACATGACGTCCTCCACCCCAGAACGTTTCCGCCATTCATTTGGTTTTGAGGGTGTGACATTATATATCTTTTATCGGTTGATGTACTTAGTTCACTATAAACAATGCTCTTATACCAATCTGTCACACCCCAAAACCGGAACGACGGAATCGTTCAGGGGTGGAGGACGCCATGTTTAGTATCACGAGATAGGTATATGGTAAGCAAGTAATGAACAACCATTTCATTTCGAAAGAAAGTGTTTACAATGTGTGTGTCCACAAAACATATAATTCATAAACAAATAACAAAACAAGACTTGAAGCTATAATGCTCCATCTTCTGAATCCCCAGCACGAGCACATGTCTGATAGTCTCCTGAGAATACAAGTTATTTGAAAGAGTTGATCAGCAATTAAGAAGGTGAGTTCATAAGAGTTTAGTGATGTGAGTAAGTTGTAATGTGTTGTTGAAAGTGTAGATGTAAAATGGTGTTGAAAATGTAGTTGTAACATGTAGTTGTAAAATGTTGTAAGTTGTAAGTTCTGTTTTGAAAAGTTTGCCTGTTCCTCTAGAAAATCCTATATTTCCTACTTTGATGGAAGTTTAAGTAAAATGACACTACAACCCTTTCTATGGGTACTAAGCGGATACTAGTTATATAAGACTCAGAGTAAACAAACAATCGATTGTGTGCATCTGCCCTAAGCTCACAACCAAACGAGGAACAGAAATTAAGGTGGATAGCACACATCCCATTGGTTGTTAGATCATCGTCGTATATAACCCTAGTGTAAACACTTGTTACTCATGGAGTTAATTGTAATGGTTCCTTTATATATAATGAAAAGTTCTTTAAGAAAACCCATATTTCTTATAATAAAATGGTGACCACAGTGACTACTTTTATAATAGCTTAGTTTATACTGCTATATATAATCTAATATCATATAGAAAGTTAATTGAGTGAATCTTCCCTAAGCCCACAACCAAACGAGGAACAGGAAGTAAGGCGGAAAGCACACATCCAACTACCTATTGGGTATTAGTTTTATATATAAACATGGTGTATAAACTAAGGTATTATAGAGTTACTCACCTAAGGTCCTTTAAATTGTACTGGTTTAATAAAATGGATTAAACCCTTTACTGGGAAGTTTCTAGTTTTGTATACCAAAAGTACTGATTTTGGAAAGTATGTTTTGTACTAGAAAAACTGTGCTTTGACTCTGTGTCCTATAACCTGACCCATACATGGTACCCTTATGATGACTTAATGTATACTAAGCATACATATATATAGAATCTGGTAGAAAATAGATTGGTTGAATTCGTTCCAAGCCCACAACCAAACTAGGAACAAGAAATGAAGCGGAGAGCACACATCCTATTACCTGTCGGAATCTATTGGTATATATATATCTTGTGATGTATACATTAAGGAATCGTAAGATTAGCATTATGGCCCTTTCTTTCAAACGTAGCCTTCTACCAAGGCATCTTCTGTTATGTGCTAGACTCGACTGTTCCGTTTGTCATTTGTAAAAATGTATATTTTCCCTAGTTTATAACTATCTTGCTCGAAAATAGTTTGAGTTTGACTTTCAAGTGGTACTGTCACTTTATGAAAGTAATGGGAAATGTAAGTACATAGTTTTCGTTTATAATGACATGCGGATGTACTAATAACCTAAAAACATATTTGTTTTATTACGGTTATAATGTGAAGGCTAGAACCCCTACTAAACGCTCTTCCTGTCAAGAGATTAAGGGAACCAAACGCGACCTCTACAAATTCTTGCAAGCCGTGTAATTCACATTAAAGTATATGATCATGTATACCTAATATAACTATCACCTTTTGTTTAAAACAATGAGTTAGTGATTCATTGGTATAATTAGATCCTGTATGTGTTCTCATGCTATAGCAACCTAACTTGTTTGTTTTGTATTGTATACTGTATGTTCTGTTTATTTCTCATAATTGTGTGTTCTCTCTGTATGGTGTTGTTTGTTTCTCTTCACTATATGTTCTGTATGGTATTGTTTGTTTCTCTTCAATGTGTGTTTGCCTCATGTATGAACTGACTCTTTGTGTGCTTCATTGTACTAGAAGTAATGAATAGCATTCTCCTAAACTATACCTATTATAGTTTACTAATGTTCTACTTGGACTGTTACTGAAAAAACTGATTTATCTACTAAGTTATGTTTGTACTTTAAAAACGGAGTTTTGTATAACTATAAAGTAACATAACTTTAAAAGCGTTTTTGAAATATTTTGACAACTTATAAATGACATAAGTAACATCTTGAAAGATGTTTATAACAAACATTTACACAATTATCATTATGTTCAACTTGTATTCCCCCCCTTAAAGTTGATTCAAACGAGTATGCGTGTAAGGATGAGAAGTTCCACGAATGAAGTCCCGAGACTCAATTAGTCCGAAATGACATATAAGGACACATATTGACATGAATATAGTGTTTATAAACAACTATATGAAAGGAAACACCTTCCGGGACTAGGAAACACCTTGACAAAGTGTTGGAATCACATGTGATTCAACAAAGGAAAGTGAAATGGCACTAACATGTGTTTATGGCCATGGGTTTACAGACCAAGGGATTTACGGCCGTAAACTCATGGTCAAACATGCCTAATGTTGGTTTGAAAGCTATGGAAACTTTAGGGACTTTTGTTCTACACTTGTATGAAAAAGACCAACCCCTTGAAGGCTTTTGATGAGTTTACGACCCTATGGAGTTTACGGTCGTAAAATCATACTCATTTATGTATTTGAGTGAAGTTTAAGGTCCTTGAATCATCAAGGAAGGGTTCTGGGTCACTTGCCTTGCATCTTATAGCGTTTATGGCCCAAATAGCCACCTAAAAGGGGTTTAAGGCCTTGGGAGATGGTCTGGCCGTAAACTCCATTTGATCTTGTGTTCTTGATGTTTTCAAGTCTCTAAGCATCAATACTAACTAGATATGAAGTATATGGGAGAGTACTTACGATCTAGAAGCTTGAAATGGTCGGTTTTGGCCAAGAACAGTAGTGGGTGTTCTTGGTGTTCTTGGTGAAACTTGAAGATCTAAGAAAACATGATTTCCGTGGATGAATCATGAGGATGAAGCTAGTTAAGAAGGATTAACAACAAACTAGAGATAGAACACTTACATAAATGTAGATCTAGGAAGAAAGTTGGATGATACTTGAGAGGATTTGAAGGAAAATCGGCCAAGGAATGAAATAATGACTAGAAATGGCCAAGTCTCACCCATATACATTTGAGTTTACGGCCACATGAGTTTACGGCCGTAAACTCAAGGTCTTGTGGCCGTGAACTCATTTAGATGAGGTTTAAGTTTGCTTTGCTACACTGTGTGTAACATCCGGATTTTTAGGTATTATGTTTGATCATTTATTTATGAGTAAAAGAGAGGGACTCGCGATTGCTGACTGGATTAATGAACTGACTCGACGAGTCGGAAAGGGTAGACTCGACGAGTCCGCGCTGTAAATTGAAACCCTAATTCTCAGGGTCTGTGCCCTATTTAAGGACCTTTATGGCCTCCATTTGCGGCCACTTCACCCCTAAGAAACCCTAGAGAGCAGAGAGATCGTTTGTGGTGCAAGAGGAAGGCTAATTCACCATTTCTTGTGTGTTTTAGCAAGAAGGAAGAAGGTAGAACAAGGTAGGCGGGTTGAGGAGCTTGGATCCACTTCTATTTGATCAAAGGAAGCTGTTGGAGGTAACAATCTGTGCCATTCTCGTGTTTATTATGATTCTAGTGAAATCTAGGGTTTTCTTTATGCCTCTTTTAGTTGAATCTTGAGTATGTGAGGTCCTAAGGCGAGTTGGTTCATAGATCTGAACCTTAAGAGGTCCAGAGAGTCCTTACCACTCTGGTTTATGCCATACCTTTTGAGATATGAGCCTAGGAGGCCATTTTAGAGGTTATTTCACCAATAGAAGCTTTGGGTGTGTTGCATGTGTACCAAGATTCGACCTTTACGTGATTGTCATGCTTGGGAAGGTCAAATCTATAGATTAGAGAAGCATATCTGACCTTAGAAGGTCATTTGAGTATGAACATGGAAGCAACTCGCCGAGTCCATAAGTGGACTCGACGAGGCGAGTCGGGGTTGCCCCGCGATTCGTGACAGGAGGAACCCGTCAAGTGGAAGGATGAGTCGACGAGTCAAGAGATGCTAGAAGGATTCAGAGGACCCGCATGGACTCGCCGAGTCGCCCATGTGCACTCGACGAGTCGGGTCAAAGTTTGACCGTTGACTTTCGTTGACCTTAGGGTTCTGCTCAAGACTGATTCAAGAGAGTTCAGAGAGGGGTAGAGTGGCCTTCTACCCAATCTTTAGAGATGAGACTATGAGAGAATATTGATCGGGGATGTTATTTGAATAATAGGAGGAGCCTAGGTCGGGACGTTGAGCACGAGAGTTAATCCCACTTCATTGAGGTGAGTCTTCTCACTATACTGTACCTGGAAGGGTACCTATGTGTGACCGGAAGGTCTTATATGCTATGAGATGTATGAGTTGTATGTTGTTATGTGATATGTATGTGTTATGTATGTTATGTATGATAAGGACCGGAAGGTCAATATGATATGGACCGGAAGGTCAACAGGTTACGGACCGGAAGGTCGATACGGGTAGGACCGGAAGGTCTACCGGGATTCGGGACGGAAGTCCCCTGAGACATTTGGATCGGAAGATCCCACAGAGATATGGTCTGGAAAGACGTATGTGTTGTATGTGGTATTTTGGGGAACTCACTAAGCATTTATGCTTACAGTTGTTGTGTTATGTGTTTCAGGTACTAGCGAGGATCGCGGGAAGGCGCCGGCATGATCCGTACACACTCATAGAGATTATGTTTTGAGATTCTGGGATTTGTTTGTTATTATGACATTGGATACAGTTGGTTGATATTGTTTTCGATGATTGAAAATGTGATTTAAAAATGAAAAATTGTTTTGAAAATTTACGTTGTTACAAGTTGGTATGAGAGCCTTGGTTTGAGGGATTCGGGTGCATCTTCGGATGAATCTGAACTGAAACTGAGGATTTGAGAAAGTTTTTAATAAAATAAACAATTTTTCTAAGAGAGTAAAAGATTTTGAGAAAGGCAGAACAGAGCAGTGTGTACGATCAGCCAGCGCCCGAACGGTGATTTCCCAAAATACCCTTACATTATGTATTATAAGATATGTTATGATGTGCATGTTAGAGTAGTCTAGGTATTCATATTTGGACCAGATTGGCCTGATTTATGATGCCTTAGCCTAGGAAGATTTATGCTGCTATGTGATGCGTGAGAGTGAGTAGGTAGCAGTAAGGAAGTTTGAGAGGTCCACCGAAGGAGTAGCCTATGCCAGCGAGATGTAGAGTACTTGTGATTTGGGATCCTAGGAGGAGGACTTGGGGTGAATACTGATGCGGTGTGGACGGTAGTATAGGGCCCGTACTACTGAAGTAAGAATCCTTAGGGTACTAGGGAACAAGTAGGGTTGAGTTATCGAGTGCGAGTATGCTCGAGCAAGTCTCTAATATATTTATGTTGTATTTTAGAGACATCATGGTTGGGACACGCCACAGACCTGAGACGAGCGGCATGAGTGACGAGGAGCTTCGACAGATGATCCACGATGAGGTGGCAGTGACGATTCGAGGCGAGATTCCGGAGATGTTTGGGTCTATCAAGACCACATTGATTGAGACTTTTTATGAGCGGTACGCAGCGGTGACTGAGGCTGCGGCTGCTGCAGCTACTGCAGCTGTGGCTACTGCCAGGCCTCAGGGAGGTGACTCGTTGTTGTTTCGAGAGTTCAGCAACATGAAGCCACCAGAGTTTGACGGGACGCAGGATCCGATCGCTGCGATTAGATGGATTTCTGATATTGAGGGATGCTTCTACACGTGTTCATGTCCGGATCATCTGAGGGTACGGTTCGCGCTGAACCAGCTTCACTTGGGAGCGAAGGACTGGTGGAAGTTCGTGACGGCGAGCTTCACTCTTGCAGAGATTTCAGAGGTGACTTGGGAGAGGTTCACCACCATGTTCAGAGATGAGTATGTTCCCCCGGTGGAAAGGGAACGGCTGGCCGAGGAGTTCTTGACCCTCAAGCAGGGTACTGATTCTGTTACTGTGGTTACCAGGAAGTTTCATGAGAGGGCGATGTTCTGCCCTGAACAGGTGTCTACGGAGCAGGCACGCATGAGCCGGTATTTGTGTGACATCCCAAAAATTCAAGCCAATTTAAAACTTTTTAATGCATTTAAAAACCATTGAGTGATTACAATTTGTTTTCAAAATAGATTAAACATCAGAGTATTCCCAGAACCAATTCATAAAACCATAAAATAGGAGGAGCTGTATGATCACGCCGTTGCCTTCCTACGATCATCTGGTGTACCTGAAACATTATCAACAACTGTAAGCCCGAAGCTTAGTGAGTTACCCCCAAAATAATAACGCCATAAACATATAACCATATCATATAACAAATACATAACAACATGCATAATTAGCCGTCAGCCTGAATGGACCGCCTCGCAGGCCTTCAGTCCATCTGGACCGCTCTCCGAGCCTTCGGCCTGACTAAATCCCTTTGCAGGGCCTTTAGTTTATCCGGACCGCCCTAGGTATGTTGGCCTACAGCACAAGGCAGGACCGTCTCAACCCAACCCCCAACCAAACAAACATGTGCATACAAATATCATATGCTAGCTAATTTCATATAACAGTCAAACCGATCTAACAGATCACCAATCATAGCAACATCCCAATAACCGGGATACAGACCTAACCGGTCACTAACATAGCATCATCCTATAACCAGGACAATCATGTGCACATAGATATCATATAACACTTGCATGTATATATATAACAGTCAAACCGATCTAACAGATCACAAAGCATAGCAACAATCCTATAACCAGGATATCGACCTAACATGTTACTAACATAACATCATCCTATATACCAGGATACCGACCCAACCGGGTCACTAAAGCATAGCATATCACCATCCTAACTACCAGGATGTAAATCAGTAAGTATAACATGCAATAATCTGAATATAATCCATAAAGGGCCGGCCTTGGTGCCTTAGACCCTGTTGATATAGTGATGACAACTCACCTGACACTGCTGAAGTCCCACCGATAAAACTCCAGCTGCTGGTTGACAGATTCCCGAACTGTCAACATCAAACAACACCCAATTAATAATTGGGTTCCAAGCCCAAAGTCCAACTCACACACTAAAGGCTCAATAGTCAAGTAATGGGCCAAAGCCCAACATATGGCCCAATTTTCCAAATTGGGCCCACACCCTCATATGGGCCTTACCCTAAGCCCATCAACATCTTCTAGTCCATAGAATTATTCTTGGATGGCCCATTAATAATCCAATTACCAAAACTCAAAAGAAAGGCCCAACACAAAGCCCAAGTGAAACTAGGGTTTCACATAAAATGACAATTAGGGTTAGGTGTTTCTCACTTAACCCATTAAGGACTTAATCCATTAAGTCCATTACTGTACTAGGTATATCATATGGTGAAGTCGGGCTTAATACACAATTCCATTCAAATAGCCCAAAAGTGGGTCCCGATAGGTCCAAGCCCATAATTCCAATATTAGGGTTTTCTAAACCCTAATTAGGGTTTCCATCCCATATTAGCCCAATAGGCCCAATAGCTAAGTCCTTTAACCAATTAGGGTTTATTAGGCCCACTATGATTTCACTAGGCCCATTAGGGTTTTAGTCCCTTGTCCAAACAACCCAAACTAGTCATTATCCAACACGGCACACCGCCACCCGACACGGCGGCCGGTGGCGGTAGGAGGCAGCAGCCACCACCCGAAGGTGGTGGTTTGATTTTTCCTTTCATTATTCTAATTTGATACAATATACAACGCAAAATCCGATATCACACACACACACTAATATAGACACACACGCAGCCACCCTACCGGTGGCCGGCGGTGACACATGGTGGCAGCCACCACCTCACGGTGGTGGTGGTGGCTTTTCCCGGAAAAATAAACATCCAACACCGATTCACTGCAATAAACACACACACATATGATCTGGTTTGCACAATGATCCCAGCCACCCACTTGGCGGCGCAAGGTGGCGGCAGCAACATGAAAATGACGGCAACAGCAACGGTCTTTGTGACAACAGCCACCACGTCACGGTGGTTGCGAGTTTCTTGAGTCTTTGTCCAGCAACACATCCACACGAACGCGCACTCGTCAAGCTCACTCCGAAGTGCATCTCGATCTCAACCACTCGAACCCACGTGAAACACGATCATGGTAGTCCTTTGGGGCAATAAACAGTGATCGGAGCAACATGAGAGTTGCACCGGCGGCGGTGGCTAACGGGAAAGCGAAGAAAGATTGTGGCGGAGAGGAGATGTGACTGAGGCGGGTTACGACCTCAACTGGCGAACAACAACAGCAGCACGTCGTGATTCTCCATTCGCCCACTGCCCCCGACAGCACGACGGTTGACTTTGGTGGCTCACGACCTCAATAACGGCGGCAGTCCTGTGGTCGATGGCGGCCCTGTCGTTGATCAGAAACTGGGGTGGTGGTGTGCCGGTGAAGGAGGCATAAGGATGGAGAGAAGTGGCGGTTGTAAACGGGAGGTATAAGGGGTGATGGCTGGAGGGTCTTCTATTAGGGTTAGGGTTTCATAACCCTTTATACCCGATCCCACTTATAATTTTGCCATAATATCAAAATAGGTCCCTCCCATCCGAGTTCCTTTCAATATTAGGCCATAATTTACAAAGCAGCCCCCTAGTATCCAAAATCCTTTCACAATCAGTCCATAAGTTACCATTTGAACCCCACCATCTAAAACCCTCTACAAATTTGGTCCGAATCATCAAACTTCAGCCATGTTAACATTTTTAGTCCCTCCTCCTCACATTATTTTCAACTTAAGTTCCAATAATTACCACGGAGCCTCTGACTTCAAAAATTCTTTATAACTAGTCCGGAAATTATATTTTTAACTCCCCCTTAAACTTTCAATTATTTATTTTAGCGCTACTATTCGTTCATTACATTATTTATTTATCTAATAAATAAACAGGGTGTTACAATTTAGGCATTTTGAGGAGGGATATTCAGGAGTTCGTGTCGAACTCGACTTACCGGACATTTGTTGAGCTTCAGGCAAATGCCCGGAAGAGGGAGATTTAGTTGGAGACTCAGGCCAGGGAGGAGGCCGAGTCTCAGGGGATGGATCGGCGGCCGGCACAGTCTCAGCCGGCAGCCAAGCGGGCAAAGCCCGCCGATTCGAGATCTGGAGGCCAGAAGGGCCGCACTTGCGGAAAGTGCGGCAAGGGACATGACGGGGTTTGTCGATTGGGTGCTTGCTACAAATATGGCAAGGAGGGGCATATAGCCAAGGATTGCCCTAAGGGGTTCATGGTTTGTTTTCATTGCAACCAGATGGGCCATCGGAAGGCCGAGTGTCCGCAGCTGTGGGGGACAGCACAGGGAGCACCGCAGGGATCTGCTCCTGCTGCCGTGCGAGCTACTGAGGTTCGGCTGGTGAAGGCCGAGGCACCGAGGGCTCGCGGGAGAGCCTTTCAGTTGACAGCGGAGGAGGTCCGCGCAGCGCCCGATGTCGTGAATGGGATGTATTCTTTCATTTATTTATGTTGAGTCTGAGGTGTTGTGCTTATATTATGATATGCGTAGGTACATTTCTTGTGAATTCTGTACCTTCTTTGGTGTTATTTGACTTGGGTGCGAGTCGGTCATTTGTTTCCTTAGCGTTTAGTCAGCACATCAGTATCCGACGAGAGGCGTTGAGTCGACCTCTGTGATTTTCTATAGCTGACGAACGAGCGGTGTATGCTACGGATGTGATTCGAGGATGTGTACTCGAGATCTTCGGTGTTGAGTTCCCGATAGATCTAGTCCCAATTGCAATGAGGGACATATGTGTCATAGTAGGCATGGACTGGTTGAGCCGATTTGGGGCTGTTATAGACTGCGAGCGACAGTTGGTGACGATACGAGACCCTAGTGAGGGATTACTTACGGTGTACGACGAGGGTACCCGATGTGGGTCAGCGTTTTGTTCGGCTGCCAGAGCGAGACAGAGTTTACAGCAGGGCTGCAGCGGGTTTGTAGCCTATGTGATGGACACACGAGTGGCCGCTGGGAGGCCAAGTTCGATTGATGATGTTCCGATACTGCGCGATTTCCTGGATGTTTTTCCCGAGGAGTTGACAGGTGTGCCTCCCGAGAGGCAGGTAGAGTTCTGCATCGATTTGGTTCCGGGGGCAGCGCCTATCGCCAAGGCGTCTTATTGCCTTACGCCGCCAGAGATGCAGGAGTTATCCTCGCAGCTTCAGGAGCTGCTGGGGAAGGGGTTTATTAGACCAAGTAATTCCCCTTGGGGACCGCCGATCCATTTTGTCAAGAAAAAGGATGGTTCACACCGGATGTGAATTGATTACCGGGAGTTGAACAAGTTGACGGTCAAGAACCGTTACCCATTACCGAGGATCGACGATTTGTTCGATCAGTTACAGGGATCGTCTTGGTTCTCCAAGATTGATCTGAGGTCTGGATATCATCAGATGAGAGTGCGTGATCCAGAAGATGGCGTTCAGGACTGGTTATGGGCATTACGAGTTCGTGGTGATGCCTTTCGGGCTCACCAATGCACCGGCAGCGTTCATGGATCTCATGAACAGGGTGTGTAGGCCGATGTTGGATCGTTCGGTGATCGTGTTCATTGATGATATTTTGGTGTATTCGAGATCTAGAGAGCAACACGAGGAGCATATGAGAGAGATTCTCAGGGTATTGAGGTCGGGGAGGCTTTATGCCAAATTCTCCAAGTGCGAGTTCTGGTTACGAGAGGTCCAGTTCTTGGGGCATCTCGTCAACCAGAATGGGATTTTGGTCGATCCGGCCAAGATTGAGGAGGTTATGAGGTGGGAGGTGCCAAGATCACCCACCAAGATCAGGAGTTTTCTAGGATTGGCTGGCTATTATCGGAGATTTATCAGGGATTTCTCCAAGATCGCCGTGCCGCTCACCAGGTTGACCCGGAAGGGTGTTGCTTTTTCATGGGGTCCGGAGCAGCAGACCTTGTTTGAGATACTTCGCCAGAGATTATGCGAAGCCCCGGTGTTAGCTATCCCAGAAGGGATGGAGGATTTTATGGTGTATTGCGACGCATCGATATCGGGGTTGGGCGCAGTACTTATGCAGAGGGGGCATGTGATAGCATATGCATCGAGGCAGCTGAAGCCTCATGAGACGAGGTATCCCACCCACGATCTGGAATTGGGGGCAGTGATGTTCGCCCTCAAGATCTGGCATCACTATTTGTATGGGGTTCGGTGTACCATATATACGGACCACAAGAGCTTGAAGTATTTGATGGATCAACCCAACCTGAATATGCGCCAGAGGAGATGGTTGGACGTGGTAAAGGATTATGATTGTGAGATCCTGTACCACCCGGGCAAAGCTAATGTTGTAGCTGATGCCCTGAGCCGTAGGGCGGAGAGTGCCCCGATTCGAGACGTATGTATACGGCTGACAATGATGACTCCGGTGTTGGACACCATTCGGGAGGCCCAGGCAGAGGCCTTGAGACCGAAGAACCGCAAGAGAGAGCGGGTGATTGGACAGGTACCTGAGTTCGTTACCGATGGCCGTAGGCTTATGACCTTTCAGGGTCGGATTTGGGTGTCGTATGCAGGCGGGGCGCACACCACTTTGATGGAGGAGGCGCACCGATCGAGGTTCTCGATCCATCCCGGGGCCACTAAGGTGTATTTGGATCTGAAGAAAGATTACTGGTGGCCCTGTATGAAGTGGGATGTAGCATGGTTTGTTGAGAGGTGTTTGACCTGTTGCAGGGTTAAGGCTGAGCACCAGCATCCGCACGGAAAGTTGCAGCCACTTGAGGTTCCCCAGTGGAAGTGGGAACAGATTTCCATGGATTTTATCACCAAATTGCCAAGGACCGCGAGGGGTGTCGATGCGATTTAGGTGATTGTCGACCGGCTAACAAAGAGCGCTAACTTCCTTGCTATCAGTGAGAGCTCTTCTGCAGAGAGATTGGCAGAGTTGTATGTGAGGGAGGTGGTATCGCGACATGGAGTACCGATCTCGATTGTGTCAGACCGATATGTATGTTTCACTTCCAGGTTCTGGAAAAAGTTCCATGAGGAGTTGGGTATGAGGCTGCATTTCAGTACCGCTTACCACCCCCATACGGACGGACAGAGTGAGCGGACGATTCAGACGCTCGAGGACATGCTCCGAGCATGTGTGTTGGACTTCGGGGGAAGTTGGGATACGTATCTGCCGTTGGTTGAGTTTCTTATAACAACAGCCACCATTCGAGTATTGGTATGCCTCCCTTTGAGTTGTTGTACGGGAGGAGATGTCCGACTCCCATTTGCTGGGGAGAGGTAGGGCAGCGCGTGATGGGCAGCGCTGAGATAGTGCTTCAGACGACCGAGCAGATACAACAGCTTAGACAAACGTTTTCGACGACTCAGAGTCGCCAGAAGTGTTATGCGGATAGGCGACGATCCGAGCTTGAGTTCCTGGTGGGAGACTTCATACTCCTGAAAGTGTCTCCTTGGAAAGGAGTGATTCGATTCAGGAAGAGGGGCAAGCTGGGCCCCCGATATATCGGGCCGTTCAGGGTGACCACGAGGGTGGGCAGGGTAGCATATCGATTGAAGCTACGTGCGTAGTTGATCCAGATTCATGATACTTTCCACGTGTCTCAGTTGAGGAAGTGTATAGCCGACGAGTCGGCGGTGGTGCCGCTGGAGGATATTCAGGTGGATGCGAACCTGAATTATGCTGAGAGGCCAATCGCGATACGGGATCGGAAGATCAAGGTTCTAAGGAACAAGGAAGTGTCCCTGGTGCAGGTCCAGTAGCAACATCAGACAGGGTCTGAGCTGACTTGGGAGCCGGAGTTGGAGATGCGGGAGCAGCATCCAGAGTTGTTTGAGGAGCAAGACTTCGAGGGCGAAATCTGATTCTAGCGGGGGAGAATTGTAACATCCGGATTTCTAGGTATTATGTTTGATCATTTATTTATGTGTAAAAGAGAGGGACTCGACGAGTTGAGGCGTAGACTCGTCGAGTAGGACCGCGATTGCTGACTGGATTAATGAACAGACTCGACGTGTCGGAAAGGGTGGACTCGACGAGTCCGCGCTGGAAATTGAAACCCTAATTCTCGGGTCTGTGCCCTATTTAAAGGCCTTTATGTCCTCCATTTGCGGCCACTTCACCCCTGAGAAACCCTAGAGAGCAGAGAGATCGTTTGTGGGTCAAGAGGAAGGCTAATTCACCATTTCTTGTGTGTTTTAGCAAGAAGGAAGGAGGTAGAACAAGCTAGGCGGGTTGAGGAGCTTGGATCCACTTCTATTTGATCAAAGGAAGCTGTTGGAGGTAACAATCTGTGCCATTCTTGTGTTTATTATGATTCTAGTGAAATCTAGGGTTTTCTTGTTGGATTAATGTCTAAGTCCATAACTATAATTGGTAAGACTTGACCCGTCCCGACATGGTCCATTTGGGTTGCATGGCATCATGCATTTGGATAGACTATAATGAGAGAAATAACACTTAAGGTTGGTTAATATATTATAAGTTCTAATATATTAATAAGGTTATTTAATTAGTATTGATCAAGAATTAATTTGGAATTAATTAAGTGATCAAAAGGAGACTAATTAAATATATGGGTTGATTGTGTAAATCATTCATTCTTATATATGTGGGCTTGTGATCCAAGATTCCTTATGTTGGACTAAGTCCATGGGGTGACCCATGGATACTCGATGGAGGTTAAAATCCATGGAGCATAAGGAATGGGTAAAGTTATGAGTTACATGGTGTAACCCTAATAGCCACCATATAAAAGAATCCCATGACTCAAGAAATCGTGGACTAATGTGTGAGTGTGAGGGCTAGACAATTTCAAGGAGTGTTCAAGTTTCTCTCAAGTTATTCCAAGTGTATTTGGTGTTGTGTGAACCATTTGAGGTGTCACACTTGGGGCAATAGGCACTCAAGCTTCATGAAGACATTCTACATCAAAGAGGTATGTATTCTATCTTGTTATATTTATTATTTTGTATGCTAGATTAGGATAATACCTTGGATGTTCATAATTGTATGTATAATAGAAAAAACATAGATCCAAGGTATTTAGGGTTGCATGTACACTTAGGAGTGTTAGAATGCTCATAACCCAACAGTGGTATCAGAGCCTAGGCTTGTTTTCTTGTTATACTTGCAAAAGTAGCTGAAAAATCGAGTTGGATGCATATATTCGATTGTTTTGGCTGGAATTGGACTAGGAACATTACCCTAAGATGTTTTTGGACTTATAAACTTGTTTTTGATGTGGTAATGTTCATGCTAATCCAATTTCTAAGATAATTGTCATAATTTCAAGATTTATATTAGTTTGTACGTTCATGGTAATTTCTTGAAGATTGATGATTTGAATTATCTTGTTCTTATGAGGTTCTTAGATTAATAGAAAAGTTGTGTGAAATAGTTGTTTTCAATCCATTTTAATCTAAGAGTTGATTCCAAAGTGTGTTTTTGTAACTTGTCCTCAAGTTATATGAAAAGTCACATTTAAGAATCATAAAACTCATAAAAGTTGGCAGAGGTTACAAAATGAAGAGTCTAGTTCTAATTAAATGGTTTTATGACTCCATAACTTGTCCTCAAGTTATGGAGGTTAAAGAGTCTCTTCATTAAATTAAAAAAAAGTGTAACCTTAATTAGTTCCGTAAGTTACAATAAAAAAAAAGTTATTTTTTTTTATTAATTAGTTTAAAGTCTTCCATAACTTGTCCTCAAGTTATGGAACTTGAAGAGTTTTTTTTTTTTTAATTAAAACTACTTTAAACTAATAAGTTATGGAATTAATTAGTTTTGAATAGTTTCAAAACTTGCCCTCAAGTTTTGGAATTTGAAAAGTTTTCACTTATGAATACTTTAATTCCAAGTTAGCCCTTAGAATTTTAAAAGTTAAAATTCAACCCTTATACTTTATAATATTATAAGTTAATAATATTTATATATATGTATAAGAGTAAAGTCAGTCTTACCGTTAGTAGGCCTCATTCACGAAGCCGGTCTATAAGGGGGTATAAGGTTACTGCCTATAAAATGGCAGTTTAATGGGTGTCCACTCTCACCCACCGCTTCCTTGACTGGTGGAGGGTCGTTAGCCGAACGGGTAGGACAAGGACTATAATTCTCCTTTCATTAAGAGTATTAGAGATAAATACTAAGTCACTAAACTCTTATTAATACCCAATCTTAGTTACTTAGGAAAATGTGAATTTGGTGCTAACCCATGAAATTACACTTTGCACTTTACTTAAGTCGTTAGTGGAGCGTGTGTGGTTAACCGTCACACTAACCTGGACGTAACAAGGTAGGCAAAGGGTAACTTAATATTTATCATAGTATCGGTGGAGCGTGTGTGGTTAACCGGCACACTGATTAAGGGGTAAATATTAAGGGTGCCAAGTATATTTGCATGGTTATTCACACCTTGTTTTGTGATCCTCGACATCCCAGTCACAAAAACTGAAGGGCACACTCGAGATTGAAACATGCCTTTGAACAGTTCAATGAATCTCAAAGATCTAGGACTTTCAAATCCAATTAAAACCTAATAAATTATTTCGTTTTTCATGGTGGAAATTGGTGAATCGTCATTCACCTACCTTCAAATATTTTATAGCTTGGATTACGGCATCCCTCTTCTAATATTTCATATTGGGTGTCATATTAAGGACTTTAAATCAACTATCTTGAATATCTCCCAAAAAGATGTATGGTCTAGACATTTATGATCTTCCCAAATCTCTTGAAACAAGCTTTCCTAAATGAAGATGATGTCCCATGGATATCATACTTCTTTCACCTCCTCCAATTATTCTCCCTAACCCACAAGTTCCTAAAAAGTTTAAGGTCACTTAAGCCCTATTGGCAAGGCAAGGTCTAGGTGTGATCCCATCTTGGAGATGTAGTCACATATTGACAAGCCGGGAGAGTTGGGTGTCAAAGTCTTGAGAAAGTTGGTGGCTCAACTACTTTCTAAGCACATAGTGAGTTCTTTTGGGAATGCTATGAAGCAGACTAAGACAAGACCCTTAATGATCTTATCTATTTGCTAAGATCAACTTCCTAACACGCTATGGACATTGACAATGATGACATTGGATATCCAGTAAAGCTCTCTCTTCCCAATGGAAAGGGATCGGCCATAGTCAACTCGGTTGACCCAATGGTAAAGTGAGAGGCGAAGTCTGAGATAGTCCCATTATCAAGGGTCCATAGGTAACTATTGCCAAAGGAAGGGGCATTGGTTACGAAGCTGCCAAATTTACCTAAGGATGGTAAAGTCAATAAGTTTGGCTCTACTTCAGGTAAAGTCCATTGTCTAACTCTATTAAGTACATGTTGATTCTGATCGCGAAGATGGATTTCAATCGCATGGTTCGGTGATCAGAATTTTGGGCTATTACTTAAGAGTTATGATATTTATATTGCTTAGGAATAGATAACAACAAGGTTTTCATATGGATTGTAAGGATATGTTTTTCCGCAAAGTTTTAAAATAAAAGAAAAAGGTTTTGATTTTATTTATCCTTACAATGGCATTTGTGAAAAGTTGTTGTTTATAAGATTCCATTGATAGCAATATTGGAAAAATGGATTTGATTCTTTCGGTTGTGGTAGTATCTAATATTACCAAATAAGGAAAGATTCTCATCACCCAAGGTTCAATTGGACCGAAACTTGGAATCATGCAAGTTGTATAGTATAATGAATGAGAACTTTTAGCTTGGAAAATTAAGACTAATTCCTTATGTGAATAAGGAAAGGACTAAGGGATCGAGTACACATTCTTGTGCACTGGTCAAGTCCACCACAAAAGATCAAGAAGACTATTCGTCATGATTTACTTAAGTTCAGTAAATATGGTTATACTTATAAGTTTAAGTATAAGTCTGTAGCATTGGAGAAGTTTCAATGTGAGACAGAACGAATAAGAAGAATCAAAGTATGGCAGAGAGATAAAAGTTTCTCAAATCTGAAAAGATGGGAGAGTACTTTAGTATCATGTTTATGATCATCTTAATGATTAAGATACCATATCACAATTGGTCCTCTAAAGTCATCTTAGTGCATTCTTATGACTAAGAAGAGGAGTCATGAATTGTTGAAATGGTTAAATCAAAACAATTCTTAGAGTCATACTTCGTTCCAAAACAATTCTTAGAGTCATACTCCAAGATTGTAACTTGAGTGACATATCTTAAAGAGGGTTTGTTAACACTAGTCAAATGTAAGAGTAAAAGGTTATCTACTCTTGTACATTTGAAATTGGTAAGTTGTGATGTTTTGGATAAAACAGAGACCAACTTAGGCCAATTGTGTAAAGTGTTAGTCTTGATAAAGAATCCGCACTATCTGTTGAATATTTGACAATGGAGTCTTATATGTCAAGAGGACAGTGGGAGTCTTAAAGCTCTTGAAAATTTCAAGACTTAATCAAGAATAAAACCTAAAGTCCTTCACTAGCACACGACTTGAGGTTTATAACCTATCGTGTTGAAATTTATGTGCCTATTCAAGTTGGCTTTGCATAGGAGTTCTGAGAGTTCTCAATTGGTTGCACAACTACTTGGAAGCAATGGCAGGCACCTGAGCTGCCAAATGGCAAGAATTTAAGATTGCACAAGTTTAATCAATATGAGTTTGGATTGGTCACTAACCTTGTCTTGTGATTATGGTTTTGACAAATTCACATGGATAAGAACACATACACTATTAAATCTAAGTGTCATAAGGTTTCTCTCCGATTCATGAAAATGATGGTGAGGAAACACTTTCACTAAGTAGATTTTAGCTAGATAGCAATTGTGATATTTGCATTCTCAAAGTCCTTAGTGGAGCGTGTGTGGTTTACCGGCACACTAACATGGACTTGTGAGAAGTGGCAAAGGTCTAAACAATTGAGACTATGATTACGACATCCCTTTTCATAGTTCTAAAATTGGTTAGACACACATGTGAGCTATCTAAGAGAGGTGTATGATTTTGATAAAGTTTTATCAAAACAATCTAGTATCAGAAATCTGAACTTTGGTAAGAAAGTCAACTGATTTATGAGTACATGTCAAAGCTAGTGGGAGCACAAGTGTTATGCTAATAATCATCATGTTAGTGGGAGCATGATAATTATGACAAAGGTTTCAAGTTAGCAATGTTAATTATAGAAAACAAAAGTTTCAATTCGTGAGGTTGCAGGGGTTGAAAAAGTTGTTTTGCTATAATTAAGGGAGAGGAAATTATACTTCATTTCAATTTTAAAAGCTTAGATTGAGATTTTAATCGTATTTAATCAAGGATATATATATGAATTTCATGTTGGAATGGCTCAACATAAGGAAATTCTATATATGGGTCCATTATTTGCGTTCTAAAATTCGATTATGATTACGGCATCCCTTTTCATAATTTGAATTTTGAGAACTTGGCAAATTGAAATGGAAATATTATAGCAAAAGACTGGTTTAGTCTTTTATGTGAGACATCATGAATCGTGTCCCATATGCTTCGGATATAGGATCGATTACATGTGCTATATTTATCCTTTCTAAAATTTTCCAAATGCCTGGGGCATTATGAAGGGAAAAGGTCTAGAATTGGATATGACTAAAATGATTAAGCAATTGTCGAGGACAATCTAAGGTTTACCAAAGATTGGTTGCTCAAGGACAGTTGGAAGTATAATGTTAATTCTGGAAGGACCATATTGACATAATCTGTAAGGAGGTAACTCTTGTTCAGAAGTGATTGTCAAAATGGAATATGGAAATGTTTCAAAGTTAGAAATTATTCAATCTGTGTAAGATTAGGAAACTTAATGAAAGAAGGATGTTTCCAAGGAGCTGATCTCCTTTGGAATGCTCTGTAATGATTGTTGTCAAGTCTTTCTGACTTCGTGCATAATCATTAAGAGGATCAATGCATATAAGTTTAGAATCTAACAGATTTCAGTAAATGGCATGAATTTGGAATTCTTGCATTTGTAGTAAGGATTTGGGACTGTGAAAAGAGGATCATTGGAGTGATGTTCAATTGATCTATTCTACAAAGTAAAGATCATAGACAAACATAGTATGCATACTTGGTGTATGGCAAAGCTATTGTTTAAGAAAAACATAGTGTACATGCTTGGAGCATGGGACAACTAGTGTTTTTATTTCAAGTATAAAGTTGATAAAACCAAAACAATGAATAATGAGTAATCAGTATGGTGATAAATAAAAGTGTTTATTTATATTCATAGGGTTTGATACCATATTTGATTCATTTATTCTTGTGTTTCACTTTGCATGTTTTGACTTCCAGAATAACTAAGTCGCTCTTCCTGAATGATTAAGTTATTCAAACCATCCACAGTCGGTTATATGTTGGAAGTAGATATGAATCAAGATTGTCATGGGTTGGTTTGTAGAGGTCCAAGTTGGTGGAAAAAGTGGTGCTACAACACTCATGAGTGCTCATAAGTTCTGAGTATTGGATTCAACCCGCGCTCATTTGAATCACTTCATGGATTTTATCACGAGTGATCATGAGACGATAATATCTTATATTCTTCAAACCTAGAGATATGAGTTGTTACTATGAGTTGGTTATACATTGATTGCACGAAAACGCATTGGTAACTCGATGTTATAAAACGTGCCTTTGTGTATGATTCAACAAGTAGTAGAACAAGCCATATGAGTCGAAGTTTATCCATTCCTTTTACCTTCGGGATAAAAGCGATATATGTGGGACCCTCGATGATTTAAAGATGATACATGTGAGTGCTTGGCCAAGCCAGGACTGATTTGATTTGTTCAATCAGTCAGTCATCTCAGTCATCATGAATCGGAAATCGGGAAACAACAAATGGACAGAGAGAATGATTGATAATCCATGTCTCAGTCCATATGATATCTAGAATGGAGGAATATATGATCCCTTATCTAATGGACAAGTCATTGACAAAGGTCAGAGTTCATCGACAAGGTCAGAGTTCGATAGAAGCTTTTGAGAGCTACGATTGCTGATCGGTTCCTGAAGTCATACGCAATAATAGTTTTAGATTTATCCAAGTGGGAGACTGTTGGATTAATGTCTAAGTCCATAACTATAATTGGTAAGACTTGACCCGACCCGGCATGGTCCATTTGGGTTGCATGGCATCATGCATTTGGATAGACTATAATAAGAGAAATAACACTTAAGGTTGGTTAATATATTATAAGTTCTAATATATTAATAAGGTTATTTAATTAGTATTGATCAAGAATTAATTTGGAATTAATTAAGTGATCAAAAGGAGACTAATTAAATATATGGGTTGATTGTGTAAATCATTCATTCTTATATATGTGGGCTTGTGATCCAAGATTCCTTATGTTGGACTAAGTCCATGGGGTGACCCATGGATACTCCATGGAGGTTAAAATCCATGGAGCATAAGGAATGGGTAAAGTTATGAGTTACATGGTGTAACCCTAATAGCCACCATATAAGAATATCCCATGGCTCAAGAAATCGTGGACTAATGTGTGAGTGTGAGGGCTAGACGATTTCAAGGAGTGTTCATGTTTCTCTCAAGTTATTCCAAGTGTATTTGGTGTTGTGTGAACCATTTGACGTGTCACACTTGGGGCGAGAAAACATAGATCCAAGGTATTTAGGGTCGCATGTACACTTAGGAGTGTTAGAATGCTCATAACCCAACATTTCTTTATGCCTCTTCTAGTTGAATCTTGAGTATGTGAGGTCCCAAGGCGAGTTGGTTCATAGATCTGGACCTTAAGAGGTCCAGAGAGTCCTTACCACTCTGCTTTACGCCATACCTTTTGAGTTATGAGCCTAGGAGGCCATTTTAAAGGTTATTTCACCAAAAGAAGCTTTGGGTGTGTTGCATGTGTACCAAGATTTGACCTTTACGTGATTGTCATGCTTGGGAAGGTCAGATCTATAGATTAGAGAAGCAGATCTGACCTTAGAAGGTCATTTGAGTATGAAGATGGAAGCAACTCGCCGAGTCCATAAGTGAACTCGACGAGTGGAGTCGGGGTTGCCCCACGATTCGTGACAGGAGGAACTCGTCGAGTGGAAGGATGACTCGACGAGCCAAGAGAGGCTAGAAGGATTCAGAGGACCTGCATGGACTCGCCGAGTCGCCCATGTGCACTCGACGAGTCGGGTCAAAGTTTGACCGTTGACTTTCGTTGACCTTAGGATTTGACTCTACGACCAGAATATTCTTTCCGACTTAGGGCGTCTGCTACTACATTGGCCTTGCCGGGATGATAACGAATTTCACATTCGTAGTCACTGAGTAGTTCGGCCCACCGTCGTTGTCTCATGTTGAGCTCCTTCTGGTCGAATATATGTTGCAGGCTCTTGTGGTCTGTAAATATTGTGCTCTTCGTACCGTACAGGTATTGTCTCCAGATCTTCAAAGCAAAAACAACTGCTCCTAGTTCAAGATTGTGGGTCGTGTAGTTGACCTCATGTGTCTTCAGCTGTCTCGAGGCATAGGCGATGACCTTACCTCGTTGCATCAGAACACATCCGAGACCTTGGTTCGATGCATCGCAATAGACAACGAAGTCTTCTATCCCTTCGGGGAGGGATAGTATTGGTGCGGTGCACAAGGCTCGTTTGAGCGTTTGGAACGCTCCCTCCTGCTTTTCTTCCCAGTCAAAGGGTACGCCCTTCTGGGTAAGCGTTGTAAGAGGCTTTGCAATGCGGGAGAAGTTCTGAATGAACCGGCGATAATAGCCAGTGAGGCCTAGAAATTGACGAATTTCTGTAGGCGTCTTTGGTGCTGACCAACTCTCAATGGCTTTGATTTTGGATGGGTCCACGTGGATTCCCTCTTCGCTAACCACGTGCCCTAAGAATTCGACTCGTCGGATCCAAAATCCGCATTTCGAGAACTTCGCATAAAGCTTCTCCGCGCGCAGGGTTTCTAAGACTAATCGCAGATGTTGGGTATGCTCCTCCTTACTTCGAGAGTAGATAAGTATGTCATCGATGAAGACGATGACAAACTGATCCAATTAAGGACGACACACCCTATTCATTAAATCCATGAATATTGTGGGTGCGTTTGTTAATCCGAATGGCATCACTACGAATTCGTAGTGCCCATAACGAGTTCGGAAGGCCATCTTCGGAACATCCTCCTCTAGCACTCGTAGTTGGTGATATCCGGATCTTAAGTCGATTTTGGAAAAGAAATTTGCCCCTTGTAGTTGATCGAATAAATCGTCGATCCGAGGAAAAGGATAACGATTTTTGACGGTCAGTTTGTTGAGCTCCCTGTAGTCGATGCACATATGAAATGATCCGTCTTTCTTCTTGACGAACAAGACTGGAGCTCCCCTGGGTGAGTAGCTCGGTCTTATAAAGCCTTTGCTGAGCAGCTCGTTAAGTTGACAGGATAGTTCTTGCATCTCTGCAGGTGCTAGACGATAAGGCGATTTGGCTACGGGAGTAGCCCCTGGGACTAAGTCGATTCTGAACTCGACTTGTCGTTGCGGAGGTAATCCTGGTAGCTCTTCTGGAAAGATGTCGGGAAAGTCGCGTACTACTGGAATGTTCTGAATAGGTTTCGTTTCTTGGTTCACATCGACCACATGAGCAAGGAATGTGCGACATTCCTTTCGCAAGAATTTCTGAGCTTGAATGCTCGAGATAATACGAAGGTTTGTGCCGGGTTTGTCACCATATACTACTAGGGTTTCGCCAGACGAAAGATTAAGGCGGACAACCTTTTCGTAACACATGATGTCGGCATGAAGAAAACTCAACCAATCCATGCCGATGATGACGTCGAAACTTTTAATTGAGACAGGCATGAGATCGATCGAGAATGAATGGCTATCTAAGGTTAAGGTACACCCTATGAATATGCAGCTAGTGCTCTCTGTCTTCCCATTAGCCATTTCTACTGTGAACGGTTCTTTGAGTGCTCGTGATTTTTGCTTAAGTAAATGAGCAAATTTTTGGTTCACGAAGCTCCTCTCCGCTCCACTATCAAATAGCATACAAGCATAAGAGTTGTCGAGGTGAAACGTACCAGTGACCACTGTGGGGTCGGCAACCGCCTCCTCATGGCCTATAGCCAGAACTCTTCCTACTCCACCGGCAGTCCCTGCCTTGGGGCAGTTCCTTTTGTAGTGGCCCACATCAACACAATTGTAGCAAGCTTGGCCCACTCCAGCGCCGGGGACTTGGGTGATTGGCCTCACCGGAGATTTGCAGAAATGGGTTTTGTGCCCCTTCCTGTTGCAGTTTACACACTGCATTTCCCGGCAGGCTCCCACATGGTGGTAGTTGCACTTGTTGCATAGCGGCAAACTTCCAGAATACTGCTTTAATGGAGCAGTAGCAGTGGCAGGTGTTGTCGCACTATGAACTGCCATGATCTGCTGTTTCTTGGCAGCCTTCTTCTTTTTCTTGTCATCCCAGAATTTCCGCTTGGACTCTGCAGTTCTGGCGGTTTCTGAGATGGCCAGGGTGGTTGTTGCAGCCGGGGTACGGACCCCGTGGTCAATTAGCTGCTGTGCCAATCGCTTGGCACTATCAAATGTAGTGGGGCGTGATGACAATACATTTCCCTGGTATGGTGGCACCAGCCCCCATATATATCTCTCGATCTTCTTTCCCTCTGTATGAATCATGTTGGGACAGAGGGCCACCGGTTCACAGAACCTGGCGGTATATGCGACGATGTCGGAGCCCTTCATGGTTAGGCGCCAAAGTTCTTCCTCCAGCTTTTGGATCTCGCCTCTCGGGCAGTACTCCTCAATCATGAGGTCCTTCATGGTGCCCCAGCCCATATCATTTGCCACCACTAGAGATAGGTACTTAACATGGCTATTCCACCATGTTAGAACTTTTGATTCGAAGGTGCAAGCGGCAAACTTGACCTTGCTTCTCTCCGGGCACGAGCAGATTTCAAAGACCAATTCTGTCTTCTCGAACCATTGTGAGAGTACAATGACTCCGCCAGTTCCCCTAAAGGACAATGGCTTGCAGTTTGTGAAGTCTTTGTAGGAGCACTCTCTCGAGCGCACAAGGGTTTCAACCTGAATAGTCGGAACAGGAGTCCCTCCTCCAGTGGAACTTGAGGAATGATATTCAGCCATGGCTGTAGCCACAGCCGCAGCTATAGCAGCATTTAGAGCTGCCATATCAAATTGAGGAGTAGGTGGAGTTGGTGCGGGAGGATTGTGTCTCGTTGATTTACGTGGAGGCATCTTTGAACTGAAAGTTTAGAACGATGAAAACATTGATAAGAATTTGATAGAAATATGATGAGAATGACTCATGGACTAACTCTTCATAGCCCAACATCGTAATTGAATGAATACTTGAATGAAGATGAAAGCATTTGGATAATAATTTCCATTAGATTAGATATCTGTCAAAGACACTGGGATTACAGATGTAACAAGTTCGGGAAAAATGACCTAGAAGTAGGTCTTACATCAACCAAGATTGCAAAATTTTGACAGAACTACGACCTAATAATTGACCTAACAGGTCTAAGGTTGAACAAGATAGGAAATTAGCCTAAAGTTTTTACATAAACTAGGTTATATCCAAAAGAGAAGTCGATAAGACTCTAACGGCGACGAGAAATGCTAGAGTGAGTTCTTGAATCCGATAGGAGACGCTCTATGTCCTTCACACGCCTATCAGATCTTGCTTGCTGAGTTCGAAGTTCCCTGACTTCAGCTCGGGTTTCAGCAAGTTCCCTCTGAAGCATTGCATTACTAACCTGAGCCCTTTCATGAGCGGACTCCAGCTGGCGAATGCCGACAGTGTTAACACCAAAATTGGCATCCACTTCTACTACCCGGTCGATAGCTGCTCGACCCTGCTCGGTGTTCTGAGCAATCCTACGAACCATGATAGGTAGGACGCTATCAGCTGTACCTCCCTCCGTAAGGTTGTAGAAACTTCTGTCTTCATTGTAGGGAAAAGGTTGACCTTGTTCCTGACTCCACCTATTCAAGTTTGTGGCCCACAGAGGTGTGGGTCCTTGGAATGCGGGACGAGGGTTTGGGTTTTGAACAGCTGGGGGTTGGTTGTTGACTTCTGGCTCCGAGTCGGAACCATCAGAAAAACCTTCAGCTTCAAAATCATCTAAAGGGATTGGGTGATTATCTTCTGGTTCTCCTTCCAGCCATCCTGCGTTGCCGAGGTTCGGATAGTACAAGTCTCCGTGGGGATGGAATCCAGCCATGATATCTACGCGAGAAAAGGGATATAAGAAATAACTAAATTAGACTAATTATAAGATGATCTTTATTAGTTGCTTCAATACTTGTTTAAAGTATACTAGTTACATGTAACGCAGACGGGATAGACCTTCGAATAAGTGACCCTAACCCTAAACCCACAACCAAACAAGGAACAGGAAGTAAGGCAAAGATCACAGATTCTAAGTCTATGACATCCTAGCACCTATAACCTTAGTGTATCCACTAAACAACCATTGATATACTAATAAAGACCTTTAGTTCTCAAATAAGTAATTATTGTAACACAAAATACTCCTATAGCATTTTTAAGTTTAATGTTCTGTTCTACTGTTCTCATTGTAGTAGTGTTGGTAAGTTTTTAGACTTGTTGCCACCTCACAACCACACTTAGGCACATGCTAATCACTCCTCGGATAACGTAGTTGATCAGGCTACATCTTCCTAGGGTTGACCATATGTCTCTAAGTCTACTTGTGTTGTCCAACAATCGTAATACTTTCGTTCTGTCCTAGTGACACTGATTTTAGTATCAATGTAGGTATGTATACTTTATTAAACATTTTATTATTTAAAGTATAAACTCTTCATCAGAGTATTTTAAATCCCGCTTGTGTTTATAGTTCGTATATCTTTAATGGGTTGATACACTCGATTCACTATAAACAATGCTCTGATACCAATCTGTCACACCCCCAAAACCTATGAACGGCGGAAACGTTCTGGGGTGGAGGACGTCATGTACAGTATCACAACAATGCAAGTAGTAAACAAGCAATAACATCATCCATTGCATTAATAATATAATTTCATACAAGTGTGTTCTGTCAAGTTTTAAAGACACCAAAACAATATACATCAAAAATATAAGATGAGTCTGGAACGAGCTCCATCTTCTCAAAACCTGGCTCCGGTACCTGTCTACTGGTGACCTGAGAATACAAGTTATTTTGAAAGAGTTTATCAGCTTTAAAGCTGGTGAGATCATAAGTATATTAGTGTCTGTGTTTGTATGAAAGCATTTGTAAGATGTTTTGTAAAATGTATTGTATATGTTTGAACTCTCCTAGAAAACCCTATGTTTCCTACTAAAAGTAGCCTTCTACCAAGGCATCTAGTGTCTGTGTGTGTATCTCTTGTAAAAGTGTGTATTTTCCCAAATCCGACTATCATTAACCAAAAATATAGTTTTTTTACATCATTGTTTATTGTGTGAATAACACAAAGTAAAATGTAAGGGAAAATGTTATAGTACTGTAGTGCTGTATTAAGTAACTACTGATGTACTAACTACCTTAAGCCAAATGTAAAATTTTAAGGTAACATGTGATCGGCCTGTATCTTGCTACCGACTCAATAGTAAAACGACAATGTAAGATGCCGTAAAAATGACGTTTGGCACCCGTAGACTTGCAAGTCCCACTGTAGCGAGCAGCAAGGTGTAGGATAGTCAATCCAGTATAGATCTATACACAAACTCATACGCTCCCCAATTAAGGAGATTCTGATACAAAAACAGTCATGGCAGGTACTGCCATGCCCTGTTTAATGGCTCACATAAATGTATTAATGTACATGTTATGTGATTTGTGTGCTAGCTGTATTGTGTTCTTTCTCTGTCTAGCCTGTATGTTTGTTTCTCGTCATAGTGTCTATTGTTTGTTTCTCATCACTCTGTATTATGTTTGTTTCTCATCACTTTGTTTTATGTTTGTTTCTCATCATAGTATGTATTGACTCATGTATGAACTGACTCATTGTATGTTTCATTGTTCTAGTAATAGTATCTTCCTAAACTACCCCTATGGTAGCTTACTAGCAATGTATGAACATGTTTGTATACCCTTGCTACCCAAGGGCATGTAACTGAATGAAAGAAATAACCTTTTATATCCATATACATATACATAATATATAACTAGGATTCAAACGACCTTCGGACAACTACCCTTGATACCCTAAGTCCACAACCAAACAAGGAACAGGAAGTAAGGTAGGCTAGCAGTCCTAAGTCTTTTCAATCCTACTTATATAACTATATCTATATAGATACACATAATATAAGTTAAAAAGAGTTTAAGTAAAAGTATTTGATAAGTAAAAGCGTTTGTAAAGTAGTTTGAGGTAAAACAGTTTGATCAACAGTTTGAAAAGTAAGAAAACCATTTGTTTGGTAGTTATTAATCATAGGTGATTGATATAATAACTATAGTTGTTCAACCTGTATCCCCCCCCCCCCATAAAAGCATTTAAAAACATTTAAAAGGTTAATTAAGGGGGTATGAACTCATCTGTAGTGAGTGGTTTGGATGAACTGAAGAGATAGGATTTCTAGGTGTCAAGTGAAGACTTGTACACACACAATGATCCTATTTAACATATAAATACACATATATGTATTCAATTAGTCTTTAAACAACTAATTTATAAAGTTAAGACATCCTAAGACAAGTTAAACACTTTATATAAGTGTTATAAGTCCCAAGGATTGCATCTAAGTGTTGTAGGACCAAGCTATGTGGTTTAGGGTTCAAGGGAACCCCTTTCATGAGTTTACGGTTTCTTGACCATAACCGCATGAGTTTACGGTCGTAAACCCATGAGTTTACGGCCGTAAACTCACACCCCTTTGACCATTTGTTGTTTTGAAAGTTTCTAAGTCCTTATAAGTGTTTCCACTTGAAGTATAAGTCTATGGAAGAAGTTAGGGCACCATTTCACTCCTATTTGGAGTTTACGGCCCTAGGACCATTTCCCTTTGGGTTTACGGCCGTAAACCCCTATGGATGATGGTATTTTGATGTTTTCAAGTCCTAAACACATTAAGGTATAAGTCTAGACTAGTTTCCAAGGCTAAGGAAGGGACTAGGGTCATTTTGGCCCCTTAAGAAGGGTTTACGGTCCAAGGTGTTCTTGGATCGTAAACACCTTTGATCTTGGTTTTTCCTTGTGTTTTCTTGATGTAAAGATGTGTAGCAAGCTTAAACATACTCTAGGATAGAAGTACTTACAATATAGAAGCTTGAAATGAGCCAAAAGTCCAAGAACACTAGTGTGTGTTCTTGGTGTTCTTGGTGAAACTTGAAGATTTGATCTTTTGGAAAGATCTAACGGATAGAAGTGTGTTAAATCACTAGATTAAGTGATATACTAACTTAAAAGGGCTAGAAACACTTACTAGATTGAAGATCTTGAATAAAACTTGGATGATACTTGAGAGGATTTGATATTTGTTCTTGAGAATTTGTAAAAATGATATAAAATGACTACGTGTCATATATATTCTCTCAAATTTAGGGTTTTTGGCTGTAAATATTTTATTCAGGCAGTAAACTCCAATTTCTTGGAGTTTAGGAATAACAGTGATGCACTATAACCCTAGGGCATCCTCTCTCCTGATATCTCCTAAAGTGTAAATCCTAAAATACTCAAACTTATTCCAAAAAGTCTGAAAATTTAAGAGTAACTGTTTTGACTTCTATTGACTTGACATGTTGTACATAATAGAAATTTTGGGTTGTCACATTGTAGATCTATCTTCGAGAAGTAGTTGGCTCCTTGAAGTTGATCAAATAAATCGTCAATGCGGGGTAAGGGATAACGATTTTTAATGGTAAGCTTGTTGAGTTCCCTATAGTCGATGCACATACGAAACGATCTGTCTTTCTTCTTGACGAACCAGACTGGTGCTCTCCATGGTGAGAAGCTTGGCCTAATGAATCCCTTCTGGAGAAGTTCGTTAAGCTGACTAGAAAGTTCCTGCATCTCTGCCGGTGCCAGACGATATGGGGATTTAGCTACTGGAGTAGCTCCTGGCACTAAGTCGATCCTGAACTCGACTTGGCGTTGGGGTGGTAATCCTGGAAGTTCTTCCGGAAAGATGTCGAGAAAGTCGCGTTCTTCTGGGATGTTCTGAATATCTTTCACTTCTTGACTCGTATCGATGATGTGTGCGAGGAATGCATGATATTCCTTTCGCAAGCACTTCTTAGCTTGTATGCACGAAATGATGTGACAGTTCGTACTAGGTTTGTCGTCGTAGATAACTAGAGTTTCGCTGTTAGGAAGGTTAAGACGAACTGCTTTTTCAAAGCACAAGATGTCGGCGCGATGAAGACTCAACCAATCCATGCCGATAATGAGGTCGAAACTTTTAATTGGGACCGGCATGAGGTCTATCTCGAAATTATGGCCATCTAAAGTTAGAGTACAACCTACGTATGTGCAGTTAGTACTTTCCGTTTTCCCGTTTGCCATTTCTACAGTGAATGATTTATCTAGTACACGTGGTTTTTGTTTAAGCAAGTGTGCAAATTTCTTGTTTACGAAGCTTTTCTCCGCTACACTGTCGAAAATTATGCAAGCATATGTGTTATCGAGGAGAAACGTACCAGTAACTATTATAGGATCAGCTACGGATTCCTCGTGGCCTATGGCCAGAACTCTTCCTACTCCGCCAGCTATCCCTGCCTTAGGGCAGTTCCTCTTGTAGTGGCCCCTTCGCCACAACCATAGCAAGCTTGGCCCACACCGACGTTAGGAACTTGAGCGGTCGGCCTTGCTGGAGTCTTGCAGAAATGGGCAGTATGCCCCCTTCTGTTGCAGTTGGTGCACTGCATTTCCCGACAAGGTCCGTTGTGATGGAAGGTGCATTTGTTGCACTTCGGAAGATTACCGGCATAAGGCTTCGCTGGTAAGGGATTAGCAGGGACAACAGGAGTTACCGTGGCAGCATTGATTGTAACTAGTTGTTGTCTCTTTGAGGATTCTTGCGAAGTCCCGCTTTTCCTCTTGTTCCACCCCTTTTTCTTGTTGTTGTTGTTATTTCCCTTTTATTTCTCGGGTGTAGAAATCGTTGGGTTCTGGTAGTTTCCGTGATCTATAAGACATTGTGCCAGCTCTTTAGCGCTGTCAAAAGTAACAGGCCTTGATGCTAACACACTTGACTAGATCTGGGGCGACAGTCCCCGAATATATTTCTCTATTTTCTTGCTCTCTAGAGCAACCATATCAGGGCAAAGAATTGCCAGATCACGGAATCTATTAGTATAGGTTGATATGTCAGAACCAACCATTACAAGACACCATAGTTCTTGCTCGAGTTTTTGAATTTCCCCTCGTGGGTAGTACTCTCTCATCCGCATGGCTTTCAAGTTCTCCCAGCTTATCGAATTTGCCACTATCAGAGTCAGTGACTTAACGTGGCCATTCCACCAAGTTAAAGCCCTGTCAGAAAAGGTACAAGTAGCAAACTTGACCTTAATGTTCTCTGGGCAGGCGCAAATTTCAAAGACTGCTTCTGTCTTTTCGATCCACTGCCTTAAGATCATAACCCCTCCAG
The DNA here is from genome assembly GCF_052849685.1 of Lactuca virosa. Taxonomy (NCBI): domain Eukaryota; kingdom Viridiplantae; phylum Streptophyta; class Magnoliopsida; order Asterales; family Asteraceae; genus Lactuca; species Lactuca virosa. The sequence goes on from NC_136429.1 coordinate 385,651,465, forward strand.
TTCCATTGAAATTTCTGGGTTTGGCATTCGTAAAATCCTTGTAGGTACATTCCCGGGGGCGCCCATGGCTCTCGCCATGGTTAGAAATAGGTGTACCAGTTCCTGATCCACTAGGGACAGGAGTATTGATGTGGGACATGGCAGCCGCTACGGCCGCCGTGAAAGCTGCTTGGAACATAGCAGCGTCGAAATGAGGAGGTGGTGGAGGTGGTGGTATCGGTGTTTCATTATTATTGTTATGCCTCGGATTTCTGCGAGGAGGCATCTTTTAACTATAAGTTTAGAAAGATGAAGATATTGATATGAATTCAATAGGAAAGTTGATGAAAATGACTCATGGACTAACTCTTCATAGTCCAACAGCACGATTAAATGTAGATCTAGAACTAACAGATGATAGCATTTGGATAATAATTTCCATGAGATCAGGTACCTGTCAATATTACTGCAATTACAGATGTAACAAGTTCGGGAAAAATGGCCTAGTAGGAGGCCTTACATCAACCAAGATGGAAAATTTTGACAGGACTACGACCTAATCAAGACCTAACAGGTCTAAGATTTACAAAGATAGGAAATTAGACCAGAGTTTTACATAACTAGGCTATATCCAAAAGAGAAGTCGATGAGATTCTATCGGCGACGAGAACTACTAGAGTGAGTTCTTGATTCCAACAGAAGGCGTTCTATGTCCCTCACACGCCTGTCAGATCTTACTTGCTGAGCTCGAAGTTCCCTGACTTCAGCTTGAGTTCCAGCAAGTTCTCTCTGCAGAGCTGCATTGTGGACCAGAGTCCTTTCATGAGCAGACTCTAGTTGGCGAATACGGACTGTGTTAACTCCAGAGTTGGCGTCAATCTCCATGACTCGGTCGATAGCGGCTCGACCCTGTGCGGTGTTCCGGGAAATCCTACGAACCATGATGGGTAGGACCCTGTCAGCTGAACCTCCCTCTGTGAGGTTGTAGAAGCTTTTGTCTCCATTGTAGGGGATGGGTTGACTCTGTTCCTGACTCCATCTATTCAAGTTTGTAGCCCACAGAGGTGTGGGTCCTTGAAATGTTGGGCGAGGGTTTGGGTCATGAGCAGCTGGGGGTAGATTGTTGACTTCTGGTTCTGAGTCAGAACTATCAGAAAAGCCTTCAGCTTCGTGATCATCCAAAGGAATTGGGTGATCATTCTCCGGCTCTTCTCCGAGCCATCCAACATTGTCGTGGTTAGGGTAGTACGGGTCGCCGTGGGGATGGAATCCAGCCATGATATCTACGCGACAAAAGGGATATAAGAAGAAATTAATAGACGTACTAACTAAGATAATTATAAGATGATCTTTATCAGTTACTTCAATACTTGTTTAGTTCATACCAGTTATATGTACTCAGGACAGGATAGACCTTCGAATAAGTGACCCTAACTCTAAGCCTACAACCAAACAAGGACAAGAAGTAAAGCAAATATTTATATATTCTAACTCTATGACGTCGTAGATACATATAATCTTAGTGTATCCACTCAGCAACTATTGACCTACTGATAAAGACCTTTTAGTTCTCAAATAAGTAATTATAGTAACACCAAATACCCCTATGATATTTCATTGTGGTAATGTTGGTAAGTTTTTAGACTTGTTGCCATATCATAACTATTCTTGGGCATATGCAAATCATTCCTCGGACCAGCATAGTTGAGTAGGCAATGCCACTCCCAGGACTGACCATACATCCCCGAGCTTTCCTGTGATATCCAACAATCGTAATACTTTTGTTTTTGTCGTTGTGACACTGATTTTAGTATGAATGCAGGCATGTATACTTAGTTAAATATTTTATTATTTAAAAGTATAAACTCTTGGTCAGAGTATTTTAATCCCAATGTATTTATAGTCTGTATATCTTTTATGGGTTGATATACTCAATTCACTATAAACAAAACTCTGATACCAATCTGTCACACCCCAAAACCAAGAACGGCGGAAACGTTCAGGGGTGGAGGACGTTATGTAAAGTATCATAACAGTGCAAAGTAGTAAACAAGCAACAACATCATCCATTGCATTAAAAATAAAGTTTTAATACATGAGTGTTCTTTCATAGTAATAAGACACCAAAATATGTAATCAAAATAAAAGACGGGTCTTGTCTGTGCTCCGTCTTCTCAAAAGCTGGTCATCGTACCTGTCTACTGGTGACCTGAGAACACAAGTTATTTTGAAAGTGTAGATCAACATAAAGCTGGTGAATTCATAAGTATTATGGTGTCATTGATTTGAAAACCTGTTATGAAAGACTTGTAAATATTTGATGAAACATTTAGTATAAGTGTGAAAACCCTAGAAAATCCCATATTTCCTACTAGTATAAAAAGTAGTCTTCTACCAAGACCCGAATGCTTGAAGGTTGCCTTTCTGTATAAATGAAAGTTTTTCCCTTGTGTGATTATTATTATAAATATATAGTCTACCTCATCGTTTATGTGAATGTGTCACAAAATAAAAGAAAAAGGGAAATTATATAATCATTTAAGTATTATCCTTTGGTACTAGGATAAACACGGCAGAGTAATTGCCGAATAGTATTAACCGTAGACATCCGTCGATGTGCATTTTCCCTCTGTAGCTAACAGCTGGGTGTAGAATGGTTAGTCCCGTACATATATAATAGTATCTACACATATAATATGTAATAGTATCTTATCATATAGTATCTATGTAACAGAATCCATGTAAAAGTATCCACGTAATGATATCCATGTAATAGTATCTCTTCATATTGCATGTAATGTATTAGTATAGACTCATAAATGAACTGACTCTTGTGTAATTCCTTGTAATAGGAATAGTAGTAGTTGTACCCCCTAAACTATACCTATAATAGCTTACTGGAATGTAAATCGAATGTCCAAGTAGGTTTATACACCCTTGCTACACAAGAGTGTCGGAACTGAAGAAAGAATGAAAGCTCTCATATCAATACATATGTATATGAAACATAAGTGTATATATATGGTTTTTAACAATAAGTTGAAAGAGGTTTTGTAAAACATTTAAGAGTTTTGAACTATCAATAATGATGACTTGATGTCAGTTTATAAAAAGATTCAAAAGTAAATCATTTGATAACAAAGAATAAAACAGCCGAAAACTGTTATATTTATCACATTTTGAAGTATCTGAAATCAGTTGGTTGAAAACACAGTTATAAATCACATGTGATTGATTCTATAACTTCCTGTTTTCTACTTGTATTCCCCCCCCCCCCCCATGAAAGCATTTAAAATCATTTAAAAGATTGTCTAAGGGGTATGAACTCACCTGTAGTGGGTAGTTGTGGATGAACTGAATGATGGAGGATCCTAAGTGTCAAGTGAAGACTTGTACATACACAATGATCCTAGTTAACATATAATCACATATATGTATCCAATTAGTCATAAAACAACTAATTAACAAAGTTTAAGACATCCTAAGACATGTAAAACACTTGATTTAAGTGCTATAAGTCATAAGGATTGCATCTAAGGGTGGTAGGACCTTGCTATTGAGTTTGGGGTTCAAGGGTAAACTCCTTTGGAGTTTACGGTTTTGTGACCATAACTCCTTGAGTTTACGGTCGTAAACTCATGATTTTACCGCCATAAACTCATGTTTCTTGACCATTTTGTGTTTTAAAGCCTTAAAGATCACAAGAGGCATTCATACTTCATGTTTAAGCCTTAGGAAGAGATTAGGGCACCATTTCACTCCTTTTTAGGAGTTTACGGTCCTTAGACCATTTCCCTTTGGGTTTACGGCCGTAAACCCAAATGTTTATGGTCTTTTGGTTGTTTTGAGTCCTAAGCACAACAAGGAAGGGGTCTAGACTAGTTTTCCAAGGCTTAGAAGGGACTAGGGCACACTTTGGCACCCTTAATAGGGTTTACGGTCCAAGAACATCTTGGACCGTAAACACCTTGATCTTGTGTTTCTTGGTTGTTTTCTTGATGTTTAGAAGTGTAACAAGCTTTATAATACACTAGGGTAGGAGTACTTACTAGGTAGAAGCTTGAAAAGGTGCTAAAAGTCCAAGAACACTAGTGTGTGTTCTTGGTGTTCTTGGTGAAACTTGAAGATCTACACTTTTGGAATGATTTCACCGATGGAATCATGTTAGATCACTAGATTAGGGTAGATATCAACTTATTAGGGCTAGAAACACTTACAAGTTGAAGATCTTGAAGAAATGTTGGATGATACTTGAGAGAGAATTTGGTTTTGGATCTTGAAAATGTGAAAAGTGGTAAAATATGACTAAGTGTCATATTTATACCCCCTTTTAGGCTTTACGGCCGTAAACACCCTTGTTTAGGCCGTAAATTCCAAAATCTTGGAGTTTTGGGACATTATTGTTGCACAATAAACCCTACGGCATCCTCTCTCCTGTTATCTCCTGAAGTACTAATCTTAAAACACTCAAACTTATTCCAAAAAGCTTGAAAGTTAGTAGAAACAGTTCTGACTTCTATTGAAGTGAATGGTTGTACAGAATAGAAATTTCGGGTTGTCACACCCTTCATTTTCATCATTTCTTACAACTTCCAAATCTAGAAAATCGATTCTCTCTCAAGTATCATCAAGATTCTTCATCCTAATCCTCCAAAATCATAAGTGATTCTTCTATCCTTCTTGATATCTTCCTTAATTATGTATCACCCTTTGATTTCATCCATTAAAAAATCTCTTTATGATAGATCTTCAAGATCATCATCTTTCACCAAGAACACACACTTGTTCTTTGTGGTTGTGAACCCTCTTCAAGCTTCCAAATCGTTAGTATCCTTTCCATATTCTTAGTATACATTAGGAACTCTTGATAATCACCCTAGAAACGACCATTTTGAATGAACAAAAGGAGTGTACGGTCGTACACCCTTGCATGGCCGTACACACCTCAAGACCCTCCAAAAGACCCAAAAAAATGAGAACTTTTCTCATCTTCTTGTTGTACAATAGACCCACTAGTTTCCCCATGGTTCAAACACCCTCTTTTGCATGATTTACCATGAGTGTATGGTTGTACACTCCATGGCCGTACACAAATTGGCTGTACACACCATAGTGTGGCCGTAAACACCCTTTGATCAATCACATGTGATTCTAACACTTAGTCCAAGTGTTTCCTAGTCCCGGAGGGTGTTTCCTTGCATGTTAGTTGTTTAAAACTCTAATTACATGCCAATATATGCCATTATATGTCATTTAGGACTCGTTTGTGTCTCGGGAATTCATTCGTGGAACTTCTCATCCTTACGCGCATATTCGATTGAATCACCCACATAAGGTGAGTTCATACCCCTATAATCAATCTTTTAAATGTTTTAAATGCTTTTAAGGGGGAGAATACAAGTTGAACACAATGATAATTGTGTAACTGTTATCTTTGATAAACCTCATTTAAAGGATTGCTTATGTGTTTATAAGTGATCAAAACATTTCAAAAACTCTTTTAAAGTTATGTTACTTTATAGTTTATAAAACTCCATTTTTAAAGTGCAATCATAAGTTAGTAGATAAATGAGTCTTTTCTTCAAGTCAGTAAAAGTTCAAGTAAACATACTAGTAAACTATAATAGGTATAGTTTAGGGGTTTAGTTCATACTATAACTAATACAAGGAGGAACATACTACACTATAACAGAGAGACATACTATACACTAGAACAGAGAGAACATACTATAAAGAGAAACAGGGAGGAACATACTAAAAGAAGAACAAGATAACTTTAATGTGAGACTACTTAACGGCTTAGCAATATGTTTGTTAAGTCGCGTTTTGTAACCAGAGTCTCCTGGAGGGAGAGCGTTATTAGTATGGTTACAACCACATCATATTATGACCTTAAGTAAACAAACTGGTTTTTAAGGTAGTAAGTACTTCAGCATGTCATTTCAAAAGACTGCTGCATACTTTCATTTTCCCATTTGTTTCATATTGTGACATTTCCACTTGAAAGGTAATTCAAACTATTTTCGAGTAAATATAGTTATAGACTAGGGAAAACTTACATCATTACAAGCGACAAACATAACGGTCGAGTCTCAGTACATTCAGTTACAAGGGGGCCTATAATGCTAACTTTATGATTCCTTAGTTTATACATCCAGGATGTATATTAATCGAATCCGACATGTAGTAGGATGTGTGCTTTCCGCTTCATTTCCTGTTCCTTGTTTGGTTGTGGGCTTAGAGAACATTCACCCAGCTTACTATCTATTCGATCTTAGCTATATATATATTCCATATACACTAAGTAATCATAAGGAGTACCAGGTATGGGTCAGGTCATAGTACACTAATTCAATACACTGTTTTCTAGTACAAAACCATACATTTCAAGTAGAACATTTGGTAGACAAAACTAGAAACTTACCAGTAAAAGGTTTAATCCATTTTATTAAACCAGTATAACTTAAAGGACCTTAGGTGGTTAATTCTATAATACCTTAGTTTATACATCAGGCTTATATATAATTAATACCCAATAGGTAGTTGGATGTGTGCTTTCCGCCTTACTTCCTGTTCCTTGTTTGGTTGTGGGCTTAGGGCAGATTCACACAATTAACTATGTGTTCGATATTAGATTATATATGGCTAGTATAAACTAAGTGATTATAGAAGGAACCATTGTGGTTACTATTTTTACTAAAAGAAATAAGGGTTTTCTTAAAGAATGTTTTCAACAAATATAAAGGAACTATTATAGTTAACTCCGTGAGTACCAAGTGAATACGCCAGGGTTATATACAACGATGATCTAACAAACAACGGGATGTGTGCTTTCCGCCTCATTTCCTGTTCCTTGTTTGGTTGTGGGCTTGAGGCAGATACACACAATCGTTTGTTTGTTTACTCTGTGTTTTATATAACTTGTATCCATTTCGTACTCATAGAAAGGATTGTAGAGTCATTTTTACTTATCTTTCATCATATCAGGAAATATAGGATTTTCTGTAGGGGATGGGTTGACTCTGTTCCTAACTCCATCTATTCAATTTTGAGGCCCACAGAGGTGTGGGTCCTTGAAATGTTGGGCGAGGGTTTGGGTCATGAGCAGCTGGGGGTAGATTGTTGACTTCTGGTTCTGAGTCAAAACTATCAGAAAAGCCTTCAGCTTCGTGATCATCCAAAGGAATTGGGTGATCATTCTCTGGTTCTTCTCCGAGCCATCCAGCATTGTCGTGGTTAGGGTAGTACGGGTCGCCGTGGGGATGGAATCCAGCCATGATATCTACACGAGAAAAGGGATATAAGAAGAAATTAATAGACGTACTAATTATAAGATGATCTTTATCAGTTACTTCAATACTTGTTTAGTGCATACCAGTTATATGTACTCAGGACATGATAGACCTTCGAATAAGTGACCCTAACTCTAAGCCTACAACCAGACAAGGACAAGAAGTAAAGCAAAGATTCACAGATTCTAAGTCTATGACGTCCTAGATACATATAATCTTAGTGTATCCACTCGACAACTATTGACCTACTGATAAAGACCTTTTAGTTCTCAAATAAGTAATTATAGTAACACCAAATACCCCTATGGTATTTCATTGTGGTAATGTTGGTAAGTTTTTAGACTTGTTGCCATATCACAACCATTCTTGGGCATATGCTAATCACTCCTCGGACCAGCATAGTTGATCAGGCTATGCCACTCCCAGGACTGACCATACATCCCCGAGCTTACCTGTGATATCCAACAATCGTAATACTTTTGTTTTTGTCGTTGTGACACTGATTTTAGTATGAATTCAGGCATGTATACTTAATTAAGTATTTTATTATTTAAAAGTATAAACTCTTGGTCAGAGTATTTTAATCCCATTGTATTTATAGTTAGTATATCTTTTATGGGTTGATATACTCAATTCACTATAAACAAGGCTCTGATACCAATCTGTCACACCCCAAAACCGGAACGGCGGAAACGTTCACGGGTGGAGGACGTCATGTAAAGTATCATAACAGTGCAAAGTAGTAAACAAGCAACAACATCATCCATTGCATTAAAAGTAAAGTTTTAATACATGAGTGTTCTTTCATAGTAATAAGACACCAAAATATGTAATCAAAATAAAAGACGAATCTTGTCTGTGCTCCGTCTTCTAAAAACCAGGTCATCGTACCTGTCTACTGGTGACCTGAGAATACAAGTTATTTTGAAAGCGTAGATCAGCATAAAGCTGGTGAATTCATAAGTATTATGGTGTCATTGATTTGAAAAGTTGTTATGAAAGACTTGTAAATGTTTAATAAAACATTTAGTATAACTGTGAAAACCCTAGAAAATCCCATATTTCCTACTAGTATAAAAAGTAGTCTTCTACCAAGACCCGAATGCTTGAAGGTTGCATTTCTGTATAAATGAAAGTTTTTCCCATGTACGACTATTATTATAAATATATAGTCTACCTCATCGTTTATTTGAATGTGTCACAAAATAAAAGTAAAAGGGAAATTATATAATCATTTAAGTATTATCCTTTGGTACTAGGATAAACACGGCATAGTAATTGCCGAATAGTATTAACCGTAGACATCCGTCGATGTGCATTTTCCCTCTGTAGCTAACAGCTGGGTGTAGAATGGTTAGTCCTGTACATATATAATAGTATCTACACATATAATATGTAATAGTATCTCATCATATAGTATCTATGTAATAGTATCCATGTAATAGTATCTCTTCATATTGTATGTAATGTATTAGTATAGACTCATGAATGAACTGACTCTTGTGTAATTCCTTGTAATAGGAATAGTAGTTTGTATCCCCTAAACTATACCTACAATAGTTTATTGGAATGTAAATCGAATGTTCAAGTAGGTTTATACACCCTTGCTACACAAGAGTGTTGGAACTGAAGAAAGAATGAAAGCTCTCATATCAATACATATGTATATGAAACATAAGTGTATAGATATGGTTTTTAACAATAAGTTGAAAGAGGTTTTGTAAAACATTTAAGAGTTTTGAACAATAAATAATGATGACTTGATGTCAGTTTATAAAAAGATTCAAAAGTAAATCATTTGATAACAAAGTATAAAACAGCCGAAAACTATTGTATTTATCACATTTTGAAGTATGTGAAATCAGTTGGTTGAAAACACAGTTATAAATCACATGTGATTGATTCTATAACTTCCTGTTTTCTACTTGTATTCCCCCCCCCATGAAAGCATTTAAAATCATTTAAAAGATTGATTAAGGGGTATGAACTCACCTGTAGTGGGTGGTTGTGGATGAACTGAATGATGTAGGATCCTAAGTGTCAAGTGAAGACTTGTACACACACAATGATCCTAGTTAACATATAATCACATATATGTATCCAATTAGTCATAAAACAACTAATTAACCAACTTTAAGACATCCTAAGACATGTAAAACACTTGATTTAAGTGCTATAGGTCATAAGGATTGCGTCTAAGGGTGGTAGGACCTTGCAATTGAGTTTGGGGTTCAAGGGTAAACTCCCTTGGAGTTTACGGTTTTGTGACCATAACTCCTTTAGTTTACGGTCGTAAACCCATGAGTTTACGGCCGTAAACTCATGTTTTATTGACCATTTTGTGTTTTGAAGCCTCAAAGATCACAAGAAGCATTCCTACTTCATGTTTAAGCCTTAGGAAGAGATTAAGGCACCATTTCACTCCTTTTAGGAGTTTACGGTCCTTAGACCATTTCCCTTTGGGTTTAAGGCCGTAAACCCAAATGATTATGGTCTTTTGGTTGTTTTGAGTCCTAAGCACATTAAGGAAGGGGTCTAGACTAGTTTCCAAGGCTTAGAAGGGACTAGGGCACACTTTGGCACCCTTTTTAGGGTTTACGGTCCAAGAACATCTTGGACCGTAGACACCTTGATCTTGTGTTTCTTGGGTGTTTTCTTGATGTTTAGAAGTGTAACAAGCTTTATAATACACTAGGGTAGGAGTACTTACTAGGTAGAAGCTTGAAAAGGTGTTAAAAGTCCAAGAACACTAGTGTGTGTTCTTGGTGTTCTTGGTGAAACTTGAAGATCTACACTTTTGGAATGATTTCACGGATGGAATCATGTTAGATCACTAGATTAAGGTAGATATCAACTTATTAGGGCTAGAAACACTTACAAGTTGAAGATCTTGAAGAAATGTTGGATGATACTTGAGAGAGAATTTGGTTTTGGATCTTGAAAATGTGAAAAGTGGTAAAATATGACTAAGTGTCATATTTATACCCCCTTTTTAGGGTTTACGGCCGTAAACACATTTGTTTAGGCCGTAAACTCCAAACTCTTGGAATTTTGGGACATTATTGTTGCACAATAAACCCTAGGGCATCCTCTCTCCTGTCATCTCCAGAATTACTAACTTTAAAACACTAGAACTTAATCCAAAGAGCCTGAAAGTTAGCAGAAACTGTTCTGACTCTTATTGAAGTGAGAGGTTGTACAGAATAGAAATTTCGGGTTGTCACATTTACGGTCCAAGAACATGTTTGGACCGTAAACACCTTTGATCTTGTGATTCTTTGTGTTTTCTAGATGATTAAGAAGTGTAACAAGCCTTATAACAAGCCAAGGTAAGAGTACTTACTATGTAGAAGCTTGAAAGGGTGTTAGAAGTCCAAGAACACTAGTGTGTGTTCTTGGTGTTCTTGGTGAAACTAAGAACACTTGAAGATCTACACAAATGGAATGTTTTCACGGATGGAATCATGTAAGATCACTATATTAAGTAAGATATCAACTTATTAGGGCAAGAAACACTTACAAAGTTGAAGATCAAGAAGGAAAATCGGATGATACTTGAGAGGATCTTGAGTTCTAGTATTGAAAAGGTGAAAAAGTGTATAAAATGACTAAGTATCATATTTATACCCCTTGGGGTTTATGGCCGTAAACACCATGTTTAGGCCGTAAACTCCAAACTCTTGGAGTTTTGGGACTTTATTGTTGCACAATAAACCCTAGGGCATCCTCTCTCCAGTTATCTCTTGAAGTACTAACTTTAAAACACTCAAACTGATTCCTAAAAGCTTGAAAGTTAGCAGAAACAGTTCTGACTTCTATTGAAGTGAATGGTTGTACAGAATAGAAATTTCGGGTTGTCACACTAACTCACAACCAAACAAGGAACAGATATACTGGCTATATATGATCTAATATCGGTTAGATAGTTAATTGGGTGAATCTGCCCTAAGCCCACAACAAAACAAGGAACAGGAAGTAAGGCGGAAAACACACATCCAACTATCTATTGGGTATTAATGACATATAAACATGATGTATAAACTAAAGTATTATAGGGTTAATCACCTAAGGTCCTTTAAGTTTATCCTGGTTTAATAAAATGGATTAAACCCTCAGCTGGTGAGTTTCTAGTTTTGTATACCAAACGTTCTAATTTGGAAAGTATGTTTTGTACTGGAAAATTGTGCATTGACTTTGTGTCATATGACTTGACCCATATTTGGTACCTTTATGATGACTCAATGTATACTGGACATATATATCTAGAATCGAATAGATAGTAGACTAGGTGAATCTGCTCCACGCCCACAACCAAACAAGGAACAGGAAATGAAGCGGAGAGCACACATCCTATTACCTGTCGGATTCTATTGATATATATATGTATCCTTTGATGTATACATTAAGGAATCATAAGGTTAGCATTGTGGTCCTTTCTACTAGACATAGCCTTCTACCAAGGCATAATATGTTATGTGTGTTTGTTTCTTGTATGAGTGTGTATTTTCCCAAGCGAGACTATCATTAACTAAATATAGTATATACATTAATGGATATGTGAGAAGACCACACAGTAAATGTCACACCCCAAAACCGGAACGACGGAATCGTTCAGGGGTGGAGGACGTCATGTACAGTATCAAAACAATGCATAGTAGTAAACAAGCAACAACATCATCCATTGCATTAATAATATAATTTCATACAAGTGTGTTCTGTCAAGTTATATAGACACAAAAAAATATGAATCAAAATAAAAGATGAGTCTTGAACGAGTTCCATCTTCTCAAAACCTGGCTCCGGTACCTGTCTACTGGTGACCTGAGAATACAAGTTATTTTGAAAGAGTTTATCAGCTTTAAAGCTGGTGAGATCATAAGTATATTAGTGTCTGTATTTGTATGAAAGTGTTAGTAAGTCTGTAATTGTATAAGTTGTAAAAGTTTGTAATTTTTTGAACTCCCCTAGAAAACCTTCTGTTTCCTACTAAAAGTAGCCTTCTACCAAGGCATCTAGTATCTGTGTGTGTCTCTTGTAAGAGTGTGTATTTTCCCAAATCTGACTATCATTAACCAAAAATATAGTTTTTACATTATTGTTTATTGTGTGAAGATCACAAAGTGAATGTAATGGGAAAATGAAATAGTACTGTAGTATTGTATTAAGTAACTACTGCTGTACTAACTACCTTAAACCAATTGTTATTTAAAGTACCATGTGATCGACCTGTACCTTCCTACCGACTATAGAACGCGACAATGTAAGATGTCGGAAGAAATGACGTTTGGCACCCGTAGACTTGCAAGTCCCACTATAGAGAGCAGCGAGGTGTAGGATAGTCAATCCAGTATAGATCTATACACAAACTCATACGCTCCCCAATTAAGGAGATTCTGGATACAAAACGGTAATGACAGGTAGTGCCATGCCCCGTTACGTGGCTCACATAACTGTAGTAATGTTCTAGTATATGTATGTGCTAGTTGTATTGTGTGTTCTCTCCCTGTCTAGCATGGATGTATGTTCTCTCTGTATGGTATTGTTTGTTTCTCACCATAGTATTCTCTATCTGTATGTTATGTTCTCTCTGTATAGTATTGACTCATGTATGAACTGACTCTTTGTATGTTTCATTGTTCTAGTAATAGTATTAGTATCTCCCTAAACTATACCTATTATAGCTTACTAGTAATGTTGTTTGAATGTATGAACATGTGTGTATACCTTTGCTACCCAAAGGTATTGAACTGAAAGAAGGAACTTTTATATCTATATACATATACATGATATATAACTAGGATTCAAACGACCTTCGGACAAATAACCGATACCCTAAGTCCACAACCAAACAAGGAACAGGAGGTAAGGTGAGTTATCAGTCCTAAATCCTTTGAATCCTACTTATATAACTATATCTATAAAGATATACATTTATCAAAATATAAGTGTAAAAGAGTTTAAGTAAAAGAGTTTGATAAAAGCATTTGGTATGTAAAGGAGTTTGTAAAACAGTTTGAAAAGTAAGAAATCCACTAGGCTAGTAGTTATTAATCACATGTGATTGATATAATACTATAATAGATCAACTTGTATCCCCCCCATGAAAGCATTTAAAAACATTTAAAAGGTTAATTAAGGGGTATGAACTCACCTGTAGTGAGTGGTTTGGATGAACGGATTGTATAGGATGCTAGGTGTCAAGTGAAGACTTGTACACACACAATGATCCTAGTTAACATAAAATATCACATATATGTATCAAATTAGTCTTTAAACAACTAATTAACAAAGTTAAGATATCCTAGGACATGTAAAACACCTTATTTAAGTGCTATAAGTCCTAAGGATTGCATCTAAGTGTTGTAGGACATTGCTATTGAGTTTAGGGTTCAAGGGGACCCTTTATTGGAGTTTACGGTTTTGTGACCATAACTCATTGAGTTTACGGTCGTAAACCCATGAGTTTACGGCCGTAAACTCATTTTTCTTTGACCATTTTGTGTTTTGAAGCCTTAAAGATCACAAGAAGCATTCCTACTTCATGTTTAAGCCTTAGGAAGAGATTAGGGCACCATCTCACTCCTTTAGGGAGTTAACGGTCCTTGGACCATTTGTCTTTGGGTTTACGGCCGTAAACCCAAATGATTTATGGTCTTTTGATGTTTTCAAGTACTAAACACATTAAGGAAGGGGTCTAGACTAGTTTCCAAGGCTTAGAAGCAACTAGGGAACACTTTGGCACCCTTAATAGGGTTTACGGTCCAAGGTGTTCTTGGACCATAAACACCTTTGATCCTTTGTTTCTTGGGTGCTTTCTTGATGTTTAGAAGTGTAACAAGCCTTATAACACACTAGGGTAGGAGTACTTACTAGGTAGAAGCTTGAAAAGGTGCTAAAAGTCCAAGAACACTAGTGTGTGTTCTTGGTGAAACTTGAAGATCTACACTTTTGGAATGATTTCACGGATGAAATCATGTTAGATCACTAGATTAAGTAAGATATCAACTTTTTAGGGCTAGAAACACTTACAATGTTGAAGATCAAGAAGAAAAGTCGATGATACTTGAGAGAGAATTGAGTTTTGGATCTTGAAATTGTGAAAAGTGATAAATAATGACTAAGTGTCCTATTTATACCCTCTTTTAGGGTTTACGCCGTAAACACCTTCGTTTAGGCCGTAAACTCCAAACTCTTGGAGTTTTGGGACATTATTGTTGCATAATAAACCCTAGGGCATCCTCTCTCCTGTTATCTCCTGAAGTACTAATCTTAAAATACTCAAACTTATTCCAAAAAGCTTGAAAATTAGCAGAAACAGTTTTGACTCCTATTGAAGTGAATGGTTGTACATAATAGAAATTTCGGGTTGTGATCTGCTGCTTTTTGGCAGCCTTCTTCTTTTTCTTGTCATCCCAGAATTTCCGCTTGGAATCGGCGGTTCTGGCGGGTTCTGAGATGGCCAGGGTCGTTGTTGCGGCCGGGGTACGAATCCCATGGTCTATAAGCCGTTGTGCCAATCGCTTGGCACGATCGAATGTAGTGGGGTTTGAAGCCAAAACATTTCCCTGGAATGGAGGCACCAGCCCCCATATGAATCTCTCTATCTTCTTCCCCTCTGTATGAACCATGATGGGACAGAGGGCCACCAGCTCACAGAACCTGGCGGCATAAGAGACTATATCAGACCCCTTCATGGTTAGGCTCCACAGTTCTTCTACTAGTTTTTTAATTTCGCCCCTCGGGCAGTACTCCTCAACCATTATCTCTCTTAGAGCTTCCCAGCCCATAGAATTTACCACTATAAGGGATAGTGACTTGACATGGCTATTCCACCATGTTAGGGCTTTTGACTCAAAGGTGCAAGCAACAAACTTGACCTTGCTCCCTTCTAGACAGGAGTAGATTTCGAAAACCGATTCGGTCTTCTCGAACCATTGTGAGAGGGCAATGACTCCGCCTGTCCCTTTGAAGGACAATGGCTTGCAATTAGTGAAGTCCTTGTAGGAGCACTCTTTCAAGCGCACAGGGATTTCACCATGAGTAGATAGGACAGGGGTTCCTCCTCCAGTGGAACCAGAAGAATGATATTGTGCCATGGCTGTAGCCACAACCGCAGCTACAACAGCATTTAGAGCTGCCGTATCGAATTGA
This sequence comes from Lactuca virosa, assembly GCF_052849685.1. Lineage (NCBI taxonomy): Eukaryota > Viridiplantae > Streptophyta > Magnoliopsida > Asterales > Asteraceae > Lactuca > Lactuca virosa. Next base: position 385,666,887 of record NC_136429.1, read on the forward strand.
GGAGCAGGTGGTGTTGGTGCGGGAGGATCGCGTCTTGCTGATCGACATGGAGGCATCTTTCAACTATAAGTTTACAAAGACGAAGATATTGATAAGAATTTGATATGGAAATTGATGAAAATGACTCATGGACTAACTCTCCATAGCCCAACAGCACAATTGAATAATACGAATGAATGTAGATCTAGAACTAACAGATGATAGCAATTGGATATTAATTTCCATAAGATTAGATATCTGTCAATAATACTAGAATTACAAATGTAATGAGTTCGGGAAAAATGACCTAGAAGTAGGTCTTACATCAACCAAGATGGAAAATTTTGACAGACTACTACCTAATCAAGACCTAACGGGTCTAAGCTTTACAAGGATAGGAAATTAGACTAGAGTTTTTACACAAACTAGGTTATATCCAAAAGAGAAGTCGATGAGACTCTATCGGTGACGAGAACTACTAGAGTGAGTTCTTGAATCCGACAGAAGGCGTTCTATGTCTCTCACGCGCCTATCAGATCTTGCTTGCTGAGCTCGAAGTTCCCTGACTTCAGCTTGGGTTTCAGCAAGTTCGCTCTGTAGAACGGCATTGCGGACCTGAGTCCTTTCATGAGCAGACTCTAGTTGGCGAATGCGGACAGTGTTAACGGCAGAGTTAGCGTCAATCTCTATGACTCAGTCGATAGTTGCTCGACCTTGCTCGGTGTTCCGAACAATCCTACGGACCATTATGGGTAGGACCCTGTCAGCTGAACCTCCCTCAGTGAGGTTGTAGAAACTTCTGTCTCCATTGTAGGGAAAAGGTTGACCCCGTTCCTGACTCCATCTGTTCAAGTTTGTGGCCCACAGAGGTGTGGGTCCTTGAAATGTTGGACGAGGGTTCAGGTTTGGGTCTTGAGCAGCTGGGGGTAGGTTGTTAACTTCTGGCTCTGAGTCAGAACCATCAGAAAAGCCTTCAGCTTCGTGATCATCCAAAGGGATTGGGTGATCATCTTCTGGCTCTTCTCCCAGCTATCCTGCATTGCCGTGGTTGGGATAGTACGAGTCTTCGGGAAGATGGAATCCAGCCATTATATCTACGTGAGAAAAGGGATAAGGAAACGTTCGGGGGTGGAGGACGTCATGTACAGTATCACAACAATGCAAAGTAGTAAACAAGAAACAACATCATCCATTGCATTAATAATATAATTTAATACAGGTGTGTTCTGTCAAGTTTTATAGACACCAAAAATATACATCAAAATAAAAGATGGGTCTTGAACGAGCTCCATCTTCTCAAAAACCTGGCTCCGGTACCTCTCTGCTGACGACCTGAGAATACAAGTTATTTTGAAAGAGTTTATCAGCTTTCAAGCTGGTGAGTTCATAAGTATATTAGTGTCTGTAATTGTTATGAAAGTCTTTGTAAGTCTTGTAATGTATAAGTTTTGTAAAATTTTGTAATTGTTTGAACTCTCCTAGAAAACCCTATGTTTCCTACTAAAAGTAGCTTTCTACCAAGGCATCTAGTATCTGTGTGTGTGTCTCTTGTAAGAGTGTGTATTTTCCCAAATCTGACTATCATTAACCAAAAATATAGTTTTACATTATTGTTTATTGTGTGAATATCACAAAGTAAATGTAAAGGGAAAACGAAATAGTATTGTAGTGTTTTATTAAGTAACTACTGCTGTACTAATTACTTTAAACCAATTGCTATTTAAAGTACCATGTGATCGGCCTGTATCCTACTACCGACTCTATAGAAAAACGACGATGTAAGACGTCGTAAGAAATGACGTTTGGCACCCATAGACTAGCAAGTCCCACTGTAGCGAGCAGCAAGGTGTAGGATAGTCAATCCAGTATAGATCTATACACAAAGTCATACGCTCTCCACTTAAGGAGATTCTGGATACAAAACGGGTCATGACAGGTAGTGCCATGCCCCCATTAAGTGGCTCACATAACTATAAGTAATGTATATGTATATATATATGTATGTGCTAGCTGTATTGTGTGTTCTTTCTCTGTCTAGCCTGTATGTTTTGTTTCTCATCACTGTGTATTATGTTTGTTTCTCATCACTATGTATTATGTTTGTTTCTCATCACTATATATTATGTTTGTTTCTCATCACTATGTATTACTCATGAATGAACTGACTCATTGTATGTTTCATTGTTCTAGTAATAGTATCTTCCTAAACTATACCTATTATAGTTTACTAGTAATGTTGTTTGTGTATATGAACATGTTTGTATACCTTTGCTACCCAAAGGCATTAAACTGAATGAAAGAAGTAACCTTTTATATCTATACACATATACATGATATATAAATAGGATTCAAACGACCTTCGAACAAATAACCCGAATACCCTAAGTCCACAACCAAACAAGGAACAGGAAGTAAGGTGAGCTATCAGTCCTAAGTCCTTTCAATCCTACTTATAAAATTATATCCATATAGATACACAGAATATAAGTTAAAAGAGTTTAATAAAAGTATTTGATATGTAAAAGAGTTTGTAAAACAGTTTGAAGTAAAACAGTTTGAAAAGTAAGAAATCCACTTGTTTGGTAGTTATTAATCACATGTGATTGATATAATAACTATAATAGTTCAACTTGTATCCCGCCCCATAAAAGCATTTAAAAACATTTAAAAGGTTAATTAAGGGGTATGAACTCACCTGTAGTGAGTGGTTTGGATGAACGGAATGTATAGGATGCTAGGTGTCAAGTGAAGAGTTGTACACACACAATGATCCTAGTTAACATAAAATATCACATATATGTATCCAATTAGTCTTTAATTAACTAATTAACAAAGTTAAGACATCGTAGGACATGTAAAACACCTTATTTAAGTGCTATAAGTCCTAAGGATTGCATCTAAGTGTTGTAGGACATTGCTATTGAGTTTAGGGTTCAAGGGGACCCTTTATTGGAGTTTACGGTTTTGTGACCATAACTCATTGAGTTTATGGTCGTAAACCCATGAGTTTACGGCCGTAAACTCATGTTTCTTTGACCATTTTGTGTTTTGAAGCCTTAAAGATCACAAGAAGCATTCCTACTTCATGTTTAAGCCTTAGGAAGAGATTAGGGCACCATCTCACTCCTTTAGGGAGTTTACGGTCCTTGGACCATTTGTATTTGGGTTTACGGTCGTAAACCCAAATGATTTATGGTCTTTTGATGTTTTCAAATACTAAACACATTAAGGAAGGGGTCTAGACTAGTTTCCAAGGCTTAGAAGCAACTAGGGCACACTTTGGCACCCTTAATAGGGTTTACGGTCCAAGGTGTTCTTGGACCATAAACACCTTTGATCCTTTGTATCTTGGGTGCTTTCTTGATGTTTAGAAGTGTAACAAGCCTTATAACACACTAGGGTAGGAGTACTTACTAGGTAGAAGCTTGAAAAGGTGCTAAAAGTCCAAGAACACTAGTGTGTGTTCTTGGTGTTCTTGGTGAAACTTGAAGATCTACACTTTTGGAATGATTTCACGGATGGAATCATGTTAGATCACTAGATTAAGTAAGATATCAACTTTTTAGGGCTAGAAACACTTACAATGTTGAAGATCAAGAAGAAAAGTCGATGATACTTGAAAGAGAATTGAGTTTTGGATCTTGAAATTGTGAAAAGTGATAAATAATGACTAAGTGTCATATTTATACCCTCTTTTAGGTGTTACGGCCGTAAACACCTTTGTTTAGGCCGTAAACTACAAACTCTTGGAGTTTTGGGACATTATTGTTGCACAATAAACCCTAGGGCATCCTCTCTCCTGTTATCTCCTGAAGTACTAATCTTAAAATACTCAAACTTATTCCAAAAAATTTGAAAATTAGGAGAAACAGTTTTGACTCCTATTGAAGTGAATGGTTGTACATAATAGAAATTTCGGGTTGTCACAATATGTGTCATTATATGTTAAGTAGGATCCTTGTGTGTGCTCAAGTCTTCACTTGACACTTAGCATCCTATACAATCTGTTCATCCAAACCACTCACTACAGGTGAGTTCATACCCCTTAATTAACCTTTTAAATGTTTTTAAATGCTTTTATGGGGGGGATACATGTGACAACCGTCAAAATTCGAGTCGGTTCTAAATTTGAATAAACTTAGTTGCACATATAGGCACGACACATAATAGACTTAGTAACTAGAAGCTAAGTTATAACCTATTAGAAACTTGGAAACAATTCGAAACAATGGATAATGTGCTTGGATTTCACATTGGTATGTGAATTCTACAACTACTTAACTGTAGTGACTATCCACACTCGGGTCATTCTTTGACTCGAACACCTTTTCATGAATCATATACACGCATCATGCACTTGACCTAGTGGTAGAAATGAGGTCCTAGTCTCGTTGGAACTTAAGTCAGAGTTAAAAACTAGGACTAGTATACTAGATTCCTCAATTTCGCTTGAATCTCGAAACCACTACATAGAATGCCAATAAATCGATAAAAATAAATTACAAACATTATTTTTAACTAGAAAAGAGTTATGAAACTCTAACATAAATTGAAATCTCAAATAATTCAATTTATTTTGATATCCAAAATTTATTAAATCTCAAGACCCTAAAAACCCTAAATGCCCTAAAAACTCACATTTATAAACTTTAACCTTAAAAATTCTATAAAATAATTATGAAGCTTCTAATATTATCTTATAATAATCAAAATTATTAAAATGAATTCAAGGAAAATAAATTTTAAACTATCAACATTTATTCCTAATTAACAAGTTAAATCAATAATTTAATAAAACAAATCATGGCTTAATTCACACTTTTTAAAAAAATGGGAAAATTTATAAAAATTAAGGCAAATTTATATAAAGTAAATGGAAGAGGTGGGGAGTCTCTCTCCTCATTGAAAATTCGGATCTCCCTCCCCATATCTCTCCTCTTCCCAACACAAAATCATTCTTCTTCTCTCTCACACTCCATCTTCCCTCATTCTCTCTCATTTCTCTCTCACACTCTCACACACATTTTCTCTCTTCCTCCCTCTATGAACCACGAAATTTTATAGCAAACAAGTCCAAGAACACTCATGATGCTCAAAATCTTCATCATCTAGTGGTGTTCATTAAGGTAGAACACAATTTCCTTTCATTTTCCTCCATGTTTTCAAGGTTTTTCTTGCATTTCCTTCTTCTTCTACACCTTTCTCTTAGAAAATATGTGTGCATGTTCATTCACTTCAGTTTTGATGATGATGGTGGTAGGATTTCACCCAAAAACAACATGCATGTTGTAAATGGTGAAATCCAAGGACCTAAACCTAAGTCAAGATCATGAAAATGCACTTTTCTACAAGTTTTGGTGGAAAATCACCACATGCACTCTAAGTTTTCTTTCAAAAACGATTTTTGAACATTTCAAACTCATGAATGGTCTTCAAACAAACATGCATGTGATGATCTTCAAGCTTAGATGCTAGATCATCAAAGTATGTTGTTAAAAGCTTTCAAATATGTTCATGAAGGATTTATTTCCAAATAAATATCTAAAACTCCTTTTCTGACCAAATCCGATTTTTCCCAGATTCCCACCAACAAAATGAGATGTTCAACAAATTTTCAGAAAATAATTCTTTTTTCTCGAATTATTATAATTATTGAAATAAAATAGGGCAATAAATCATATAAAATACTTTCTGTGGTCTATAAATCCTAGGTAAATTTATGGATAACCCCTATGCTAAATAATGATCCCTCATTAAGTTTCATCGATTTTTGTTACTGTTTAATATGGTTTTGAATTTTCTTTTTGTTTGGCTCCAATAAATCATAAAAGCACTTTAGAAACTCTTAAAATGATATATAACAATTTTGCGCAGTTGCTACCAGAGGTATAAGACTCAGAAAAATATTTTCAGAATTTTTCATAATGCATTCCTATTTTTCCCCGATTTTTGTATTTATAATGGCCTAAAAATAGAAAAAAATAGTTCTGCTCATCCAAAACTCATGAAAATTTTCCAGAACACCTTGTAGTATATTAGGAGGCTACATAATAATTTTGATGTTTTTTCTCTTCTATATACTATATTTCTCCTATTTTCTAAGATTAAATACACAAAATCGGATTTCAGTATATAAAAACCACATTTGGTATTTTTCCCAGATTATTTACTCTGTAAATGAAGTGTACAAAATTTTTGGTAATTTACTTTAACTGTTTAATAATTATTATTCAATTAATGATTATTTAAGAGGATTAAACAAGGAAAAATAGCAACACTAATTGAAAAATATATTTTATATTTTTCACAACTTCTATATATGTAATAACAGTGTTACAAAAATTTTGGACAATTTTGGAAACTGTTTTCTATTTATCTCCATTTTTATTAGAATAAATGCACAAAAATCATAAAATTGGGTTAAACAGTTTATAAATCCATTTTTATATTTTTTCTAGCTTAAGTATGTGTAATGGCAGTAATATAAGAAGTTTGGGGAATTTTCTTAACTGATTGCTATTTTTTATGAATTTTTATCTATTTAGAGAATTAATTATAAGAAAATTGGTTATACATATCTATAAACCATGAAAATTTATCTGGAAGTCTTTTAATGTAGTTAGAACCAAAATCTGAAGTTTGGTAATTTTTATTAACTTTTTACTATTTTTCCATGATTTTATGATTATTCAAGGAATTAAATGGTGAAAAATAATTAGACAAATCAAAAAGTCAAGAAAATTTATCTTAAGGTCTTTGACTTCAATTAAAACTGAAATGAAAAGTTTAGGAAAGTTTAGAACAAAATTGATTTAGTTTTTGAATATTTAATCATTGGAATACCTCTTAAAATGTTAAATATTAACATTTCAATAATGGGAATTTTTCACTTAAATTGTTATATAACAATTGATTCTTAGAAATTTAATTTTCACAGAAAAATGTTTGTAACCTATCAATATTAAACTTTGACACATTATTGGCATAATTCTATTGTAGTAGTAAGTATACTAGTATTAGATTTCAATTAGGGACTCATTAGTGTGTAACGTCGTTGTAGGAAAAACGATAGTGGTACGAGTGGAGCGTAGATCAAGGCACCATTTGCATCATCTCAATGCATTGTGAGTATTCACGACTCCCCTTATTTTCAGTTTTTATGTTTTGGGGTGGAAAAGCATGTCCAAAAACCATTTATTATTCGTTGTATTTTATTTGACTCGTATAAACTTGGTTGCTATATTTTGCATATTGTGAGTATTCACGACTCCCCTTATTTTCAGTTTTTATGTTTTGGGGTGGAAAAGCATGTCCAAAAACCATTTATTATTCGTTGTATTTTATTTGACTCGTATAAACTTGGTTGCTATATTTTGCATATTGTGAGTATTCACGCACTCCCCTATTTTCATTTTTTTTATGTTTTGGGGTGGAAAAGCATGTCCCGAAAAACTATTATTTGAATCTTGTATTTAAATTGATTTGTATCAAACATGATTGCTATTTTATTGCTATATCTCTCTATGTATGTCTATGCAACACGGAACATGAGAACTTATCGTATTAAGGCCCTTCCCTTATCTCTAACCATTAACTCTTTGAGCCAATGGTCATTATGGATAGCGCTATTAGGAATTGACAACTCCTCACTCGCCCTATTGTTGGAGTGCATGATACCATATTAATCTATGGAACGATAAGCATAGATCTTGATAGGGCTTCAGTCATAGGCTTGGTTGAGAACTCATTGTTTGCTCATACACATACAATCTCGTTACTTCTTATAGCAATAAACTTGTTTATTAATTATAGCAATGAACTTTGTTTCTCATTACAACAACGAACTTTTATTACTGAAAACTTATATATATGTTTTAGCAATGAAATTGTTTGCTCCTTGTAGCAATGAAATTGATTGCTCATTTTAGCAATGAAACTTGTTTACTCGTTTGAGTAACGAACTTTATCTTCCATGAGAATATGAATGTTGTATCTTATTTGGGCAACATACTTTATCTCTCATGATGACAAAGAACTTTGTTTTTTTACAAACTTATTTACTCATTTTAACAATATACTTTTATTATTGGAAACTTTTATCAAAACTTTGATTTCAATTCATGGAACCAATATTATTTTGTTTATCTGTGAGTACTCACCAACTATTTTTATAGTTGACGCTCGTTTTACATGCTTTTTCAGGAATCATCGAGTAAGTGGCACTTAGGGACACTTCACTTTTAGGAGCATTCGCATGTGTTGTATTTCAATTTACATTGTAATTTCTTTTAAAAGTTGTTCAAACCCATTGTGAATTTGTAATGATTTTTAATACTATGGTTGGTGTTGTCTTTTAACTTTTGCGATGAAACCCTTGAGAAGAATACATCTAGGACCGACAATAATCACTTACAAACTCCTTTTCTTGTCAAATAGCAGAATCATGTCGTCGCCAAGAGGTAATCCGCTGAACGACACAAACCCGATCCTTCATATAGACGCCGCCACTTTCCAAGCAGCGGTATCAGCTGCTGTGACAGCTGTCCTTGCACACCTCAACACTAGTAACGAAAGCAAGGCTGAAAAAGGTGTTGACAGTTCGAATTGTGGTAACCAGCCGGGAAATCAACAAATAATAACGTTCACGAACACCCAAATCTTTAAGAAACGAAAGCGTCAAGCCCAAGTGGAACGCAAGCGATTTCAAAGGCTTGCCAGGCAACAGCAACCAGTGGCGACCCCTGCCACCTCAGCACCGGTCAAGCGATATGAGGGAACACTCCCGAAGTGTAACACGTGTAACTATCATCATAATGGAGCCTGCCGGGTATTGCAATGCATCAATTGCAACAAAATGGGGCACATTGCTCGTTTCTATAGAACCATCTCCACCACTGGAGCCAGCCAAGTTTGCTATAGTTGTGGTGAGGCAGGACACTATTATAGAAATTGTCCAAAAAGGAAGATCAACGAAAGCAATCGTGTCCACATAACTCCGACTCGACACTTCACTTCCACCACGGATGCTGGTGCAAGCCAGATATGTCATGTATGTGGTGAGATAGGACATCTCAAGAAGGATTGTCCAATAGCAAAGAACTCTGACGCAGACGGGAAGATTCTAAGGATCACTGCTGCAGGAGAGACTACCCCGGACCCACGTTGAAATATTAGGGCGTTTCGTTTTAGTAGACTTAAAAACTGTTAAAAACTAGTGCAACTCGTGTTGGGTTTTAGTATACTACAACATCCTATGGTGCACATACAACCTTAAATACCTTGGATCTATGTTTTCTCTATTATACATGCAAATGGTTTCCAAGGCACTAAACCTATAACTAGCATGCAATTCACATAAACCATATAATATACTAGTTAGGGAAACATACCTTTTATGTGGCTTGAAGTCTTGATGTATTTGGCCTTAAGAGCTTAGCACCAATAGTATGAAATGCCTCAAATGGAATCACAACACACCTAGGACAAAGGTGGCTCTTGAGAGAGAATTCCATGCACCAAAACACCTCCGTATTTCTCTAAGATAGGAAGTGATGATTTTGGCTATGGAGTAACCTATTTATATGTAGGATTCCAAGGGTCATGGGTATAACCCATAATCCATACCCATGGGTTTTATGATCCATGGTTCATGTGGCCCAACTCTTTATGTATCCATACATAAACTTGGTCCAACATGGATCATAAGGCCAACACATATAAATATAACTAATTATCATAATTAGTCCCCATAGATTTAATTAGTCTCTTTTGATCACTAAATTAATTCCAAATTAATTCTTGATCGATACTAATTAAAACATATGATTTCATATTAATATATTATAACTTATAATATATTAATAAACCATAAATAACCTTCTTTCAAAAGTCCATCCTAACAAATTGTCCTGATGATATGCAACCCAAATGGACCATGCTACTCTCGGGTCAAGTACATACCAATAATAGTTATGGGCTTAGACATCTAATCCAACAGTCTCCCAGTTGGATAAGTCTAAAACTATTATTGCAAGTACGACTTCATAACCCGACTAGCAATCGTAGCTCTTAAAGCCGCTGTCAAACTCTGAACAAATCAATGACGCGTCCATTAGATAAGGGATCATATATTCCTCCATTCTAGATATCATATGGACTGAGACATGGATTATAATCATTCTCTCTGTCCATTTGTTGTTTCCCGATTTTCGATTTATGATGATTGACTGATTGAACAAATCAAATCAGTCCTGGCTTCGCCAAGCACTCACATGTGTCATCGCTAAATCTTCGAGGGGCCCACAGATATCGCTTTTATTCCGAAGGTAAAAGGAATGGATAAACTTCGACTCATATGGCTTGTCCTACTACTTGTTGAATCATACACAAAGGCACGTTTTATAACATCGAGTTACCAAATGCGTTTTCGTGCAATCAATGTATAACCAACTCATAGTAACAACTCATATTTCTAGGTTTGAAGAATATAAGATATTATCGTCTCATGATCACTCGTGATAAAATCCATGAAGTGATTCAAATGAGCGCGGGTTGAATCCAATACTCAGAACTTATGAGCACTCATGAGTGTTGTAGCACCACTTTGTCCACCAACTTGGACCTCTACAAACCAACCCATGACAGTCTTGATTCATATCTACTTCCAACATATAACCGACTGTGGATGGTTTGAATAACTTAATCATTCAGGAAGAGCGACTTAGTTATTCTGGAAGTCAAAACATGCAAAGTGAAACACAAGAATAAATGAATCAAATATGGTATCAAACCCTATGAATATAAATAAACACTTTTATTTATCACCATACTGATTACTCATTATTTATTGTTTCGGTTTTATCAACTTTATACTTGAATTAAAAACACTAGTTGTCCCATGCTCCAAGCATGTACACTATGTTTTTCTTAAACAATAGCTTTGCCATACACCAAGTATGCACTCTATGTTTGTCTATGATCCTTACTTTGTGAAATAAACCAATTGAACATAATTTCAATGATTCTAATTTCACACTCCCAAATCCTTATCGAAAAATGTGAGAATTTCAAATTCCTATCATTTATCGAAATCTGTTTAGATTTTAAACTTATATGCACTGACCCTCCTGTAATGAATATGTACAAAGTCACAAAGACTTGTCAACAGTCATTATAAGGTATTCCAATGGAGATCAACTCCATGGAAACTAAGTCTCATATTCAAAGTACATTGCTTTGGACATGCTTCTTGCATTAAGTTTTCTAATCTTACACAGATAAGTTCCACCTATGGAGACAACTCCATATTATCAAAGTTCAGATTTCTGATACGAGATGCTTTGATAAAACTTTATCAAAATCATACACCTTTCCTTAGATAGCATGCATGTGTGTCTAAACAATTTCAGAACTATGAAAAGGGATGTCGTAATCATAGTCTCAATTGTTTAGACCTTTCGCCATCTGCTTCAAATATACTTGGTGGAAGTGTTTCCTCACCATCATTTTCATGAATCGGAGAGAAACCTTATGACCCTTAGATTTTATGGTGTATGTGCTCTTATCCATGTGAATCGTCAAAACCATAGTCACAAGACAAGGATAATGACAAATCCAAACTCATATGGACTGAACTTATGCAATCTTAACTTCTTGCCACCTGGCAGTACATGGCTTGCCATTGCTTCCACGTTGTTATGCAACCAATTGAGAACTTTCAGAACTCCTATGCAAAGCCAACTTTAACTAGAATGGGCACAGAATATGTCAACACGATAGGTTATAAACCTCAAGTCGTGTGCTAGTGAAGAACCGCAGGTTTTATTCTTGATTAGTTCTTGAAATTATTTTTAGGATCTTTAAGACTACCACTATCCTCTTGACATATAAGACTATCTTGCCAAATATTCAAGAGATAGTGCGGATTCTTTATCAAGACAAACACTTCACACAATTGGCCTTAGTTGGTCTTTGTTTTATCCAAAACATCACAACTTACCAATTTCAAATGTATAAGAGTAGGACACTTTTACTCTTACATTTGACAAGTGTTTTAAACCTTTCTTTAAGATATGTCACTCAAGTTACAATCTTGGAGTATGACTCTAAGAATTGTTTTGGAACGAAGTATGACTCATCTTCCTGATCTAACCATTTCAACAATTCATGACTCCTCTTCTTAGTCATAGGAATGCACTAAGATGACCATTAGAGGATTAATTATGATATGATTTCTAAATCATTAAGATAATCACAAACATGATACTAAAGTACTCTCCCATCTTTTCAGATTTGAGTAACTTTTATCTTTCTGCCTAATTTGATTCTTCCCATTCGTTCTGCCATACATTGAGACTTTTCCAATGTTTCAGAATTATACTTAAACATGTAAGTATAACCATATTTACTAAACTTTAGTAAATCAAATAGTCTTAACGAGCTTTGTGGTGGACATGACCAGTGTACTCGATCCCTTTAGTCCTTCACTTGACTCACACATCCATGTGAGCAAGTAATTAGTCTTGATTTTCCAATGCTTGAAAGTTCTCATTCATCATACTATTCAACTTGCATGATTCCAAGTTTCGGTCCAATTGAAACTTGGGTGATGAGGAACTTTCCTGATTTGGTAAATTTAGACACTACCACAAATGAAAGAATCAAATCCATTTTCCAATATTGCTGTCAGTGGAATCATATAAGCAACAATTTTCCACAAATTCCATTGTAAGGATACTTCAAATAAATAAAATTAAACAAATTTTCTTTTATTTTAAAACTTTGCGGAAAAACTTATCCTTACAATCCACATGGAAAATTGTTGTTATCTATTCCTTAGCAATATATCATAACTTCTTAAGCAACTGCTCAAAATTCTGATGCGATCGAAATCCACCTTCGCGATCAGAATCAGCATATACTTCCTTTAAGATTTCTCTCTATTCTTTGATTCTTAAAACATCAATATGTGACCTAGTCACATCATGTAATGAGGATCTCAGAATAGAACTTAACAGAGTTAGATAATGGGCTCTACCTGATGTAGAGTCAAACTTATTGACTTTAACATCCTTAGGTAAATTTGGTAGCTTTGCAATCAACGCCCCTTCCTTTGGCAAAATAAACATATGGACCCTTTGGTAATGGGACTATCTCAGACTTAGCCTTTCTCTTTACCATTTGGTCAACCAGGTTGACTATGGCCAATCCCTTTCCATTGGGAAGAGAATGCTTTTTCTGGATTTCCAGTGTCACCATTGTCACTATCCATAAAGTTTTTGGGAAGTTGATCTTCTAATCAAATTTGGTTTACTATCGTTCCAAATCATTGCTGATTCAGCAACACCAAGCAAATAGATATGATCATTAAGGTTCATGTCATAGTCTGTTTCATAGTAGTCCCAAAGGAACTCACTATGTGACTTAGAAAGTGATTGAACATCCAACTTTCTCAAGACTTTGACACCCAACTCTCCCGGCTTGTCAATATGTGACTTCATCTCTAAGATGTGAACACACATAGACCTTGCTTGCCATTAGGGCTTGAGTGACCTTGAACTTGTGGGTTAGGGAGAATAATTGGAGGAGGTGGAGGAAGAGAAGTATGACTTCCATGAGCCAAACTTGGGAAGTCATATTCATTAGGAAAGCTTGGTTTGGGAAGATCATTGTTGTCTAAACCAGACATCAACAATGGGAGAAATTCACGTAAAGTTGATTTAAGTCCTTAATATAACACCCAATATGATATATTAAGGCTAGGACCCAACAAACTATTTTATAACTTGGAAGAGGGATGCCGTAATCCAAGCTATAAAATATTTGAAGGTAGGTGAATGACGATTCACCAATTTCCACCAAGATAAACGAAATGTATTATTAGGTTTTAATTGGTTTTGAAACTCCTAGATTCTTTTGAGATTCATTGAACTTTTCAATGGCATGTTTCAATCTCGAGTGTGCCCTTCAGGTTTTGTGACTGGGATGCCGAGGATCACAAAACAAGGTGTGAAGTATCCATGCAAATATACTTGGTACCCTTAATATTTACCCCTCAATCGATGTGCCGGTTAACCACACACGCTCCAACGATACTATGATAAACATTAACTTACCCTTTGCCTACCTTGTTAAGTCTAGGTTAGTGTGCCGGTTAACCACACACGCTCCACTAACAGCTTAAACAAAGTGCAAAGTGTAATTTCATGGATTAGCACCTTATTCACATTTTCCTAAGTAACTAAGATTGGGAATTTATAAGTGTTTAGTTACTTAGTATTTATCATTATGCTTATAATGAAGGGAGAATTATAGTCCTTGTCCTACCTGTTCGGCTAACGACCCTCCACCGGTCAAGGAAGCGGTGAGTGAGAGTGGACACCCATTAAACTGTCCTTTTATAGGCAGTAACCTTATACCCCCCTTATAGACCGGCTTCGTGAATGAGGCCTACTAATGGTAAGACGACTTTATCTTATACATATCTATATAATTAAAATTATAATAATAGTATAAGGGTTGAATTTTAAACTTTTAAAATTCTAAGGTCTAGTTTGGAATTAAAGTATACATGGGGGGTAACTTTACAAATTCCAAAACTTGAGGACAAGTTTTGAAACCTTTCAAAACTCTTGGATTTTTCATAACTTATGAGTTTAATTAAGGTTTAATGAAAAAAAAAATTCAAGTTCCATAACTTGAGGACAAGTTATGGAAGACATTAAATCATTTAATGATGACATTAAAAATAGTGACTCTTCTATTTTCATAACCTATGAGACTTAATGACACTTTAAAAAGAAAAACTCTTCACTTTCCATAACTTGAGGACAAGTTATGGAGTTCATAAAAACCATTAAGATCAAATATTCCAATTAACACAATAATCAAATAATTTTTTTATGATCTAGATTAAACTCATAAGTAAAGATAATTCACATCAATAATTTTCAAGAAATTAGATAATCATATAAACTAATACAAATCTTGAAACTTTGATAATTATCCTTTGAAGACTCTTGGAATTCATAACCTAAAGAGTTAATAAATGAGACATTTCACATCCATAACTTATGGAAGTTTCAAAACTCTTAAGATCATAACTTTAAAAAAATCTTTTGAGTTCCAAAATTTTATGACAAAATTTGTAACTCCTTAAAACCATTTAGATCAAACTTTTAAAACAAATAAAATAATCATATCATTCTATCTTTTAATAAATTGACCTAATTCAACCCTTGTAGTAAAGTGACTCAAATTTTATAAATAATTAGTTTTTCATAAAATCAAGTAATTATCATAAAATTAGACAAACTTCATGTTTTTTTTTCTTTTTTTTTCCTTCAACTTGAAAAAAAATACATTTTCATTAAATATAATAGAAAACAACCCATGGCTCTGATACCACTGTTGGGTTTTAGTATACTATAACATCCTATGGTGCACATACAACCCTAAATACCTTGGATCTATGTTTTCTCTATTATACATGCAAATGGTTTCCAAGGCATTAAACCTATAACTAGCATGCATTTGACATAAACCATATAATATACTAGTTTGGGAAACATACCTTTTATGTGGCTTGAAGTCTTGATGTATTTGGCCTTAAGAGCTTAGCACCAATAGTATGAAATGCCTCAAATGGAATCACAACACACCTAGGACAAAGGTGGCTCTTGAGAGAGAATTCCATGCACCAAAACACCTCCATATTTCTCTAAGAAAAGAAGTGGTGATTTTGGCTATGGAGTAACCTATTTATATGTAGGATTCCAAGGGTCATGGGTATAACCCATAATCCATACCCATGGATTTTATGATCCATGGTTCATGTGGCCCAAATCTTTATGTATCCATACATAAACTTGGTCCAACATGGATCATAAGCCCAACACATATAAATATAACTAATTATCATAATTAGTCCCCATAGATTTAATTAGTCTCTTTTGATCACTAAATTAATTCCAAATTAATTCTTGATCGATACTAATTGAAACATATGATTTCATATTAATATATTATAACTTATAATATATTAGTAAACCATAAATAACCTTCTCTCAAAAGTCCATCCTAACAAATTGTCCTGATGATATGCAACCCAAATGGACCATGCTACTCTCGGTTCAAGTACATACCAATAATAGTTATGGGCTTAGACATCTAATCCAACAACTCGAGTCTTATCTTTTTGCGAGACCACGTCAGTCAAGGGACTCACGTGCTGCGTGTACTTGCTTTTTATAGTATACCTTGTTCGCAGCAGTAGTCTTATAGGTAATACTAAAGTACTGAAACTCTGTAAAAGTTGCACGTTTATGTTTTTGTAACACTTTTATGATCTAGTATAACGCCTTTTATTCCAAGTAGTCCGACAATATCATGTAACAAGAGTCAATTCCATCCTCACTATGCTAGTTTCATGTGTAAATTCTTTTCTCCGAAATCGCCTTTCTAGCGAAGCCGTCATTCCAGAACTCCGAGGTACTCATGCATAGAGTACCTTATGTTTCGTATCCTTCCCGAAGACACTTCAGCAAACCTCCCCGGAGTACCACTCGTACAGTATGTCAAGTTCAACCCGAAGATCCATAAGGTTGATCTATCGCTGGAGAAGGTATACACAAGGGTGGTATATAATCAAGGTTCTACAGGCTTAGAATTGATGATTCCACTTTAACTTCTTTTCCTTGTTTGGATGTGAGCTTAAAGAAGAATCATTTATTCGACTGCCTTTTCAGTCTTAATTATATATGACTCGTATACACGAAGCTGTGATTGATGAATCAAATATGACTTCTGATATGAACTTTAGGACGGAGACTGCCCAAGACTACGAGTGTTCGTACTGCCATGCGGATAAACTTAGAATCCAATCAGATGCTTTTCCCACCAATCGAGACAATAGATTCAAATAGAACAGAAAACTCCCTGGATTACCTCCGCAACGTCAAGTCGAGTTCAGAATCGACTTAGTTCCAGGGGCTACCCCAGTAGCCAAATCGCCCTAAAGTCTAGCACCTACAGAGATGCAAGGACTGTCCTGTCAACTTAACGAACTGCTCAGCAAGGGCTTTATACGACCAAGCTTCTCACCCTGGGGAGCTCCAGTCTTGTTCGTCAAGAAGAAAGACGGATCGTTTCGTATGTGCATCGACTACAGGGAGCTCAACAAACTGACCGTCAAAAATCGTTATCCTCTGCCTCGTATAGACGATTTGTTCGACCAACTGCTCGGGGCGAATTACTTTTCGAAAATAGATCTGAGATCTGGGTATCGCCAGTTGCAAGTCCAAGTGGAGGATGTTCCGAAGACAGCCTTCCGAACTCGTTACGGACAGTAGGGGTTTGTAGTAGTACCATTCAGATTGACTAATGCGTCCGTAGTATTCATAGAATTAATGAATAGGGTATGTCGTCCTTACTTGGATCAGTTAGTCATCGTCTTCTTAGATGACATACTTATCTACTCTCGTAGTAAGGAAGAGCATAGTAAGCATCTACGTCAGGTTCAGATGAGATGTATATGGATCTTAAAAAGCTATACTGGTGGCCTAACATGAAAGCGGAGATTGCTACCTTCGTGAGTAAATGCCCTACTTGCGCCAAGGTCAAGGTCGAATACTATAAACCCTCAGGTCTACTACAACAGCCGGAGATACCGGAATGGAAGTGGGAGCGGATCACTATGGATTTCATAACCAACTTGCCCAAGACAACGGGTGGACTTGATACCATATGGGTCATCGTCGACAGATTGACCAAATCCGCACACTTCCTGCCTATCAAAGAAACAGACAAGATGGAGAAGCTTACAAGAACCTACGTACGGGAGATTGTACGACTGCACGGTATTCCCATATCTATTCTCCCGGACAGAGATAGTAGATTCACTTCGAGATTCTGGCAGTCGCTACAAAGTTCCCTAGGAACTAGGCTGGACATGAGTACAGCCTACCATCCACAGACCGACGGACAAAGTGAGAGGACTACCCAAACCTTGGAAGATATGTTGCGAGCCTGTGGGATCGACTTTGGGAAAGCATGGGATACTCATTTATCCCTTGTCGGATTTTCCTACAACAACAGTTACCACATGAGCTTAAAGGCTGCTCCATTCGAGGACCTCTATGGCCGAAAGTGCAGATCCCCTCTGTGTTGGGTTGAGGTGGGTGATACCGAGTTAGCTAAAGGAAAATGTTCTTGAAAGCACTCTCATGGGTCCGGAGATCATTCGGGAAACGAAAGAGAAGATCGTTCAGATTCTTGAACGATTGAAAGCCTCTAAAGACCGACAGAAAAGCTACGCAGATAAACGAAGGAAACCGTTGGAATTCCAGGTGGGCGACCATGTTCTATTGAAGGTCTCACCCTGGAAGGGCTTAATACGCTTTGGAAAGCGTGGAAAGCTAAATCCAAGATACATAGGTTCTTTCGAGATTCTCGCAAGAATCGGCCCTGTAGCTTACAAACTTAACTTACACTGCGAGCTCAGTAATGTACATTCTACTTTCCACGTCTCGAACTTGAAAAAATGTCTGTCCGACGAGACTCTTGTAATCCCACTCGACGAGATCGAGATCAACGAGAGCCTCAACTTCGTGGAAGAACCTGTAGAGATCATGGACCGGGAGCTCAAGCAAACGAAACAAAGCTGTATCCCAATAGTGAAGGTTCGCTGGAACGCCAAGCGAGGAGTTGAATTCACTTGGGAGCGAGAGGATCAGATGAAACTGAAATATCGTCGTCTTTTTAATTAGTTATTTGTAACTACTTATTTGCTTAAACTCTAATTTCGGGACGAAATTCCGTCTAACGGGGGGATGATGTGACAACCTGAAATTTCTATTCTGTACAACCAGTCACTTCAATAGAAGTCAGAACTGTTTCTGCTAACTATTAAGCTTTTTGGAGTCAGTTTGAGTGTTTTAAAGCTTAGTACTTCAAGAGATAACAGGAGAGAGGATACCCTAGGGTTTATTGTGCACCAATAAAGTCCCAAAACTCCAAGAGTTTGGAGTTTACGGCCTAAACATGGTGTTTACGGCCGTAAACCTCATGGGGTATAAATATGGCACTTAGCCATTTTTACCACTTTTTCACATTTTCAAGAACTAGAACTCAAATCCTCTCAAGTATCATCCGATTTTCCTTCTTGATCTTCAACTTTGTAAGTGTTTCTTGCCCTAATTAGTTGATATATTACTTAATCTAGTGATCTTACATGATTCCATCCGTGAAATCATTCCATTTGTGTAGATCTTCAAGTGTTCTTAGTTTCACCAAGAACACACACTAGTGTTCTTGGACTTTTAACACCCTTTCAAGCT
The DNA here is from genome assembly GCF_052849685.1 of Lactuca virosa. NCBI lineage: Eukaryota > Viridiplantae > Streptophyta > Magnoliopsida > Asterales > Asteraceae > Lactuca > Lactuca virosa. Next base: position 385,686,200 of record NC_136429.1, read on the forward strand.
TCTACATAGTAAGTACTCTTACCTTGGCTTGTCATAAGGCTTGTTACACTTCTTAATCATCTAGAAAACACAAAGAAACACAAGATCAAAGGTGTTTACAGTCCAAACATGTTCTTGGACCATAAACCCTAATGAAAGGGCCATTGTGTGCCCTAGTCCCTTACCAAGCCTTGGATACTAGTCTAGATCCCATCCTTGATGTGCTTACGACTTTAAACATCAAAAAACCATGAACCATTAGAGTTTATGGCCGTAAACTCATGGATAAATGGTCCATGGGCCGTAAACTCTACAAAGGGGTGAAATGTTGCCACAATCACTTCCTAAGGATTAGACTTGAAGTAAGGATGCTTCATTATGACTTTTAGGACTTCAAAACACAAAATGGTAGAAGTACCATGGGTTTACGGCCGTAAACTCATGGGTTTACGACTGTAAACTCAATGAGAGTTGGTCCCAAAACCGTAAACTCCAAAAGAGTTTACCCTTGGACCCTAAACTCAATAGCCAAGCCCTACAACCCTTAGATGCAATCCTTAGTACGTATAGCACTTGAATCAAGTGTTTACATGTCCTAGGATGTCTTAACTTGGTTAATTAGTTTTTTAGTGACTAATTGGATTCATATATGTGTTATTATATGTTAACTAGGATCCTTGTGTGTGCTCAAGTCTTCACTTGACACTTAGCATCCTATAACATACGTTCATCCAAACCACTCACTATAGGTGAGTTCATACCCCTTAATTTACCTTTTAAATGTTTTTAAATGCTTTTGTTGGGGGGGGATACAAGTTGATCTATTATAGTTATTATATCAATCACATGTGATTAATAACTACCAGCCTAGTGTATTTCTTACTTTTCAAACTGTGTTTTCGAACAAACTACTTCAAACTGTATTACATACTCTTTTACTTACCAAATGCTTTTATCAAACTCTTTTACATGTCAAATACATTTACTTAAACTCTTTTAAACTTATATTTTGTTAAATGTATATCTTTATAGATATAGTTATATAAGTAGGATTGAAAGGACTTAGGACTGATAACTCACCTTACCTCCTGTTCCTCGTTTGGTTGTGGACTTAGGGTATTGGTTATTTGTCCGAAGGTCGTTTGAATCCTAGTTATATATTATGTATATGTATATAGATATAAACGTTCCTTCTTTCTATTCAATACCTTTGGGTAGCAAGGGTATACTAACATGTTCATACATACAAACATATTACTAGTAAACTATAATAGGTGTAGTTTAGGAAGATACTAATACTATTACTAGAACAATGAAACATACAATTGAGTCAGTTCATACATGTGTCAATACACACTATGTTGTGAAACAAACAATCACATACAGAGAGAGAACATACAATACAGCTAGTACATACTATACATTATACAAGAAAACATACATGCTAGAAAGAGAGAGAAAAAACAATACCATACAGAGAGAACATACATACATACTAGACAGAGAGAGAACATACAATACAGCTAGTACATACAATACATTCACAAGTGCACTAATACAGTTATGTGAGCCACGTAACGGGGCATGGCATCACCTTTCATGGCTCGTTTTGTATCCAGAATCTCCTTAAATGGAGAGCGTTGAGTTTGTGTATAGATCTATATTGGATTGACTATCCTACACCTTGCTGCTTGCTACAGTGGGACTTGCAAGTCTACGGGTGCCAAACGTCATTCCTTCCGACGTCTTACATCGTCGTGTTTATAGTCGGTAGTATGGTACAAGCCGATCACATGGTACTTTAAATAACAATTGGTTTAAGGTAGTTAGTACAGCAGTAGTTACTTAATACAACACTACAGTACTATTTCATTTTCCCATTCCATTCACTTTGTGATCTTCACACAATATATAGTAATGTAAAAACTATATTTTATGTTAATGTTAGTCAGATTTGGGAAAATACATACTCTTACAAGAGACACACACACGACCACTAGATGCCTTGGTAGAAGGCTACTGTTAGTAGGAAACATATGGTTTTCTAGGAGATTCAAACCAATTACAAACATTCACAAACTTTTACAAACTTACACATCACATACTTACAAACACTTTCATACAAATACAGACACTAAAATACTTATGATCTCACCAGCTTTAAAGCTGATACTCTCTTTCAAAATAACTTGTATTCTCAGGTCACCAGTAGACAGGTACCGATGCAGGGTTTAGAGAAGATGGAGCTCGTTCAAGACTCATCTTTCATTTTGATTTATATTTTTGGTGTCTATTAATCTTGACAGAACACACTTGTATGAAATTATATTATTAGTGCAATGGATGATGTTGCTTGTTTACTACTATGCATTGTTGTGATACTATACATGACGTCCTCCACCCCCGAACGATTCCGCCGTTCCAGTTTTGGGGTGTGACACCTTAGTTTATACACTATGTTTATATATAAAACTAATACCTAATAGGTAGTTGGATGTGTGCTTTCCCCCTTACTCCCTGTTCCTCGTTTGGTTGTGGGCTTAGGGCAGATTCACCCAGTTAACTTTCTATCCGCTATTAGATTATATATATCAGTATAACCTAAGCTATTATAAAAGTAGTCACTGAGGTCACCATTTTATTATAAGAAATAAGGGTTTTCTTAAAGAACTTTTCATTAGATCCAAAGGAACCATTACAATTAACTCCATGAGTAACAAGTGTTTACACTAGGATTATATACGACGATGATCTAACAACCAATGGGATGTGTTCTATCCGCTTTAATTTCTGTTCCTCGTTTGGTTGTGAGCTTAGGGCAGATGCGCACAATCCATTGTTTTTTTACTCTGAGCCTTATATAACTCGTATCCGCTTAGTACCCATAGAAAGGGTTGTAGTGTCATTTTACTTAAACTTCCATCAAAGTAGTAAATATAGGATTTTCTAGAGGAAAAGGCGAACTTTTCAAAACAGAACTTACAACTTAAAACATTTTACAACTACATGTTACAACTACATTTTTAACACCATTTTACATCTACATTTTCAACAAAACTTTACAACTTACACACATCACTAAACTCTTATGAACTCACCAGCTTAATTAGTGATCAACTCTTTCAAATAACTCGTATTCTTAGGAGACTATTAGACAGGTTCTCGTGCTGGGGATTCAGAAGATGGAGCATTATAGCTTCAAGTCTTGTTTTGTTATTTGTGTTTGAATTATATGTTTTGTGAACACACACAATGTAAAACACTTTCTTTCGAAATGAAATGGTTGTTCATTACTTGCTTACCATATACATATCTCGTGATACTAAACATGACGTCCTCCACCCCTGAACGATTCCGCCGTTCCGGTTTTGGGGTGTGACACTTGTGATTTCGGATGATCCCTTGTCCATTTTGTTAATGGAGGATAACTCAAATCATATTCAGGAGTAATTTCATTATTAACTTCTTCAAATTCCAAATGATCATCATTATCATTCTTTTTTTATCTCACCCCTTGACATCAACATCAAATGAATAATCCTGCCCCTAAAAATGATCATTGTTAGTTAAATTGTTCCCCTGGAAACAATCATAATTAAGAACATTCTCCCTTTAAAAATGAGTATCATTAATTTGATTTGCAGTTAAAGTGGATACTGCTTCAGTTTTTTGAACTTAAGTAGTTTCCATACGCTCCCATCAACTGGACTATTCTTAGAATTAACTGGTGTGGACATATCTTCATCAACATGAACTTCAAAATTTGCGATTGCTTCATCAAAAAATTTCATAAAATCATCTTCTTGATTTTGAAAAGCTTTTGAGTCAGAGGAGATTGCCTTTTCAGGTATAAAATAGATTCATAAAATCTTCATACAATGTCATGAGAAGGATTATATTTGAACACAACAAAGGAAAGATTTCTCTATATGGAGCAACATTTGTTTGGAATGATTTAATACTTGTAATCAAACGAAACATAATAACTTTCTTCAATCTTCTTTGATTTCTTATTCGGCACTCACTATGCTTTTGATGTAAGAGAATAGCCCTAGAATATGACTTCATCAGCTTTAACAACAAACTTGTTGCGTTGTTTCTTCGAATTGAAAAGAAAGCATCTGGAGCCAAAAATATGAAAGGATTTCACATTAGGTTTGAGATTATTCACAATATAATAAGGATTAATTATAAATCTCTTATTAATGTAAGAACGATTTTTATTAAATCATGTTGCTCCGATCGCTTCAGCCTAGAAATACAAAGGAAGATTTGGTAATGATAACATTACCCGCGCAATTTCACAAAGAGAACGGTTTCACCTTTCAACTACACCATTTTGTTGTGGAGTGTAAGGTGATGAGAAATTATGAATAATTCCTTTTTTCTTCAAGAAATCACCATTGCTTGGTTTTTGAACACAATTTCATTGTCACTTTGTCACACCCCGAAACCGATGGCGGAAACGTTCCGGGGCGGAGGACGTCATGCGTAGTATCACAACAGTTGTATCATAGTAAGCGAAGTAAAGACAACCATTACATTATAATATGAATATTTACATTGTTCAAAAACATGGTTTATACAAAACAATATATAACATAAGTAAAAGACGTGACTCCAAAATGCTCCGTCTTCTCCAAAAGTTGGCAAGGGTACCTGTCTAATGTTGCCCTGAGAATACAAGTAGTTTTAAAATATCAGCATAAAGTTGGTGAGTTCATAAGCGTTTAGTTATGATGAAAGAAATGTTTCTTTCATCCTTTGAAAAGCGTTTCCCATGAAAATTCTATATTTTCTTATGAAAGATGTTTGACTATCCAATCGTTATTTGTTTAACAACATGTTTATGAAAAGTTGAGTTATCCCAGGAAAATGCTATATTTTCCTTAAAAGTTGATAGTTGGTTAACAGTTCTGGAATGAGGTGTACAAGTATCTACCATACTTGTATCGTTAGATGTAGTTTCCTTGAAAAGCCCTTTTTGTTCTCTGTGAGATGTATTAGCCTTATTACATAAATAAAACTAATAAATAGATAGTGAAATAGATCCTAAGGGTATTATCAATACCCTCTAGTAATCAAATCGATTATCACTTTGAGGTTAGTTCACTCGTTTCATTATTACCAAAGTAAATCTCTGTTATCTAGGTTGCGAGTTTTATAACCATACATTAAACTAGATATGGCACGAAACGGGGGCCAATATCCTTTTATGACTTTGTCACCCGTAGACCTGACGCTCCCACTGTAGCTAGCAGCGAGGTGCGGGATAGTCAGTCTCGTATAGATCTATACACAATAGTCACGCTCTCCCTACAAGAGATTCTGGTTACAAGGGGTAGTCCTACACTCACGAATCCGGTTGAGTGTTACCAAGGACGTGTCTCCAACTTAAAATAACAAATTTACAAGTAATAATATAGAAAATTATGTTTATGGTTTGTATGAATCCTTTGCAAAATATCACATTTTATGAGAAGATTCACAAGTTCCTTGCTTTAGTTTTGAAAACTGTTTCTACGAGTTGATTTCTTAATCGTTTGGTAAAACTGTTTTCTGTGTTAAAAGCATATTGCATATGTAAGTATTTTATACGAAATAATATACTTTAAGTACAAGTTTCCTTGTACTTTTGCTTGTATTCTCCCCCTGAAAACATGAAAAAACTCGGAAAAAGGCGTAAGGGTATGAACTCACCGTTTGACGTAGGATCTGAGTGTATGATCGGTTACGAGTGCTGAGTGTCAACCGATGTTTAGTACGCAAGTGGATCCTATTAACATGTGATAACGCATATGTGTGTTAGAATTAGGGTGTTTCTTGACTAAACATGACGTGAAACTACCCTAAAGACTTGGAAATGCTTGTCGGGACCCTATATGATCAAACAAGGGAGGTGTACGGCCAAAAGAGTGTGTGTGCGGCCAGGATGTGCGGTCAGCATGTGTGTGCGGTTGCACACAGGAGTGTGTGGCCGTACAAGAGGCGTGCGTCTCCTCTTGCCCTATCGTTAGCACTCTCCCTGTGCCACCTGCTGTTGTTGCCTTGGGGCAGTTTCTCTTGTAGTGCCCGACTTCTCCACAACCATAACAGGCTTGACCGACGCCTGTTCCAGATGCCTGATTGGTTGCTTGGACTGGTGTCTTGCAAAATCTAACTGTGTGCCCCTTTTTGCCACAGTTAGTGCATGACATTTTACGACATGGGCTGGGGATATAATGGAAATTGCACTTGTCGCACCGAGGAAGGGTACCAGCATATTTACCGGTAGGTGCTTGAGTGGCAGGAGTAGCGGCAGGAGTAGTAGTAGCGTGGACTGCCACCGTTTGCTGTTTCTTTGAGGGCTCCTGTGAAGACTGGCCCTTCCGCTGCTTCCTGAACTTTTTTTTCTCACCACTCCCTTTTGCTGGCTCAGGAGCGGTTGCCACTTTATCAAGATCAACTCCATGATCTATGAGAGTTTGTGCCAGGCACTTAGCGCTGTCAAAGGTGTTTGGCCTAACAGCCCCGACGTTTCCTTTGGTGGGTTGTGTCAGTCCCCAAATGTATCTCTCTATTTTCTTGCTTTCCGGGGTGACCATTCCCGGAAAAAGAAGCGCTAGGTCTTCAAACCTAGAAGTGTAGGCAACAATGTCGGATTCCTTCATCCTTAGGTTCCAGAGTTCGTGCTCTAGTTTCTGCATCTCGCCTGTGGGCAGTACTCAGCTAACATGAGTTCCTTTAAACTTTTCCAACCCATAGCATTTGCCACTGGCAGGGTTAGGGATTTTACACGGCCATTCCACCAGGTCAGTCCCCTGTTGGCGAAAGTGCAAGCGGCGAATTTTACTTTGTTGGCCTCAGAACAGGAACAGATTTCGAAAATGGACTCGATTTTCTCGAACTATTGAGTCAGGGCAATAACACCTCCTTTGCCGTCAAAAGATGTGGGTTTCGCGTTCATGAAGTCCTTATAGGAGCACTCCTTTTGGTGTCCTTGACCACCTTCTTGATTTTGGGGATGAGTACCACTTCCTTGCCCACCAGATCCGCCAGAATTAATCTGTGACATAGCTGTCACAGCCCGCTAAAGCGGAAATACGGGGCGTGGCAGTACAAAGGGTCTCATAGCAAAAGTTAAAAGACAACACCAACCATAGTATTAAAAATCATTACAAATTTACAATGAGTTTGAACAACTTTTTAAAAGAGATTACAATGTATTTAAAAGTCAACAGATGCAAATGCTCCTACAAGTGTTGTGTCTCTACGTGCCTCTTACTAGATGATTCCTAAAAAAACATGTAAAACGAGCGTCAACTACAAAAATAGTTGGTGAGTACTCACATATTTAAAAATAATATTGGTTTCATAAATCGAAATAAAAATTTTGATAAAAGTTTCCACGAATAAAAATATATTGCCAAAATAAGTAAATAAGTTTGCATAAACAAAGTTCGTTGTCATCATGAGAGATAAAGTATGTTGCTCAAATGAGATGCAATGTTCATATTCTCATGGGAAATAAAGTTCGTTACTAAAACGAGTAAACAAGTTTCATTGCTAAAATAAGTATATAAGTTTCGTTGATAAAATGAGTATACAAGTTTCGTTACTAAAATATGATATAAGATTCGTATATGCATCAAGTTTCCATTCATGAGTTCACAACCCAAGCCTAATGACCGTTCCTGCCCCCATTCCATCATGTTCATGGTTCCCATGATGTCAGTTCATGGAAATATGCACTCGCGGTTCCGGGCGAGTGGGGGCTGTCGACCCCAAATAGCGCTATCCATAAGACCATCGGCACGAATATGAATTAATAGGTTGTATCGGTTCTCCGGGGACTTAATCGTACAAGTTCATAACACCAAATTCATAGTACAAGTTCATAATACAAGGTTCATACAACAAAGTTCATATCATATAGTTCATAGCACAAGTTCATAAAATAATGTTCATAGAAATTGTAGCATGCTTTCCACCCCAAAACATTAAAAACGTAAAATATGGGCTATGAATACTCACAATATGCAAAATATAGCAACCAAGTTTATACGAGTCAAATAAATACAATGAACATAGATAGTTTAAGACATGCTTTCCCACCCCCAAAACATTTAAAAGAAACCGAAAATAGGGGAGTCGTGAATACTCACAATACATTGAGATGATGTTATTTCTGCCTCGAACTACGTTCCACGTGTACCACTCCCGATTCCTACAATAATGGTATTTGCTAGTGAGTCTTTAATCGAAATCTAACACTAGTATACTTACTACTACAATAGAATTATCCCAATATTGTGTCAAAATTTAGTAATGATAAGTTACAAAAATTTTTTCTGTGAAAATTAAATTTCAATGAATCAATTGTTATATAACAATTTAAGTGGAAAATTGTCATTATTGAAATGTTAATATTTAACATTTTAAGAAGTGTTCTAATGATTAAATATTCAAAAACTAAATCAATTTAGTTCTAAATTTCCCAAACTTTGTATTTCAGTTTTAATTGAAGTCAAAGACCTTAAGATAAATTTTCTTGAATTTTTGATTTGTCTAACTATTTTTCACCATTTAATTCCTTGAATAATCATAAAATCATGGAAAAATAGTAAATTATCATGAAAAATTCTTATAATTTTTGTGTAACTGTTTTACAGTGTACATAATCTGGGAAAATTATTAATATGTGTTTTCAAAAAGTTTAACACAATTTTTATGATTTGTGTACATTTAAGTGTATTAAATCTTGGGAAAATAGAAGAAAACTAGCATACCGAAGATAAAAATCATCAAAATTTTTATTTATCATCCTAACATATTATAAGAGTTTCTGGTAAATTTTTATTAATTTTGGATGAGTAAAACTATTTTCCTGTTTTTAATCCATTAAAAACACAAAAATCATGGAAAAATAGATATACACTTTGAAAAATTCCCAAAATATTTTTCTGAGTCTTAAATACAGGGTACAAGCTGCGAAAAATAAGAAATAATATTTTCACATTCCCTAAAGTGGTTTTACGATTTATTAGAGCAAAATAAAAAGAAAATTAAAAACCATACTAAACAGTAACAAAAGTCATTGAAACTTCATGGGGAATGTTTATTAAGTGAAAGGATCATCCAAGAATTTTTCCAGAACTTATTTACTAGTGTAAGTATTTTATATGATTTAACACTCTATTTTCTTATTATTTTCATATAAAAATAAAGGGAATATATATTGAGCTGAAAATTTCCAAAATGCATCTTCATACAATTTAATAACAATGAAAAATTGTTTTCTTATTTTTGATGTTGAAAACCATGCCTAAAGGCTCAATAAATTATAGAGAAAACTTGGTTCTTGTGATTTATGTAAAGATTATTGATGTTAGTATGATAATTTTTGCAACATGTTACAAAGACTTTTGAATCAAGATCTTTTTGTACCTATTAATACATGATATTAAGAGTTCAAAATAATTTTTGAATGACTTTTAGTGATGAATAAGTCCTTTGAACATGCAACACAAAACAAATGTTCATAAGGAAAGTGCTGTTTGAGCAACAGTTTTGTAAAAATTGGTAAAAATCGAAATATTGGAATTTTACAGTGAGGTCAGATGGGTTTGAAAGCTAACTCAAAATATTATATTTCAGAATTAGAATCACGAATTTTGGTTAAGAAATGAGTGAGATATGGCAGTTTAAAGTCAGGTAAAGAAATCTGGCAGATTGCATGCATGATGATTGGTTAGAAAAGTGAGTTTTCATCATTTCCTTGAGTAAATCTTTTGAAGTATTTTAAATATATCATGATAAACTCATATTTTAGTCATGTTTCCAGAGATCAAAAGATTAAAACGTATCAAAATGTATACATGCATTTATGAACAAAATTTTGTTTCTCAAAAACTCTTAACTTGAGTTTGATGTTTTAATCCTTAAAATCGATTTTTGCACTAAGATCATGAACATGCAACCTTGTTTATCATACATGCATGGTGTTAAAACACATCCATCATGTTCTAAAAACCATTTTAACAAAAATAAAACAAGTTTGAAGAAGATGAAGAAGGAGAAAGTGTAAGAAAAAAGAGCAAAACTTAAAGGAAAAGTGAAGTAGAAATCGATTTTACCTTCAAGAATACCACAAGATGATGAAGATTTCGAGTTTGAGGAGTGTTCTTAGGTTTGTTTTCTGGAAAATTTCATGGTTCTTAGAGGGAGGAAGAGAGAATGGAGTGGTGTTTGGAGAGAAAAATTAGAGAGAAGGTAGAGAGAGTTGTCTAGAGAGAGAAAGAAGAGAGATGTGTGTGTGTTGGAGAATGAGAGTGTGAGAGAGAGATATGGGGAGAGAGGGATCCGAATTTTTTTAGTATAATACCCTTTCTCATTCATTTTCTTTTATAAAATTTAAGTTCTTTTATAAAATATCTCAATTTTTATATAAAATGTGCACTAAAATCAAGTTTTTATTCATAAAACCTTGATTTTTGATTTATAAATTAAGGGTAAATGTTAATGAGTTAAATTTTATTTTCCTTGATTATATTTCCCTGAATTTAATTGTTTTAGGATAATATTGTGAGTTTCATAACTATTTTTATAGAATTCTTGATGTCAAATTTTATAAAATTTAGGTTTTAGGGTTTTTAGGGTTTTGAGAATTAATAAATCTTTAGATATCAAAATCAATAGAATCTTTGAGACTTCAATTTATCTTATGGTATTATAACTCTTTTTTAGTTATAAATAATATTTGTAACTTATTTTATCGGTTTATTGGCATTCTATGTAGTGGTTTCGAGATTCAAACGAAATTGAGGAAATCAAGTATACTAGTCCTAGTTTTCAACTCTGACTTAAGTTTCTATGAGGCTCCAACCTAATTTCTACTTCTAGGTCAAGTGCATAATGTGTGTATATGATTCATGAAAAGATGTTTGAGTCAAAGAGTGACCCAAATATGGATAGTCACTACAGTTAAGTAGTAGTAGAATTCACATATGAATGTGAAATCTAAGTACACTATCATCCGATCCTACTTGTTTCCAAGTTTCTAGTAGCTTATAACTTAGCTTCTATTTACTAAGTCTATTATGTGTCGTGCCTATATGTGCAACTAAGTTTATTCAAATCTAGAACCGACTCGAATTTTGACGGTTGTCACATTCTCCCCCGGTTGAAAGAATTTCGCCCCGAAATTCAATGCGTGACGTATTCTATTAGAACTCAGTCGAATACAATTATATAGCTGGAGAGGTGGTGACTTGCAGTGTTCTTTGATTATTCCGGGTTTATTTCCTCAAAGGAAGAACCCAATTCTTTAGCTATAGTCAAATTAATGTTTCCTTAATTTGAGTTCTACAATTTAGATTGCGAGAAATTAGGATCATGGAAATCATGATCCAAACATGGCGACCTAGTCGAAAAAGATCATCTAGTTAGATATTATCTGAATTAAGAGAGCTATAAGTTTAGCTGAAGCACTAACTGCACTGAGCGTTAAATCTGCATTGATCCTTAAGTCGCGTTCTAAATTAGCACTAAGTGTAAATTCGCCATCTAATAAAGAAGGGATTAAGAACAATTTATTCACTTCCGGGTTGGCTACTAAATAAGAAAAATATATATAATCTGAAATAAGAAGGGGTAGCACGAATGAAAAAGAATCGATCGAGGGTAAGTTCCTAAATATACACACTACGGGTAAGCAACGAAGTTTTGGTACCTCTCGAATGTAAAGGCTATTTAAGTGTCGTCTATAAAATAAGTTACGAAACGATCGAGGATTTCCGAAGCAATATTTACTACCACAGTTACTCTTACAATAATAAAACCTTATTCGAAAAATAAATATATTTAAAGAGTCATTTTTGCAAATGGAGGCGATGAAAGTTTATGTGAAATTAAATCACATTGTGTAGATAGCATTTTAAGTGCTTAGAAGTGATAAAAATCTCACTGTTATCAAAAAGTGTGTTTAGAAATGATAATTAATCTCACTATTATGAAAATGTGTAATAATTCCAAGATAGTGAAGATACATGTGTGGCGATCCAACAAAGTAGTAAAATATTATATAGATTAATTAAGGTTAAAGGTTTAAGTCGTCATTAAAGGAATTTGTATAGAAATATTTGTATTAAACTTTTGAGAAATTGTCCAATTGTCTAAGTCAGGACAAATTCAGCTTTACGAGGAGTCAGAATACTTATGAAAACAAGTTTGAGAGTTTAGGAACTCACTGAAAACTGCAAAGTAAAATACTATTTAAAGAAAGGTGTAAAAATGTTAATCTTTGAAAATAGTGCATTCATAGTTTAGTGTTTCTACAAAAATAATCATTTAGAGAATAGATAATCGTAAAATTCAAAACTTTTGATGTATTTAAAGAAAAGAAGAAACATAAGGAAATATATCCTTCACATATATGTTCCGGATATAGAAAAATTATAAGCATAGGAGTATTCATCTTGTGTATTAATTATAAGGAAAAATACAATGAAACTTACATTTTAAATCAAATTTCCGAATTTGGAATGAAAGAGCAAATGCAAAGAATGATTACTTGTTTACTGTAGATTTCAAAATAAAAACAAGATGTATATGATAAAAGGCGTAATTGAATATATTAAAGTTGACTAAATCAAAAGTATGCCTTACGACTATATACGTATTAATCGCTCAAAACGAAAGGGTAGACTTCTAGTCTTTATGTATACGAACATGATACTAGGAGAAGCAAAATAGACAGAAACAAAGTTAGACAATGTATTATGTTACTATTATGGGCGTGCGAGATCTAAAATAAAAAAGAGAGCGAGAAATCAAGTTCGGGGGAAAGAAAAAGGAAAGTAGCGGCGGCAATGATTGTTATTGTTAAAATTATAAGAACAATACATATAGGTAGATTTAAAACCAGGTTGAGATATATTTCAAACTTAAATATTTGATGTATGTTCATGATTAAATAGACATGTGGGAGTTTTAAAGTGTTTCCTAAATATTTATGAGTTATCTATTAAGTTAAACTCCATTTGTGAATAAGAAGACACACTAAAACTTGTAATTGAAAAATCTGACAACTTTGACCTTTTAGACTGAAGTTCAACCGTAGTTAAAACGGATAAGGTAAAGAATCAATATATTTAGAAGAGTAATTATATATTGTTGAGAGTGAATCACTAGAAATTTAACATTGAACACTATGTTTTGCAATGCAGTAAACGTCTAGAAAATTTATAGATTATATAAATAATTTGTAATAAAATATACAAATATGGTAAGTTTTAAAATGTAGGCATTAGTGATGTCTTGTAAAAAAATTCTGAAGTGAAAGGTTGTAAAAATACCATGTTGGGTTTCAAGAAAACACATTTAAGTAAAGTACAATGCCTAAATGAGAAAGTGGCCAAAAGAGCCAAAACAAAACTGGTTCGAAAGATCCGATGAAACTTATTCATATAATATGAACTTCAATGTCATATGTTTAAGTTTTCTAGCATAGCGTTTAAACACTTTTATAAAAGAAAATGTTTCTATGTTTTTCGAAAACATGTCAAAATGGTAAGCAAGGTTGAAAATGGTTTATATGCCCTTAAAAGCACATCTATCCATTGAAATGGATTTGAAATAGCAATGTTAAAACCAATATTGGTTAAATTGAGTTTTGAAGAAAGGTGTTAAGTTAAAGCAAGTTGTCAAAAGATTTTTAGCGAGAATATGGATCACACTGTTAGGAAATGTCTACTAAGTTGAATGAAGTGGTTATAAAATATTTTATTGATGATAAATAAAACCGATGAAGCAAAATAACTTTTCGATGGAAGATTAAGAAGTAAGGAATAAGTATGTTAGTGTAGCTGATCGTACCTAAATACTATGGCGAGTACAAGGCGAGTATAAGGCGAGTACCGATGTCTTTTTCCCCAAGATAAAGGACAAGAAGAATTGTTTGAAAAACGTTTTATGGCGTCAATGCAGTTTACGACCTTTTATAGAGGTCAAAGGGGCATCCTATGTTATGTTTTAAGCTCAAGGTGGAAACAACGTAGATCTAAATCATAGCGTAGTAATAAGGTCTCACGTATGGGTTAAACCTCCGTGTCTCCTCGTGAGTCGAATCCAGAATGCCCGCCAATGGTATCCAAGTGATTACTTAGTGGCGACTAATCTACCTCCTTACGCGATGCTCCAATTATCATTCGTGTCGGTATCGAAACGCTTTTTCCTAGTTGTAACTCTAGTAAGAAGACGATGAAGTTGTATGGAGGAATAACTGATATAGGTTTCGACTTAAGATTATTAATAGTGTGTATCTAGCTGCTAACCTTACATCTAAAGTCAAAATCTACCGAGGAATACTCATTCTCAGTACTAAGTGCATTGCTCCTAGAGTGGCAAGTGATATAACCTAAGTGGTTAACCTAGCACTTGATAAGGGATAAGAATATTTCTGAATAAAGGCATTGTTATAAAAGTGCACTTAGTTTGTAAGTGTATCTAGATGAATGCCTATAATATGCAATGCCCGTACGCACACCAAAAAAATTTTGTTTTTCAAAAGCTTAAGTTGAAAATTGTTTTGAACATAATTCTACTATAACCATTCCAGCCTCACATTAACTTTCCTTAATTAAGCATAATTGGCCAGGCTATACTTAATTAAAGTCCAATAATGCGTACTCGAATTAGTTATACCAGTAGTATGTTCAGTATTTAAAAAAAAAAGTTTAGAAATTTTTTGGCTATAGTTGTGGTTCTCCAAAGGAAAATCAGTATTCTCTATAACCTTCGGCTCTGATACCATTTCTGTCACACCCCGCTAAAGCGGAAATACGGGGTGTAGCAGTACAAAGGGTCTCATAGCAAAAGTTAAAAGACAACACCAACCATAGTATTAAAAATCATAATAGTGAGGTCAGATGGGTTTGAAAGCTAACTCAAAATATTATATTTTAGAAAAAGAATCACAAATTTTGGTTAAGAAATGAGTGAGATATGGAAGTTTAAAGTCAGGTAAAGAAATCTGGCAGATTGCATGCATGATGATTGGTTAGAAAAGTGAGTTTTCATCATTTCCTTGAGTAAATCTTTTGAAGTATTTTAAATATATCATGATAAACTCATATTTTAGTCATGTTTCCATAGATCAAAAGATTAAAACTTATCAAAATGTATACATGCATTTATGAACAAAATTTTGTTTCTCAAAAACTCTTAACTTGAGTTTGATGTTTTAATCCTTAAAATCGATTTTTGCACTAAGATCATGAACATGCAACCTTGTTTATCATACATGCATGGTGTTAAAACACATCCATCATGTTCTAAAAACCATTTTAACAAAAATAAAACAAGTTTGAAGAAGATGAAGAAGGAGAAAGTGTAAGAAAAAGAGCAAAACTTGAAGGAAAAGTGAAGTAGAAATCAATTTTACCTTCAAGAATACCACAAGATGATGAAGATTTCGAGTTTGAGGAGTGTTCTTGGGTTTGTTTTCTGGAAAATTTCATGGTTCTTAGAGGGAGGAAGAGAGAATGGAGTGGTGTTTGGAGAGAAAAATTAGAGAGAAGGTAGAGAGAGTTGTCTAGAGAGAGAAAGAAGAGAGATGTGTGTGTGTTGGAGAATGAGAGTGTGAGATAGAGATATGGGGAGAGAGGGATCCAAATTTTTTTAGTATAATACCCTTTCTCATTCATTTTCTTTTATAAAATTTAAGTTCTTTTATAAAATATCTCAATTTTTATATAAAATGTGCACTAAAATCAAGTTTTTATTCATAAAACCTTGATTTTTGATTTATAAATTAACGGTAAATGTTAATGAGTTAAATTTTATTTTCCTTGATTATATTTCCCTGAATTTAATTGTTTTAGGATAATATTATGAGTTGCATAACTATTTTTATAGAATTCTTGATGTCAAATATTATAAAATTTAGGTTTTAGGGTTTTTAGGGTTTTGAGAATTAATAAATCTTTAGATATCAAAATCAATAGAATCTTTGAGACTTCAATTTATCTTATGGTATTATAACTCTTTTATAGTTATAAATAATATTTGTAACTTATTTTATCGGTTTATTGGCATTCTATCTAGTGGTTTCGAGATTCAAACGAAATTGAGGAAATCAAGTATACTAGTCCTAGTTTTCAACTCTGACTTAAGTTTCTATGAGGCTCCAACCTAATTTCTACTGCTAGGTCAAGTGCATAATGTGTGTATATGATTCATGAAAAGGTGTTTGAGTCAAAGAGTGACCCAAATATGGATAGTCACTACAGTTAAGTAGTAGTAGAATTCACATATCAATGTGAAATCTAAGTACACTATCATCCGATCCTACTTGTTTCCAAGTTTCTAGTAGCTTATAACTTAGCTTCTAGTTACTAAGTCTATTATGTGTCGACCCTATATGTGCAACTAAGTTTATTCAAATCTAGAACCGACTCGAATTTTGACGGTTGTCATATTCTCCCCCGGTTGAAAGAATTTCGCCCCGAAATTCAATTCGTGACGTATTCTATTAGAACTCAGTCGAATACAATTATATAGCTGGAGAGGTGGTGACTTGCAGTGTTCTTTGATTATTCCAGGTTTATTTCTTCAAAGGAAGAACCCAATTCTTTAGCTATAGTCAAATTAATGTTTCCTTAATTTGAGTTCTACAATTTAGATTGCGAGAAATTAGGATCATGGAAATCATGATCCAAACATGGCGACCTAGTCAAAAAAGATCATATAGTTAGATATTATCTGAATTAAGAGAGCTATAAGTTTTGCTGAAGCACTAACTGCACTGAGCTTTAAATCCGCATTGATCCTTAAGTCGCGTTCTAAATTAGCAGTAAGTGTAAATTTGCCATCTAATAAAGAAGGGATTAAGAACAATTTATTTACTTCCACGTTGGCTACTAAATATGGAAAATATATATAATCTGAAATAAGAAAGGGTAGCACGAATGAAAAAGAAGCGATCGAGGGTAAATTCCTAAAGATATGCACTACGGGTAAGCAACGAAGTTTTGGTACCTCTCGAATGTAAAGGCTATTTAAGTGTCGTCTATAAAAAAAGTTACGAAACGATCGAGGATTTCCGAAGCAATATTTACTACCACAGTTACTCTTACAATAATAAAACCTTATTCGAAAAATAAATATATTTAGAGAGTCATTTTTGCAAATGGAGGCGATGAAAGTTTATGTGAAATTAAATCACATTGTGTAGATAGCATTTTAAGTGCTTAGAAGTGATAAAAGTCTCACTGTTATCAAAATGTGTGTTTAGAAATGATAATTAATCTCACTATTATGAAAATGTGTAATAATTCCAAGATAGTGAAGATACATGTGTGGCGATCCAACAAAGTAGTAAAATAATATAGAGATTAATTAAGGTTAAAGTTTTAAGTCGTCATTAAAGGAATTTGTATAGAAATATTTGTATTAAACTTTTGAGAAATTGTCCAATTGTCTAAGTCAGGACTAATTCAAGTTTACGAGGAGTCAGAATACTTATGAAAACAAGTTTGAGAGTTTAGGAACTCACTGAAAACTGCAAAGTAAAATACTATTTTAAGAAAGGTGTAAAAATGTTAATCTTTGAAAATAGTGCATTCATAGTTTAGTGTTTCTACAAAAACAATCATTTAGAGAATAGATAATCGTAAAATTCAAAACTTTTGATGTATTTAAAGAAAAGAAGAAACATAAGGAAATATATCCTTCACATATATGTTCCGGATATAGAAAAATTATAAGCATAGGAGTATTCATCTTGTGTATTAATTATAAGGAAAAATACAATGAAACTTACATTTTAAATCAAATTTCCGAATTTGGAATGAAAGAGCAAATACAAATAAGGATTACTTATTTACTGTAGATTTCAAAATAAAAACAAGATGTATATGATAAAAGGCGTAATTGAATATATTAAAGTTGACTAAATCAAAAATATGCCTTACGACTATATACATATTAATCGCTCAAAACGAAAGGGTAGACTTCTAGTCTTTATGTATACGAACATGATACTAGGAGAAGCAAAATAGACAGAAACAAAGTTAGACATTGTATTATGTTACTATTATGGGCGTGCGAGATCTAAAATAAAAAAGAGAGCGAGAAATCAAGTTCGGGGGAAAGAAAAAGGAAAGTAGCGGCGGCAATGATTGTTATTGTTAAAATTATAAGAACAATACATATAGGTAGATTTAAAACCAGGTTGAGATATATTTCAAACTTAAATATTTGATGTATGTTGATGATTAAATAGACATGTGGGAGTTTTAAAGTGTTTCCTAAATATTTATGAGTTATCTATTAAGTTAAACTCCATTTGTGAATAAGAAGAAACACTAAAACTTGTAATTGAAAAATCTGACAACTTTGACCTTTTAGACTGAAGTTCAACCGTAGTTAAAACGGATAAGGTAAAGAATCAATATATTTAGAAGAGTAATTATATATTGTTGAGAGTGAATCACTAGAAATTTAACATTGAACACTATGTTTTGCAATGGAGTAAACGTCTAGAAAATTTATAGATTATATAAATAATTTGTAATAAAATATACAAATATGGTAAGTTTTAAAATGTAGGCATTAGTGATGTCTTGTAAAAAAATTCTGAAGTGAAAGGTTGTAAAAATACCATGTTGGGTTTTAAGAAAACACATTTAAGTAAAGTACAATGCCTAAATGAGAAAGTGGCCAAAAGAGCCAAAACAAAACTGGTTCGAAAGATCCGATGAAACTTATTCATATAATATGAACTTCAATGTCATATGTTTAAGTTTTCTAGCATAGCGTTTAAACACTTTTATAAAAGAAAATGTTTCTATGTTTTTCGAAAACATGTCAAAATGGTAAGCAAGGTTGAAAATGGTTTATATGCCCTTAAAAGCACATCTATCCATTGAAATGGATTTGAAATAGCAATGTTAAAACCAATATTGGTTAAATTGAGTTTTGAAGAAAGGTGTTAATTTAAAGCAAGTTGTCAAAAGATTTTTAGCGAGAATATGGATTACACTGTTAGGAAATGTCTACTAAGTTGAATGAAGTGGTTATAAAATATTTTATTGATGATAAATAAAACCAATGAAGCAAAATAACTTTTCGATGGAAGATTAAGAAGTAAGGAATAAGTATGTTAGTGTAGATGATCGTACCTAAATACTAAGGCGAGTACAAGGCGAGTATAAGGCGAGTATAAGGCGAGTACCGATGTCTTTTTCCCCAAGATAAAGGACAAGAAGAATTGTTTGAAAAACGTTTTATGGCGTCAATGCAGTTTACGACCTTTTATAGAGGTCAAAGGGGCATCCTATGTTATGTTTTAAGCTCAAGGTGGAAACAACGTAGAGCTAAATCATAGCGTAGTAATAAGGTCTCACATATGGGTTAAACCTCCGTGTCTCCTCGTGAGTCGAATCCGGAATGCCCGCCAATGGTATCCAAGTGATTACTTAGTGGCGACTCATCTACCTCCTTACGCGATGCTCCAATTATCATTCGTGTCGGTATCGAAACGCTTTTTCCTAGTTGTAACTCTAGTAAGAAGACGATGAAGTGGTATCGAGGAATAATTGATATATGTTTCGACTTAAGATTATTAGTAGTGTGTATCTAGCTGCTAACCTTACATCTAAAGTCAAAATCTACCGAGGAATACTCATTCTCAGTACTAAGTGCATTGCTCCTAGAGTGGCAAGTGATATAACCTAAGTGGTTAACCTAGCACTTGATAAGGGATAAGAATATTTCTGAATAAAGGCATTGTTATAAAAGTGCACTTAGTTCTAAGTGTATCTAGATGAATGCCTATAAAATGCAATGCCCGTACGCACACCAAAAAAAATTTGTTTTTCAAAAGTTTAAGTTGAAAATTGTTTTGAACATAATTCTACTATAACCATTCCAGCCTCACATTAACTTTCGTTAATTAAGCATAATTGGCCAGGATATCCTTAATTAAAGTCTAATAATGCGTACTCGAATTAGTTATACCAGTAGTATGTTCAGTATTTAAAAAAAAACGTTTAGAAATTTTTTGGCTATAGTTGTGGTTCTCCAAAGGAAAACCGGTATTCTCTATAACCTTCGGCTCTGATACCATTTCTGTCACACCCCGCTAAAGCGGAAATACGGGGCGTAGCAGTACAAAGGGTCTCATAGCAAAAGTTAAAATCAACACCAACCATAGTATTAAAAATCATTACAAATTTACAATGAGTTTGAACAACTTTTTAAAAGAGATTACAATGTATTTAAAAGTCAACAGATGCAAATGCTCCTACAAGTGTTGTGTCTCTACGTGCCTCTTACTAGATGATTCCTGAAAAAGCATGTAAAACGAGCGTCAACTACAAAAATAGTTGGTGAGTACTCACATATTTAAAAATAATATTGGTTTCATAAATCGAAATAAAAATTTTGATAAAAGTTTCCACGAATAAAAATATATTGCCAAAATAAGTAAATAAGTTTGCATAAACAAAGTTCGTTGTCATCATGAGAGATAAAGTATGTTGCTCAAATGAGATGCAATGTTCATATTCTCATGGGAAATAAAGTTCGTTAGTAAAAGGAGTAAACAAGTTTCATTGCTAAAATAAGTATATAAGTTTCGTTGATAAAATGAGTATACAAGTTTCGTTACTAAAATACGATATAAGATTCGTATATGCATCAAGTTTCCATTCATGAGTTCACAACCCAAGCCTAATGACCGTTCCTGCCCCCATTCCATCATGTTCATGGTTCCCATGATGTCAGTTCATGGAAATATGCACTCGCGGTTCCGGGCGAGTGGGGGCTGTCGACCCCAAATAGCGCTATCCATAAGACCATCGGCTCGAATATGAATTAATAGGTTGTATCGGTTCTCCGGGGACTTAATCGTACAAGTTCATAACACCAAATTCATAGTACAAGTTCATAATACAAGGTTCATACAACAAAGTTCATATCATATAGTTCATAGCACAAGTTCATAAAATAATGTTCATAGAAATTGTAGCATGCTTTCCACCCCAAAACATTAAAAACGTAAAATATGGGCTATGAATACTCACAATATGCAAAATATAGCAACCAAGTTTATACGAGTCAAATAAATATAATGAACATAGATAGTTTAAGACATGCTTTCCCACCCCCAAAACATTTAAAAGAAACCGAAAATAGGGGAGTCGGGAATACTCACAATACATTGAGATGATGCTATTGGTGCCTTGAACTACGTTCCACGTGTACCACTCCCGATTCCTACAATAATGGTATTTGCTAGTGAGTCTCTAATCGAAATCTAACACTAGTATACTTACTACTACAATAGAATTATGCCAATATTGTGTCAAAATTTAATAATGATAAGTTACAAAAAATGTTTCTGTGAAAATTAAATTTCAATGAATCAATTGTTATATAACAATTTAAGTGGAAAATTATCATTGTTGAAATGTTAATATTTAACATTTTAAGAAGTGTTCTAATGATTAAATATTCAAAAACTAAATCAATTTAGTTCTAAATTTCCCAAACTTTGTATTTCAGTTTTAATTGAAGTCAAAGACCTTAAGATAAATTTTCTTGAATTTTTGATTTGTCTAACTATTTTTCACCATTTAATTCCTTGAATAATCATAAAATCATGGAAAAATAGTAAATTATCATGAAAAATTCTTATAATTTTTGTGTAACTGTTTTACAGTGTACATAATCTGGGAAAATTATTAATATGTGTTTTCAAAAAGTTTAACACAATTTTTATGATTTTTGTACATTTAAGTGTATTAAATCTTGGGAAAATAGAAGAAAAATAGCATACAGAAGATAAAAATCATCAAAATTTTTATTTATCATCCTAACATATTATAAGAGTTTCTGGTAAATTTTTATTAATTTTGGATGAGTAAAACTATTTTTCCTGTTTTTAATCCATTAAAAACACAAAAATCATGGAAAAATAGATATACACTTTGAAAAATTCCCAAAATATTTTTCTGAGTCTTAAATACAGGGTACAAGCTGCGAAAAATAAGAAATAATATTTTCACATTCCCTAAAGTGGTTTTATGATTTATTAGAGCTAAATAAAAAGAAAATTAAAAACCATACTAAACAGTAACAAAAGTCATTGAAACTTCATGGGGAATATTTATTAACTTAAAGGATCATCCAAGAATTTTTCCAGAACTTATTTACTAGTGTAAGTATTTTATATGATTTAACAATCTATTTTCTTATTATTTTCATATAAAAATAAAGGAAATATATATTGAGCTGAAAATTTCCAGAATGCATCTTCATACAATTTAATAACAATGAAAAATTGTTTTCTTATTTTTGATGTTGAAAACCATGCCTAAAGGCTCAATAAATTATAGAGAAAACTTGGTCTTTTTGTACCTATTAATACATGATATTAAGAGTTCAAAATAATTTTTGAATGACTTTTAGTGATGAATAAGTCCTTTGAACATGCAACACAAAACAAATGTTCATAAGGAAAGTGCTGTTTGAGCAACAGTTTTGTACAAATTGGTAAAAATCGAAATATTGGAATTTTACAGTGAGGTCAGATGGGTTTGAAAGCTAACTCAAAATATTATATTTCAGAAAAAGAATCACGAATTTTGGTTAAGAAATGAGTGAGATATGACAGTTTAAAGTCAGGTAAAGAAATCTGGCAGATTGCATGCAGGATGATTGGTTAGAAAAGTGAGTTTTCATCATTTCCTTGAGTAAATCTTTTGAAGTATTTTAAATATATCATGATAAACTCATATTTTAGTCATGTTTCCAGAGATCAAAAGATTAAAACTTATCAAAATGTATACATGCATTTATGAACAAAATTTTGTTTCTCAAAAACTCTTAACTTGAGTTTGATGTTTTAATCCTTAAAATCGATTTTTGCACTAAGATCATGAACATGCAACCTTGTTTATCATACATGCATGGTGTTAAAAGACATCCATCATGTTCTAAAAACCATTTTAACAAAAATAAAACAAGTTTGAAGAAGATGAAGAAGGAGAAAGTGTAAGAAAAAGAGCAAAACTTGAAGGAAAAGTGAAGTAGAAATCGATTTTACCTTCAAGAATACCACAAGATGATGAAGATTTCGAGTTTGAGGAGTGTTCTTGGGTTTGTTTTCTGCAAAAGTTCATGGTTCTTAGAGGGAGGAAGAGAGAATGGAGTGGTGTTTGGAGAGAAAAATTAGAGAGAAGGTAGAGAGAGTTTTCTCGAGAGAGAAAGAAGAGAGATGTGTGTGTGTTGGAGAATGAGAGTGTGAGAGAGAGATATGGGGAGAGAGGGATCCGAATTTTTTTAGTATAATACCCTTTCGCGTTCATTTTCTTTTATAAAATTTAAGTTCTTTTATAAAATATCTCAATTTTTATATAAAATGTGCACTAAAATCAAGTTTTTATTCATAAAACCTTGATTTTTGATTTATAAATTAAGGGTAAATGTTAATGAGTTAAATTTTATTTTCCTTGATTATATTTCCCTGAATTTAATTGTTTTAGGATAATATTATGAGTTTCATAACTATTTTTATAGAATTCTTGATGTCAAATTTTATAAAATTTAGGTTTTAGGGTTTTTAGGGTTTTGAGAATTAATAAATATTTAGATATCAAAATAAATAGAATCTTTGAGACTTCAATTTATCTTATGGTATTATAACTCTTTTATAGTTATAAATAATATTTGTAACTTATTTTATCGGTTTATTGGCATTCTATGTAGTGGTTTCGAGATTCAAACGAAATTGAGGAAATCAAGTATACTAGTCCTAGTTTTCAACTCTGACTTAAGTTTCTATGAGGCTCCAACCTAATTTCTACTGCTAGGTCAAGTGTATAATGTGTGTATATGATTCATGAAAAGGTGTTTGAGTCAAAGAGTGACCCAAATATGGATTGTCACTACAGTTAAGTAGTAGTAGAATTCACATATCAATGTGAAATCTAAGTACACTATCATCCGATCCTACTTGTTTCCAAGTTTCTAGTAGCTTATAACTTAGCTTCTAGTTACTAAGTCTATTATGTGTCGTGCCTATATGTGCAACTAAGTTTATTCAAATCTAGAACCGACTCGAATTTTGACGGTTGTCACAATAGCGGCAGCCACAGTAGTAGTAACAGCTACCTGGAACATAACGGGATCGAACTAAGGGGGCGGTGGTGGTGGTGGTGGAGTGTCGTCATTTCTTCTTATGGGTCTTTTTCGGGGAGGCATCTTGTTCTAGAAACAAACAGGAAGAAGAGGATGGTAAGTCCTCAAGATATATGAAACAAAATATATCTCATCCTGATAATAAAGTGTTCTACCAAGCGATAAGCAAAGAAAGGTTACTAATGTAAGTAAGTTATCGCTAAGAAACTAATAGGTAGCAACACTAGGAACGAATTTCTACAATGTATTCGGCTCTAGCTAAAATACTCCTATAGTATTTTAAGTTTCACGTTTTGTTCTTTCGATACCTTGTTGAATGGATATTGGGTAAGTTTTAGGCCTGTTGCAAACACCAAAGTCACTCCCAATCACATGTTGGTCATGTCTCGAATGAATATAGTTGATCAGGCTATATTGACCCTAGACATGATTACATAACTGCCCAGGTTTAACCGCAGTGTTCAACATCCAAAATACTTTTGTTTTGTTCTACTCATGATACTGTTTCTGGTATATAGGTATACTTGTATACTTTTTATAAAAATACTTATATTTTAAAAGTATACTTTTAGTTCAGAGCACTTCAGCCCCTTTGTGTTTATAGTTGTATACCATGTAAGGTTTGGTATACTTAGTTCACTATAAACAATAGCTCTGATACCAATCTGTCACACCCCAAAACCGATAGCGGAAACGTTCCGGGGCGGAGGACGTCATGCGTAGTATCACAACAGTTGTATCATAGTAAGCGAAGTAAACACAACCATTACATTATAATATGAATATTTACATTGTTCAAAAACATGGTTTATACACACCAGTATATAACATAAGTAAAAGACGTGACTCCAAAATGCTCCGTCTTCACCAAAAGTTGGCAAGAGTACCTGTCTAATGTTGCCCTGAGAATACAAGTAGTTTTAAAATATCAGCATAAAGCTGGTGAGTTCATAAGCGTTTACTTCTGATGAAAGAAATGTTTCTTTGATCCTTTGAAAAGTGTTTCCCAAGAAAATCCTATATTTTCTTATGAAAGATGTTTGACTATCCAATCGTTATTTGTTTAACAGCCTGTGTATGAAAAGTTGAGTTATCCCAGGAAAATCCTATATTTTCCTTAAAAGTTGATAGTTGGTTACCATACATGTATCGTTAGATGTAGTTTCCTTGAAAAACCCTGTTTGTTCACTTTGAGATGTATTAGCCTTATTACATAAATAAAAATAATAAATAGATAGTGAACTAGATCCTAAGGGTATTATCAATACCCTCTAGTAATCAAATCGTTTATCACTTTGATGTTAGTTCACTCGTTTCATTATTACCAAAGTAAATCTCTGTTATCTAGGTTGCGAGTTTTATAACCATACATTAAACAAGATATGGCATGAAACGGGGGCCAATATCCTTTTATGACTTTGTCTCCCATAGACCTGACAGTCCCACTATAGCTAGAAGCGAGGTGCGGGATAGTCAGTCCCATATAGATGTATACACAATAGTCACGCTCTCCCTACAAGAGATTCTGGTTACAAGGGATAGTCCTACACTCACGAATCCGGTGGAGTGTTACCAAGGACGTGTCTCCAACTTAAAATAACAAATTTACAAGTAATAATATAGAAAATCTTGTTTATGGTTTGTATGAATCCTTTGCAAAATATCACATTTTATGACAAGATTCACAAGTTCCTTGCTTTAGTTTTGAAAACTGTTTCTACGAGTTGATTTCTTAATCGTTTGGTAAAACTGTTTTCTGTGTTAAAAGCATACTGCACATGTAAGTATTTTATACGCAATAATATACTTTAAGTAGAAGTTTCCTTGTACTTTTGCTTGTATTCTACCCCTGAAAACATGAAAAAAGTCGGAAAAAGGCGTAGGGGTATGAACTCACCGTTTGACGTAGGATCTGAGTGTATGATCGGTTACGAGTGCTGAGTGTCAACCGATGTTTTGTACGCAAGTGGATCCTATTAACATGTGATAAGACATATGTGTGTTAGAATTAGGGTGTTTCATGACTAAACATGATGGGAAACTACCCTAAAGACTTGGAAATGCTTGTCGGGACCCTATATGATCAAACAAGGGAGGTGTACGGCCAAAAGAGTGTATGTGTGGCCAAGGTGTGCGGTCAGCATGTGTGTGCGGTTGCACAAAGGAGTGTGTGGCCGTACAGGAGGCGTGTGCGGTCGTACATGGGAGTGTGCGGCCGTACATAGGGGTGTTTCAAGGCCAAACTCTCACCTTGAAGAGTGTTTAAGGTGTGTACGGCCACCTTATGAAGGTGTGCGGCCGTACACCTTTAGTTGATGAAGAACATGAAGAACATGATGAGTTTTAAGCTTAGATCGAGGTGTCTTACAACTATAACAAGCTGAATGATGGAGTAATTCACGTTCTTGAGGCCTTTAGAGTGTTCTTGGATGAAGTTTTCAGAGAGAGAAAGTAGAGAGAGGAAGTAGAGTGCAGCCAAAAGAAAGGAATGAATGAAGAGGGTCACCTTATATATAATAGGGTGAGTGTGCGGCTGGAGGGTGGGTGTGCAGCCGCACACCCATGTGTACGGCTGTACACTCGTCCCGAGAGGGTGTATGGCCCGGTTTTGTCTCTATACAACTTGTTGACTCATTTCTAATCTCATTCCCGGCTGTACTCAAGCTTAGAACACTTAACTAACTCCTAAACAGCGTTAAAAGTGATAAAATTGAGTTTAATATTGATATAAAGATCAATTGCACAGGATAAAAGTTCCGGGTTGTCACACACTTCAAATCTTCTAAATAGGCTTTCACAACTGCAATTCAACTTGCTTCACAGAATCTATTAGCTTTTGCATGGTCTGTGACTTTTGTTTAAGAAATAAAACCCATGTGAATCATGAAAAATCATCAAAAATAACAAGTATATACTTACTACTACCAATGTTTTCAGTTGAAGATGGACCATAAAGATCAATATGATGTAATTCGAGTGCTTCAATGATATTCGTATTCATAATGGATGAATGATTTTTCTCCTTTTCTTTCCCATATCGCAGACAACACATAAATGATATTTTTCAACTTTGAGTAAAGGAAGACCTCACACAATATCACCAATAAAAGCTTGTTGATATCTTTAAAATTAAGATGCGAGAGTCGTCTGTGCAATATCTAACTATCCTCTGAAAATTCTTTCATAAGTAAACAGATACAAGGTTTTCCTTCAATGGGATTAATGTCGAGAGGATAAATCTCACCGTTTCTCTTGGATTTCAGAACCACTTTATCGTATTCCTTATGAATAATTTTAGAACCTTCCTCCTCAATTGAATCTTTTAAACTATTACCTACCACAAGTTGAGAAAGGCTTATCAAATTATGATGTAATCCTTCATATGCTAACTTACGAATTGTGAATTCACCATTAGTTATTATGTCATAATCTTTGATTTCTCCAATTGCATTGTGTCCAAACTTCACTCTTCCTGCATCCTTCAGACTCTAAAACTCCCTTAATCGTGATTTCCTACTAGTCATGTGACAAGAGCAGCCGCTATAAATAAACCATTATGAGTCATATTGCTCGTCACGCATCACCTGCGAAATCACACCAATTTAGGAACCTAAACCAACTTGGGCCCATGTGATATTTTGTATTTTGAATAAATAAAATAAAAAATTTGGCATTGTCAATCCAAAATGATTTCGTAATCGAAACATTATCGACATTTTTCAAATTATTGAAAACTTGAGTCTTTTTATCTCACAAATTTATCTCAACAAATGGTGTTTTTTCGTTGTATAAAAGCTTTCGCTTTCGGAATTATGATTTTCAAAAACTTCTTTTCCTCTTTCTTTTTCTTTGTCTCAATTTCCTTCAAAATGGAATCTTGATTTGAAACAACTTTATTTTGAACAAAAACTTATTTTGTATTGGTTTTCTTTGAAAAGGATTTTGATTTCTCATTTTTCGAAAAAGAATTTGGATCATAATGTGATTTAATTTTGGCATCTTTTGGTGAATAATATTTTCAATTAAAATACCTTGATGAATTGATAATAAAAAAAAATTTCACATGAGATAAAGAACAAACATCTTTTGATTTTTAACTGAATTTGTTAATAACTCTTCTGTCTCCAAAATTTTTGTCTTTCTTTCAAATTCTTTTTGTATCGAGCATTCATTTCCTTTTTTTCTTTCTTTTTTATTAATACAATGATTTTGTTGATAATTTATTTTTTTTCCTTTCAAATTTTTCAACACATCAACATCTCCCAAAATAGATATCACATTTTGAGTTTAAGTCATTTTAGCAACCTTATGGGATTTGGTCACATCAATCAAAGGTTATGAAATGTATCTCCCTTTTACTTTTCAGGATGTCTTCTCTGAAATAACTTTCATTTCATCTTATGGGTTTTGTATATTATAACATCCTATGGTGCACATACAACCCTAAATACCTTGGATCTATGTTTTCACTAATTATACATGCAAATGGTTTCCAAGACATTAAACCTATAAGTAACATGCACTTAACATAAACCATATAAGATACTAGTTAGGGTAACATACCTTTTATGTAGCTTGAGGTCTTGATGTATTTGGCCTTAAGAGCTTAGCCCCAATAGTGTGGAAGCCTCAAATGAAGTCACAACACATCATGGACAAAGGAAGACATTTGAGAGAGAATCTTCATACACCAAAAACCATCCATATGAACTCCAAGAACATGTCTCACGTTTTTGGCTATGTACTCACCAATTTATATGTAGGATTCCAATGGTCATGGGTATAACCCAAATCCATACCCATGGGTTTTATGATACATGCTTCATGTGGCCCAACTCTTTATGTATCCATACATAAACTTGGTCCAACATGGATCACAAGCCCAACACATATAAATATAACTAATTGCCATAATTAGTCCCCATAGATTTAATTAGTCTCTTTTGATCACTAAATTAATTCCAAATTAATTCTTGATCAATACTAATTAAAACATATGATTTCATATTAATATATTAGAACTTATAATATATTAATAAATCATATATAAACTTCTCTGAAGAGTCTATCCTAACAAATTTTCCTGATGATATGCAACCCAAATGGACCATGTTACTCTCGGGTCAAGTACACACCAATAATAGTTATTGACTTAGACATCTAATCCAACAGTCTCCCACTTGGATAAGTTTAAAACTATTATTGCAAGTAAAACTCCAAAACCCCACTAGCAATCGTAGCTCTTAAAAGCCGTTGTCGAACTCTGACCTAGTCAATGACGCGTCCATTAGATAAGGGATCATATATTCCTCCATTCTAGATATCATATGGACTGAGACATGGATTATCATCATTCTCTCTGTCCATTTGTTGTTTCCCGATTTCTGATTTATGACGACTGACTAATTGAACAAATGAAATCAGTTCAGGCCCGACGGAGCACTTACGTTTGTCATCACGAAATCAGTTCAGGCCCGACGGAGCACTTACGCTTGTACTTACTCATCAAATTACACACAACGATATGTTTTATAACAACCAAGTTAATGGATGCGTTTACATATGTCAATGTGCAACTGACGCGCAACTACAACTCACACGTCTCCGTTTGAAGAATATAAGATATTATCGTCTCATGATCACTCGTGATAAAATCCATGAAGCGATTTAAATGAGCATAGGTTTAATCCAATACTCGAATCTCATTCCAGGAGCACTCATGAATGTTGCAGCAACTTTTGCTATGTCTAAACACTTTAGACATCTACAAGCCCAATTCATGACAGTCTTGATTCATACCTACTTCCAAAGTATGATTGACTGTGGAGAGTTTGAATAACCTAGTTATTCCGGAAGTCAAAACATGCAAAGTGAAACACAAGAATAATTGAATCCAATATGCTCTCAGAACTTATGAATATAAATAAAACACCTTTTACTTAATCACCATATTGATTACACATTATTCATTGCATAATGTTTCAAATAATCAACTTAATACTTGAACTGAAACAATAGTCATGCCATTCTCCAAGCATGCACACTATGTTTGTCCAAACAATAGTTATGTCATACTCCAAGTATGCACACTATGTTTGTCTATGATCCTTACTTTGTGAAATAGACCAATTCAACATGATTCCAATGATGCTCATTTCACAATCCCAAATCCTTTTCGTAAATTTAAGAAAACCAAATTCTTGCCATTTACCAAAATCTGTTAGATTCTAAACTTTTATGCATTGATCCTCTTGTAATGACTATGCACAAAAGTCACAAAGACTTGGCAATAGACATTTACAAAGTATTCCAATGGAGAGAAATTCCATGGAACGAAGTCTCAAATTCAAAGTACATTCCTTTGAACATCCTTCTTGCATTAAGTTTTCTAATATTACACAGATTTAATGAATAACTTCCACCTATGGAAACATTTCCACATTCCCATTTTGACTATCACTTCTGAACAAGAGTTGCCTCCTTTCAGAATATGTCCATATGGTCCTTCAAAAATTAACACTATACTTTCAATTGTTAATGAGCAACCAATCTTTGGTAAACCTCAGATTGTCGTCGACAATTCCTTAATCATTTTAGTCATATCCAGTTCTATTCCTTTTTCCCTCTTAATGTCCTAGGCATTTGGAAAAATTAGAACGGATGAATATTATAGCACATGTAATCGATCCTATACCCGAAGCATATGAGACACGATTCATGATGTCTCTCATAAAGACTTGATACTTGACCAGTCTTTTCCTATAATATTTCTATTCCTATTTTCCATGTTCTCATAATTCAGATTATGAAAAGGGATGTCGTAATCATAATCGTATTTTAGAATGCAAATAATGTAATCAAGACCAAAATTGATTAAAATCTCACAATCTAAGCTTTTAGATTTGAAATGAAGTGTAATTTCCTCTCCCTTAATAATGGCAAAAACAACTTTTGTCACCCTGCAAAGTACATTTTGAAAATTGAAACTTTTTTTTTCTATAATTAACATTGCTAACTTGAAACACCTAACATAATAATCATGCTCCCACTAACACGCTAATTATTAGCATAATACTTATGTTCTCACTAGCTTTGACATGTATCCAGAAATCAGCTGGACTTCTAGAAATCAATACTTTATTGACTTTCTTACCAAAGTTCAGATTTCTGGTACGAGATACTTTGATAAGACTTTATCAAAATCATACACCTTTCTTTAGATAGCTCACATGTGTGTTTAAACAATTTTTAGAACTATGAAAAGGGATGCCGTAATCATAGACTCAATTGTTTAGACCTTTTCCATTTCTCACAAGTCCATGTTAGTGTGTCGGTTAACCACACACGCTCGACTAACGACTTTGAGAATGCAAATATCACAATTGCTATCTACCTAAAATCTATTTAGCGAAAGCGTTTCCTCACCATCATTTTCATGCATCAGAGAGAAACCTTATGACACTTAGATTTTATGTGATGGGTTTTCAGCATTCTAACACTCCTATGGTGTACATGCAACCCTAGAAACCTTGGATCTATGTTTGACTAAGATACATGCAAATAATTATTTTTCCAAGGTTCTTATCCTAACTAGCATAGCATGGGGTACTTGAATCAAATAAAACTAGTAGAATTACTTACCTTGTAGTAGTAGTTAATTGCTTGGAGTTTGAGAGCCTAGCACCAATAATGTGGATGCCTCAAATGGAAGTCACAAATCACCACAAATTTGGAAACTTGAGAGAATAGTCACAAACTTCTTGAAATCGGCCCTCTTAGTTTACACACATCAACTCGTGTGATTTCAAGAACCAAAGCCTCCTTTATATAGTGTGGTGGATTAGGGTTACATCCATGTAAACCCTAATACCCATGTCTTTTCATTTCCATGAGATCCATGGGTTAAAGCTCCATGAAGTATCCATGGACTTTCCATGAAAGCCTAGCCCATTCTAAATAAGCATTAGCCCACACTATATAAATACAAGAGCCCATATTTAATTAGTCATACTTTTGATCTCTAATTTAATTCTAAATTAATTATAGATCAATACTAATTAAATAATATGATTTTATATTAATATATTAGGACTTATAATATATTAATAAATCATAACTTATACTATTCTCAAACGATTATCCATAAATTGTTCGGGTGAAGTGCAACCTAAATGGACCATGCCGGGTCGGGTCAAGTACATACCAAATATAGTTATGGACTTAGACACTATATCCAACAGTCTCCCACTTGGATAAGTCTAATAACTATAGTTGCAAGTATGACTTCAGGAACCGATTAGCAATCGTAGCTCTTTAAACTCTGTTGAACTATGAAGCGCCATTTTAGATAAGTGATCATATAATCCTCTGTTCTAGATATCAGCCGGACAAATACATGGAACATGGTCTTGCTTATTGTCCAGCATTTGTTTCCCGATTTCCGATTTGTTTGACATAGAACTTAACTGAACACATCAATTTAGTTCTGACCGGGCCCGGTACATAGGTCAAAACAAAATCATCGAGGGGCCCAGATATCGCTTCTAATCCTAGAAGAAACAGATAAACTTCGACTCATATGTTTGCTCTACTACTTGTTGAATTACACACAAAAGCATGGTTTATAACATCGAGTTACCAATGCGTTTTCGTGCAATCAATGCATAACCAACTCATAGGCAACAAATCATATCTCTAGGTTTGAAGACTTATATGATATTACCGTCTCACGATCACTCGAGATAAATTCCATGAAGTGATACAAGTGAGCGTGGGTTGAATCTAATACTCAGAACTTATGAGCACTCATGAGTGCTGTAGCCCCGCTTTGTCTAACATCTTAGACCTCTACAAGCCAACCCATGACAGTCTTGATTCGTATCTACTTCCAACATATGACCGACTGTGGAGAGTTTGAATAATATGATATAAACCATAACATAATTATTCTGGAAGTCAAAACATGCAAAAAGAAATAATAGTAAACGATTGACAAGAGATAGCAACACTTTACTCATAAATAACAGCTTTTATTTATCATCAAATGTCAATTACATTTTACAAATTTCAAGATTATCTAACTACTAAAACTAATATCATCCTGCAGCCCTATGCTCCGAGCATGCTGGAGATGCTTAGCCCGAGTCAGTTCCTTCGTGAGGGGATCTGCTGGGTTCTCATCCGATGATACCCTCTTTGCCACGGGGATTCCTTCTTCTATTCGATGTCTAATGAAGTGATATTTTCTGTCAATGTGTCTGGATCTCCCATGATCTCTTGGTTCCTTGGCTAAGGCAACCGCACTATTGTTGTCACAGAAAATCTCCATTGGCTCCTTTATAGCTGGTACAACTCCAAGGTCTCCGATGAAGTTCTTTAGCCATATAGCCTCCTTTGCTGCCTCGCTTGCTGCTATATACTATGATTCACAAGTGGAATCAGCCACTGTCTCCTGCTTGGAACTTTTCCAAGTAATTGCCCCTCCGTTTAGAGTAAAGACCCAGCCCGACAGAGAGCGGAAATTATCCCTGTCAGTCTGAAAGCTAGCATCACTGTACCCTACAACTCTCAAGTCCTCACTGCCACCGAGGGTAAGGACCCAGTCCTTAGTCCTCCGTAGGTACTTGAGGATATTATTTACCTCAGTCCAGTGTGCCTTGCCAGGGTTCCCCTGATACCTGCTAACCATGCTCAAAGCAAAGGCTACATCAGGTCGAGTACACGTCATAGCATATATGATCGATCCTACAGCTGAAGCATAAGGTATTCGACTCATTTATGCTATCTCAGCCTCAGTACTAGGGCTTTGTGTCTTACTCAATCTGGCGTTATTCTGGATGGGTAACTCTCCTTTCTTGGAGTTATGCATGTTGAACCTTTTCAACACTTTGTCCACATAGGTGCTTTGACTAAGTCCAATTAGTCTTTTACTCCTTTTTCTCAAAATCCTTATCCCTAGGATATAGGCAGCTTCTCCAAGGTCCTTCATAGCGGAACACTTCCCAAGCCAGGACTTTACTTCCTGCAGGGTTGGGATGTCATTTCCTATGAGTAGTATGTAATCCACATACAGTACCAAAAAGCTGACTATACTCCCACTAGCTTTGATATAGACACAATATTCATCTTCACTCCTTGAAAAGCCAAATTCTTTGACTTTCTCATCAGCAAAGATTCCATCTGCGAGGTGGCTGTTTTAATCCATAAATGGATTTCTCGAGCTTAAACACTCTACTGGGGTACTCTGTACTGACGAAACCCTCTGGCTGAACCATGTAAACATCTTCAGCCAACTTTCCATTAAGGAAAGCGGTTTTGACATCCATTTGCTATATTTCATAATCATGAAATGCAGCAATGGCTAACAGAACCCTAACAGACTTAATATTGGCCACTGGTGAAAAGGTCTCATCATAATCAACTCCCGGAGTTTGAGAATAACCCTTTGCAACCAGTCGTGCCTTATAAGTGTGTGCATTACCATCCATGTCGGTCTTCTTCTTGAAGATCTATTTGCACCTAACTATCTTATGATCAGGTATATTGTCAACCAAGTTCCAAACTTGATTGTCATACATGGACTGTATCTCGCTATCCATAGCCTCTTTCCATTTAGCAGCCTCAGGGCCTGCCATGGCTTCCGTGTAGCTGTTAGGCTCATCCAGATTTACCAGTGTGTTATCACTGATAAATGTCTCACCTTCTGCAGTAATATGAAAACTATAATAATGCTCAGGTGCATTCCTAACTCTGGTGGAACGCCTCAGAGGTATAGATTCTTCAGTCGGCTCAACAGGAGTTTCCTCCTCAGGTTGAGGGCTAGGGTTTGAGGTTCCTTCACCACTTGACTCTTGAATTTCCTCAAGGTCAATTTGCCTCCCACTGTCTCCTTGGCTCATGAATTCTCTCTGTCGAAAGAATCCTCTTCTTGCTACAAAGACCACATTATCACTGGGTCTGTAGAAGTGTAACCAAAGGATTTCTGTGGGTAGCCGATGAAAATACACCTTTCGCTTTGGGGTTCGAGCTTATCGTGAGTCTCGCGTCTCACGAAAGCCTCGCAACCCCAAATTTTGATGTGGTCTAGATTGGGAACTTTTCCAGTCCACACCTCGTGAGGTGTTTTGGCAACCTTCTTTGTAGGGACTAGATTAAGGATATGGGCGGCAGTCTCTAAGGCATACCCCCAAAATGAGATTGGTAGCGAAGCTCGACTCATCATGGAACGAACCATGTCCAACAAGGTCTGATTGCGCCTCTCAGCTACACCATTCAACTGTGGTGTCCTAGGAGGTGTCAATTGTGAGACAATTCCCACATTCCTTAAGATAGTCAAGGAACTCGGTACTAAGATACTCACCACCACGATCGGATCGAAGCATCTTAATGTTCCTGCCCAACTGATTCTCCACTTCTTGCTTAAACTCTTTGAATTTCTCAAAGGTTTCTGACTTATGCTTGATTAGGTAGACATATCCATATCTACTAAAATCATCAGTAAAAGTCACATAGAACCGATTCGCATCTCTTGTGGCGGTTCTGAAGGGTCCACACACATCCGTGTGTATGAGGTCCAACAAACCTTCACCCCTAGCACACGTGCCTGTAAAAGGTGACTTTGTTATTTTACCAAGCAAACAAGATTCACAACTATCATCTGACTTTAGGTCAAATGACTCCAAGACTCCATCCTTTTGGAGTTGGCCTATGCGTTTCTTGCTTACATGTCTAAGACGACAATGCCATAAGGATGCTTTATCTAAGCTAGTGGAAGAGTTAATACACAATACATTATTTCCTAGATTATCTACAACAGATACAATTTCATACACGCCATCACAAGGTAATGCTTTAAAATAAAGAACATTATTAAAGAAAGCATCAATACTACCATTATTATTATCAAAATAAAAGGTAAAACCTTGTTTATACAATGCATGAAAGGAAATAACATTTCTTGCCATTTCTGGCGAATAATAACATTTATTCAAATCTAATGTAAACCCACTATTTAGCACTAAGGAATAAACTCCTATCTTGGTGACAGGTGAAGCTTTCCTCTTTCCCATGATCAAGTTTATCTTTCCCTGCTCCACATTCTCACTTCTTTTTAGTCCCTGCAAATCACAACATATGTGAATACCACAACCTGTATCAAGGACCCAAGACTTAGAATGAGGTAAGTTATTAGACAATATAGTGTATATACCTGCATGGTTGGGTTTTACTTTCCCATCCTTCAAATCTTGCTGGTACTTTGGGCAGTTTCGCTTCCAGTGCGACTTTTCATGGCAATAGAAGCATTCAGCCTCATTAGGGTTAGCAGAAGGAGTGACAAAACCTTTCTTGGTTTTGCTTGAAGAGGAGCCTTTAAGGGTCTTACCCTTGGTACCTTTAGAAGGGTTCTTTCTCTTCTTCCCTTTGCCATGCCCGATTGCCAAGACATTGGCCGCAGTTGGAGTAGGAGTAGGAGTAGTAACAACCGACTTACCCTTTATACCACTTTCGGCGGTCTTCAAGAGTCCTTGAAGTTTGCTGAGGGTGACTTCTTCCTTGTTCATGTGATATGTCATGCGGAATTGATCATAACATGATGGCAAGGAGTGCAAAATGATGTCTATTGCTAACTCCTCAGGGAAGTTCACATTCAGCTTCAGTAAACGGTCCACATACCTTTGCATTTTCTGTATGTGGCCCGTGATGGGTTCACCATCCTTCATTCGGGTTGTTATCATGGAGGAGATTATTTCATATCGCTCTTGACGAGCACTTTGATGGTAGCGGTCCATCAAGTCCTGGTGCATCTCAAAAGGATAATAGTCCTCATAGGACTTTTGGAGCTCGGCTGTCATGGTGGCCATCATGATGCATGCCACTTTTGTAGCATCTCTTTCATGTACCTCATATTCAGCAAGCTCTTCAGGAGTAGCAGTTGGCTCAGGTACCTTCAGCTCCTTGTCGAGAACATATTCTTTGTTCTCATACCGAGTGACCATCCTGATGTTTCTGATCCAATCTGTAAAGTTGGACCCATCAAAGATGACTCTCCCACAAAGATTCATGAGAGAGAAGGAGCTAGTAGGGTTTGAGCCAGAAGCATTGTTATTGGAAGACATCTGAAAAGAAGAGGGAATAGATTAGATTAGATATAGAGATAGTCCTTAACAAAAAACCCAAATGTAATATTAAGGCTAGGACCCAACACAATATTTTATAACTTAGAAGAGGGATGCCGTAATCTATGTTATAAGATATTTGAAGGTAGGTGAATGACGATTCACCAATTTCCACCATGAAAAACGAAATATTTAATTAGGTTTTAATTGGTTTAGAAATTCCTAGATTCTTTGAGATTCATTGAACTTTCTTCAATGGCATGTTTCAATCTCGAGTGTGCCCTTCAAGTTTTGTGACTGGCATGCCGAGGATCACAAAACAAGGTGTGAAGTAACCATACAAATTACTTGGTACCTTTAATGTATTACCCCTCAATCGATGTGCCGGTTAACCACACACGCTCCATCGATACTATGATAAACATTAAGTCACCCTTTACCTACCTTGTTAAGTTCAAGTTAGTGTGCCGGTTAACCACACACGCTCCACTAACGACTTAAACAAAGTGTAAAGTGTAATTTCATGGATTAGCACCTTATTTACATTTTCCTAAAATAAGTAAGATTGGGAATTCAATAAAGTTTAGTTACTTTAGTATTATCATTATACTTTTAATGAGAATTTATAAGTCCTTGTCCTACCCATTCGGCTAACGACCCTCCACCGATCAAGGAAACGGTGGGTGAGAGTGGACACCCATTAAGTTGCCATTTTATAGGCAACAACCTTATACCCCCCTTATAGACCGGCTTCGTGAATGAGGCGTACTAGCGGTAAGACGACTCGATCTTATACATATATAAATATTATTAAACTTATAATATTATAAAGTATAAGGGTTGAATTTTAACTTTTAAAATTCTAGGGGTTGGAACTAAACTTTTTAATATGACTTTACATGTTCCAAAACTTGAGGGCAAGTTTTGTAAACTTTCAAAACTTTTCATTTCTCATAACTTATGAGTTAATTGTTATTAAAAATGAAGACTCTTCATTTTTTGTAACCTATGTGTTCTTTTAATGGTTATTTATAAATGTGACTTTTGGTTATCCATAACTTAAGAACTAGTTATGGACTCCATTAAAACACATAAAGATCAAGAATTAATCTAATCAATTATTAGCACATAATTTCTATGATCTTCTAAACTCATATGTTTATGAATGTTCATATAAAAAATTTCAAGAATCGTAAGACATATACAAAACTTGAAATTTTGATACGAGCTTTTGAACAAAACTTCAATTTTCAAGTTTTTTTTTTTTTTTTGCATCAAGTATCAAATAAACAATCCTGGCTCTGATACCACTGATGGGTTTTCAGCATTCTAACACTCCTATGGTGTACATGCAACCCTAGAAAACTTCGATCTATGTTTGACTAAGATACATGGAAATAATTATTTTTCCAAGGTTCTTATCCTAACTAGCATGGCATGGGGTACTTGAATCAAATAAAACTAGTAGACTTACTTACCTTGTAGTAGTAGTTGATTGCCTGGAGTTTGAGAGCCTAGCACCAATAATGTGGATGCCTCAAATGGAAGTCACAAATCACCACAAACTTGGAAACTTGAGAGAATAGTCACAAACTTCTTGAAATCGGCCCTCTTAGTTTACACACATCAACTCGTGTGATTTCAAGAACCAAAGCCTCCTTTATATAGTGTGGTGGATTAGGGTTACATCCATGTAAGCCCTAATACCCATGTCTTTTCATTTCCATGGGATCCATGGGTTAAAGCTCCATGGAGTATCCATGGACTTTCCATGCAAGCCTAGCCCATTCCAAATAAGCATCAGCCCACACTATATAAATACAAGAGCCCATATTTAATTAGTCATACTTTTGATCTCTAATTTAATTCTAAATTAATTATAGATCAATAATAATTAAATAATATGATTTTATATTAATATATTAGGACTTATAATATATTAATAAATCATAACTTATACTATTCTCAAACGATTATCCATAAATTATTCGGGTGAAGTGCAACCCAAATGGACCATGCCGGGTCGGGTCAAGTACATACCAAATATAGTTATGGACTTAGACACTATATCCAACATTATGGTGTATGTGTTCCTATCCATGTGAATTTATCATAACCACAAGAGGAAGTTAGTGACAAAACCAAACTCATATGGACCGAACTTGTTCAATCTTAACTTCTTGCCACCTGGCAGCATCAGGGCCTACCATTGCTTCCAAGTAGTTATGCAAACAATTGAGAACTCATAGAACTCACATGCATAGTCAACTTTAACTGGAATGGGCACAGAAACAAGAATATGTCAACACGATGGGCTCTAAACCTCAAGTTGTGTGCTAGTGATAAACAACAAGTTTTATTCTTGATTAGTTCTTGAAAACTTTCAGGATCTTTAAGACTCCCACTGACCTCTTAACATATCATACTCTCTTGTCAAGAACCATTCCTTGACAAAGAAAATATTCAAGAGTTAGTGCAGATTCTTATCAAGACAAACACTTCACATAATTGGCCTTAGTTGGTCTTTGGTTTATCTAAAACATCACAACTTACCAATTTCAAATGTACAAGAGTAAGAAAATATTTTACTCTACATTTGACAAGTGTTCTAAACCTTTCTTAAGATTATGTCACTCGAGTTACAATCTTGGAGTATTACTCTAAGACTCAATTTTGGGACGAAGTAAGATTCATCTTTTGATTTAACCATTTCAACAATTCACGATTCCTCTTCTTAGTCAAACAATTGCACCAAGATGTCCTTAGAGTATCAATTGTGATATGGTTTCATAATCACTAAGATAATCATAAAAAAAGATACTCAAGTACTCTCCCATCTTTTTTGATTGGAGAAACTTTTATCCTTCTACCTAATTTGATTTTTCTTATGCGTTCTGCCATACATTGAAACTTTTCCAATGTTTCAGAATTACACTTAAACTTGTAAGCATAACTATATTTACTAAAGTTTAGCAAATCATGACGAATAATCTTATCGATCTTTGTGGTGGACCTGACCAGTGCACAACCAAGTGTACCCGATCTCATAGTCCTTCACTTGACTCACATATACATGTGAACAAGGAATTAGTCTAGATTATCAAAGATGAAAATTCTCATTCATCATACAATACAGGTTGCATGATTCCAAGTTTCTATTCAACTGAAACTTGGGTGATGAGAATCTTTCCTTATTTGGTAAATTATGACACTACCACGAACGAAAGAATCAAATCCATTTTCCAATATTGCTATCAATGGAATCATATAAACAACAATTTGTCACAAATGCCATTGTAAGGATATTTAAAAATAAATAAAATCAAAATTTTTAATTATTTATAAAATTTGCGGAAAAACTTTTCCTTACAATGCAATTACAAATGAAAAACATGTTGTTATCTATTCCTAAGCAATCTATCATAACTCTCAGCAACAGCTCAAAATTATGATCTTCACGATCAGAATCAGCTTACTCTTCTTTTAAGCTTCCTTTGATTCTCCAAAACATCAAAATGTAATTTCATTACATCATGTATTAAGAATATCCAAAAGGAATTTAATTAAGTTAGATAGTGGACTTTGCCTAAAGTAGAGTCAAACATTTTGACTTTACCATCCTTATGATCTCTCAAGTAAATAGGGCAGCTTCGCAACCAATGCCCCTTCTCTTGGCAAAAGAAACATATGGACTCTTTGGGAATGGTACACGAGACTATCTCAGACTTAGCATTTCTCTTTAGCATTGGGTCAAATGACTTTACCATGACTGATCCCTTTCCATTGGAAAGAGAAAGCTTTTCTGGAATTCTAATGTTACCATTGTCAATGTCCATGTAAGTTTGGGAAGTAGATCTTCCAATCACATTTTGCTTTACCAGTGCCCTAAATCATTGTTGATTCAGCAGCAACAAGGAAATAGGTAAGATAAATAAGGGTCATGTCTTGATCTGTCATTAGGGAGTGACTGATGAACCGAGTCAACAGACAGATACCTCGAGACTTCGACACCCAACTCTCCCAGCCTGTCAATATGTAACTTCATCTCCAAGATGTAAGCACATATATACTTTGCTTGCCAATAGGGATTGAGTGACCTCGAACTTTTCAAGACCTTGTGGGTTAGGGAGAATAATTGGAGGAGGTGGAGGAAGAGAAGTATGATTTCCATGATCCAATCGCGGCGCATCATCTTCATTATGAAAGCTTGTTCCAAGGGATTTGGGAAGACCACAGTTGTCTGAACCAGCCATCTAAAATGAAAGAAATTCAAATTAGTTGATTTAAGTCCTTAATATAACACCCAATACGAAATATTAAGGCTACGACTCAACACAATATTTTATAACTTGGAAGAGGGATGCTGTAATCCAAGCTATAAAGTATTTGAAGGTAGGCGAATGACGATTCGCCAATTTCCACCATGAAAACCTAATAGGGTATTAGGTTTTAATTGGATTGAAACTCCTAGATCTTTTGAGATTCATTGAACTTTTCAATTTCATGTTTAAATCTCGGTTATGCCCTCTCAAGTTTGTGACTGAGATGCCGAGGATCACAAACAAGATGTGAATAACCATGCAAATTAACTTGGTACCCTTAACTTTATCACCTAATCGATGTGCCGGTTAACCACACGTGCTCCACCAATCTATGACAAACATTATGTTACCCTTTGCCACTCTTACTAGTCCATGTTAGTGTGCCGGTTAACCACACACGCTCCACCCATTTAACTTGGAATTAAAGTATTCATGGGGGGAAACTTTACAAATTCCAAAACTTGAGGGAAAGTTTTGAACAATTCAAAAAACTTTTGGTTTCTATAACATATGAGTTTAATATGGCTTTTAATGGCAAGACCCTTGAAAATCCATAACTTGAGGACAAGTTATGGATGTCATAAAACAATTTATGGGAAAAAACTCTTCAAAAACATAACTCATGACTTTTAAATACTCATTAACAAGAAAGACTTTTGGTTTTCCATAACTTGAGGACAAGTTATGGAATCCATTAAAGGCCATTTAGATCATCTAATAAATAAACAAACATGTCAAGAAAAACTATGATCTAGATTAAGCTCATATTAACAAGACAATTCAAATCAAACAATTTTCATGTAATTAGCCTAACCATCAAACTAATACAAAAAATGAAACTTTTGACAATTATCTTTTAAATTGGATTAGAATGATCACTACCACATCAAAAACAGGTTTATAAGTTCAAAAACAACATAGGGTAATGATTCTAGTCCAATTCCAGCCTTAAAAGTCGAAAATCTGCACTCTGGGCCTCCTACTCGCCGAGTGTAAGAACCTACTCGATGAGTAGGATGATATTACTCTTTGACTCGGCGAGTCCTCTAGTGGACTAGGCGAGTCCACAGTCCAGAAGGCCAGAAATTCGATTTTTTACAGCATTGCATCAAGTATAATTGAAAACCAAGCCTAGGCTCTGATACCACTGATGGGTTTTGTATACTACAACATCCTATAGTGCACATACAACCCTAAAAACCTTGGATCTATGTTTTCACTAATTATACATGCAAATGGTTTCCAAGGCATTAAACCTATAACTAGCATGCATTTGACATAAACCATATAAGATACTAGTTAGGGTAACATACCTTTTATATAGCTTGAGGTCTTGATGTATTTGGCATTAAGAGCTTAGCCCCAATAGTGTGGAAGCCTCAAATGAAGTCACAACACATCATGGACAAAGTAAGACATTTGAGAGAGAATCTTCATACACCAAAAACCATCCATATGAATTCCAAGAACATGTATCACGTTTTTGGCTATGTACTCACCTATTTATATGTAGGATTCCAAGGGTCGTGGGTATAACCCAAATCCATACCCATGGGTTGTATGATCCATGGTTCATGTGGCCCAACTCTTTATGTATCCATACATAAACTTGATCCAACATGGATCATAAGCCCAACACATATAAATATAACTAATTACCATAATTAGTCCCCATAGATTTAATTAGTCTCTTTTGATCAAGAAATTAATTCCAGATTAATTCTTGATCAATACTAATTAAAACATATGATTTCATATTAATATATTAGAGCTTATAATATATTAGTAAATCATATATAACCTTCTCTCAAGAGTCTATCCTAACAAATTGTCATAATGATATGCAACCCAAATGGACCATGCTACTCTCGGGTCAAGTACATATCAATAATAGTTATTGGCTTAGACATCTAATCCAACATCATCACCATTATGAATGTGTACAGACAAAAAATAATCATCACAAGAATTCACATTACAAGTCTTTAGAATTAAAGTTAGATCAGGTCTATCA
This sequence comes from Lactuca virosa, assembly GCF_052849685.1. Classification (NCBI taxonomy): domain Eukaryota; kingdom Viridiplantae; phylum Streptophyta; class Magnoliopsida; order Asterales; family Asteraceae; genus Lactuca; species Lactuca virosa. Next base: position 385,729,813 of record NC_136429.1, read on the forward strand.
TTCACGTCAACTCCTTTTGTAAAAAAAAACTTGATTTGGTGTTTTCTAAACATTTGGAAAAACAACTGTTTTCGCTTTCAAATTTTTAATGTCTTCATTTTCAACAAATTGTTTAAATTTAACTAAATCCTCAAAAATCTAATTTCTTACAGTTCTTCAACATGTTTCACAAAAGAAGAACAATCAATTTCATCTTCAACTGATATTTCACACATTTCACTTTCATCAAAATCAGAATCATTCACACAACTGTGATTTTCTTCCGAATTCAATTTATGCCATAAATAGTTATATTTTTCAATTGAATTCTCTATGATTTTTGTTTGTATTCATTTGTTAACACATCATTCGTAATCAATCTATTTTCTTTTGATATTAAGAATTCTTATATATTTTCTAATCCAACTCTATATGAATCGCTCAATGATTCATCATATGAAACTAACGATTCACAATTATAAAAATTAGCATCTATTTCTTCCTCCTTAAATATGGTTTAATGATATTATTATACAAACAATGCACAATCTGACAAAATATGGTTCGTTGTTTCATAATAACCCTATGATCTCCTGTCAACAAAATAATATCATCTCTAGATCTAGAAATTTCATTCTCTAATTCGTCTATCCTTATTCTTCCTTCCTCATTCTTATACGAAACTCTGCTAAGATCGTCATCAAGATTTAAATTTCTTATACGATTCCATTTGAAGCTTCCACTAAATTATGAAATCGTATCTCTTTGCTTCGTGAACTCATAATTATATCGAGAAATCAGAATATTCAAAGATTTATGGATAGAACGTACCTTGTTGATTACCTTCCCGCTTTCTGCCACATAGTCTTGAAAAATATTTGTGGAAAAAACCACATTGGAACTTGGTCCATCATTAGTAAAGTAACCTTGAGTTCCTAAACTCACGCTACTCACCATAAAACAATTGTCACTACTTAAATTCTCAATATCTTTTGCAAGATAGCAGGGTCCATGTGTTGGCTTTTAGACCTTATCATCTTATGAATTTGTTGACCGGAATTCAATGTTTCCATCATCATTTTCTTCTTCTCTAGTAAGCAACGCTTTTCCAGTAAGGTTCTTATTTTGAAGATCCTCAATCTTATGCATGTAATATGCTTCTCATTTTGTTTTCTAAATATGCATTATTTCATGAAATGGTTCTTTCCATTGCAGTAAATGTAATCGAACCTTGAGTCTCTGACTAACTTCTTATCTTTCTTCTATTCTTCCTTCTGATACATCTTGTATCCTTCTCCTTTATCATTTTTAGAAATTGAGTTTCCATTTTTGATATTTCTTCCTCCATTTTCACCTCTGTTTGAGTTGTTATTCTTGAACCGAGAGAATTGTTTCTTGAAGAATTTCTTCGGATTGTTGACCATAAAAGCTTTTATCTGACTGGTAAATTCATCATCAATACCATTTGAGTCCGAATCATTTTGAATAACTTTTCACTTCTTGCCTTTTGAACCGTATTCTTTAGCAATAAATGCTAATGGACCAACATGTGGAATACACTTCGCATCTTCTTACACTTTAGTTTCACGAGATCTTAGAATTCCAACAATCTTAGCCAAACTATAATTCTTAAATTGTTCATGAGCTTTTAGCAGTTCACACAATGTATTTCCATTCAGATTACAATAATTCTTGAATTTTACTTTTTGTTCAATCGGTTCCCTTTTGAGACCATGTTTCAACATTCTACTCAATTAATGATTAAATAGATTTATAGTTTGATCAATAGTTTCATCGGCTTTTGGTTTAAACGAACCAAACTCAGAAAGAGGAGTTGTTTGAACAGAATATTTGAGATCATCATCTTTACAATACAATTCCTTAAGTCTATCCTAAATTTCTTTAGCAGGTCCAAGAGAACTCACCAATTGGTGGAAGGGAATAACACAACTCTCTTTTAGCTCTTAAATTTTTTTGCAAACGATCCATTTGATATTTTTGAATGTCTATGTTATCAGCAATGACGTTATCAAATTTCTTTTGAGTTTTAACAACTTCCTTTGTTTTTGAATATTTGTAAGTTTTGAGAATGATAAAGCCAAATTCTACTTTTATTAAGTAGTATCTGATGAATTTTGAGCATAACATTAAATCTTATCTGTATATGCAACCATAATGCTTTGGATGTAGGTTTTCTCTAATTGAACATGCAAACTTGAACACAAAAGAAGAAACCCTAGGAAGTAACTACAATTTTCAAAATCTATATAAAACTAGGGTTTGGTTACATACCTTGATTTTTATATTGTAATAACAATGATTCCCTTATATATCTTGAAGCTTGAGAACTTAGTGTCACAAGTGTAACACCTCTAATGGCTCACATACACACAATGCAAGAGAATGATATGAGAGAGGAGGAAGGGATCAAATTTTCGGTTCTTCCCTTTTCTAAAGAGAATGCCCGAAATTCTTAGGGTTTAGGACTCTTTATATAGTGCACCAAAGATGCTATGGATAACCCTAATTTCAAATATGGTAATTATCCACCTTTTTTGATTATCCATATATGATAAGATATTCTAAAAATTATAGAATAATCTTATACATACACATCAATTTTGTCCACCACCTTCCCTAGGAAGGTTCTGGACCCTTTTGCTCAACTATTGAACAATTGCACTTTTAGTCCCTACACTTTTAATTAATTCCTTAATCCCAAAATTAATTCCAAATTTATTTCTGATTAAATATTAATTAATAATATGTTTACTAATTAATATATTATTTCCATAACATATTAATAAATTATTTATTCCAATTTTTTATTCAAATTAATAAATCCTTCATCTTTCTTAATTAATCATCATGTGTAGTTGCAAGTGTGAAGGCAACCCAAAAGAACCATGTCACTACCAATTCAAGTACATATCAATTACAGTTATGGTCTTAGATACCTAATCCAGTAGTATCTGCATCCACAGTTCAGAGAACTACAAATTATCTTTTAGTTATCCATAGTACTCTAAATTACTTAGGGTCGTATTGATCGCTGCTTTTTGAATAAGGTTAATAAGCAATTATTAATATTACTATGAGTCATCATATTTTTTTATCTTTCCAAAATATTTCTCTTAACTTTATTTTTTGAAGTCTAAATTTTCCATCCGCAGTCAAGTTCATTTGTTTACTTTGTCCACCCATCCACATTCATTTAACAATGTACTATTGTTTTAGTTACCGTAGTTGCGAATAATCTTTGAATAACATTGTTTCATATTGTATTTAAATTTCTACTTCTCAAAATAATGTATTTTAATTAAGTAGGAGATTAAAATTTTTGGATAATGTATCTAGTGTTATAAAAAGGTTTAATCGGGAACTTTACAAAACATGCACCGCTTTGAAACTTTTCATTGAATGAGTGATTTATCTCATTTATTGACCGTCATTTTTAAGCAAAATTGTCCATTTCATTAACGTTGTTTGATTTTTACTGGAACCATAACTGGCGTTCTGAGTACCTTAAATACCATCTCAGTTTCTTTCATTCTCTCTTTACGTGTTCAAAAGCTATTTCTTGTTCTTCTTCTCTCAAAAAGCCCTAACCTCCTTGAAACTGTTTTTTGTTCTTATTCTCTCTCTCAAATGGAAAAATCATCCAAATCATCCAAATTTTCTACTTACTTATATGATTATTGCAAGATTCCATCTTGGAATTTTATTATTGATTTCAATTTCTCTCACTACAATGAAACACTTCATGTCGTTATTGAGATCATGTAGTAAGTCGAATATTCTACCCCCCCCCCCTCATAATATACACTAAGAACTGCTCCATTTGTTCTCTCCAAAAGGCATACTTATCTGCCTACACTTCAAAGAACAAAGATTAAGTGATCTTCAAAATTATTGATGAAGTTGAAGTGGTTCTTACTGATGGGTTTTGAGCATTCTAACACTCCTAAGGTGTACACGCAACCCTAGAAACCTTGGATCTATGTTTTCTCTAATATTCATGTAAATAAGAATTTTCCAAGGTTTACATCCTAACTAGCATGGCATGGGGTACTTTTAATATAAAACTAGTAGAATGACATACCTTTGTAGTTGCTTGGAATCCTTAAGACCTTGTGAGCCTAGCACCCCAAATGTGAAGCCTCAAATGTTTCACACAACACCCACAACTCTTGGAATAACTTGAGAGAAGAACACTTTGATCAGAAAATCGGATAGCCCTCCTTTTCGTGTAATAGTGGCCGATTTTGCTAGCTATGGAGCTCTTTATATAGTGTGCCACATGTAGGGTTACACCATGTAAACCCTAATGTGCATGGCTTTTCATTTCCTCCATGATCCATGGGTTATAACCTCCATGGAGCATCCATGGAGCACCCAATGGGTCCTAACCCAATCTAGTGAATAATGAACCATAAGCCCACTACATAAGAATGAATGATTTACAAATCAATCCCCATATATTTAATTAGTCTCCTTTTGATCACCAAATTAATTCTTGATCAATTCTAATTAAATAATATGATTTCATATTAATATATTAGAACTTATAATATCTTAACAAATCGTAAGTGTCCTTTTTCTCATTTTGTCTATCCAACAGTTGAGATGAAGATGCAACCCAAATGGACCATGCCAAGTGTGACATCCCCTAATTTCTCGGCCAGAAAAGACCGATTTTGTTTATGCTTTTTAAAATAAAATCAGAGAAATCTTTTTAAAAGATGTTGCGGAATTGGTCCCCAAAACAAAACATGATAAAAGTTTATCAAAACCTTTCTTTAAGAAATATATATTTTTATTTCATAACAAAACCTCGGGATGTCATGTTCCGATACAGATCAAAAGTATAAACAAGACATTATAAGCCTTACACAGTTATTTACAACTACTGGCCTATAATCCAAAAATCACTCATTGTCATCATCCGACTATGCTCGGGGTCCACTACCTGTAATATATAAAGCTGAGTGGGTCAGGCTTGGAAGCCTGGTGATCATATAGGGTTTTCAACCCACAATAAATAATAAACTCTTTAAGGTTATCAATCAACAAATAATTTATTAATTTCATCAACCAAAAACAACCCTAATTACCCATTCTCGTTATCCTCACCTTACGTCCCTAAAACAACTATCACAAGGGACCTAGCCTAAGGATTTTCATTAGGGGTGACAACATTGCTTCGGGGGTTCCTCAGTAATTTATGTCAAATAAGACAACCAACGGGGTGACAACATTGCTTTCCTCAGCAATTTATGTCAAACCAGACATCCTAACATAAAACAACCAATAAGGTGACAACATTGCTTTCCTCAGCAATTTATGTCAAATAAGACAACCAATAGGGTGACAACATTGCTTTCTTCAGCAATTTATGTCAAATAAGACAAACAATAAGGTGACAACATTGCTTTCTTCAGCAATTTATGTCAAAGGGTGACAACATTGCTTCCTCAGCAATTTATGTCAAAGGGTGACAACATTGCTTTCCTCAACAATTTATGTCAAATAAGACAAACAATAAGGTGACAACATTGCTTTCTTCAGCAATTTATGTCAAAGGGTGACAACATTGCTTCCTCAGCAATTTATGTCAAAGGGTGACAACATTGCTTTCCTCAGCAATTTATGTCAAATAGGCACGAAGTCACATCGTCGCCAAGGTTTATACAACAGGCACTAACAACGTCGATCCCCACATACTGATCCTATACAGTGATCTTACTAGATCTAGCCTAAAGGATCGATATGAACAACCAATTAACAAAACTGCTTCAGAAATCCCCTAGCAGCAAACAAGGATCGATAAAGATATCGAATGAATGGAATAAGTTTAACCACGAACCTTTGTTCGTAAAAGAAAGAACCACAAGACAATTAAGTCAGGGGTAGTTATCAATGCCTAGGCTGTGGTCTGAATATCGTGAGGTATATAACCCCCAGACTCACCCCTATCCGGCATCGGAAATGAAAACACTGATTAATGCCTAGGCTGTGGTCTGAACCTCCAGACTCACCCTTATCTGGAATCGGAAATGAAAACACTAACTAATGCCTAGGCTGTGGTCTGAACCTCCAGACTCACCCCTATCCGGCATCGGAAATGAAAACACTGAATCATGAAGCTCGTCCGATCACTTCACAAAAGAAACGAAGACTCCAAAGCTCTTCAAAATAAAAGCATAGGGAAAATACTAATAAAGTACTCTCGTACGCTCCTGTACCCCGACACGTAATAGTGTGAAAAAGAAGAACTAACGGATGAACACATAATTCAAAAACACCTAAGGAACATATAGTTCAAGAACACTTTATGAACATGTAGTTCAAACATACGTACCGATTACAAGTCTACTAACGTTCCACTAGACTATCTAAGATAGTTTGTGGTCGTTATCTATACCCTACTAGATGACTAGACCATCTTAAACATCGATACCTCTCATCACTTTTATTTCATCACACATCATCTAATTCATCTACCCATGTTTTACCCAACATATTTGTAGATAAAAATATATACAGTTTACAACTTGTATAAAACATCAATTCAACAGTCACCTCAAATAAACAATTAATATATTTACACATAGCACGCATTTTAAGGTAAATACTTTATATATATGTGTAAGGTGAAAGTGACTACACACTCACCTGATTTAATGAAAATCGGGCAGCAATTCGTTTCCTAAAACGATCGTTTCTAATAAAACCGGGAGTTTTGTTGAGAAACCGGGCTCTACGAAGGGTCGGGCTTCAAAACCGAAACGATAAATTTTCCGGCTTCTCGGGCACTCCGGGACGTGTTCCGGGCGTTGGAAATGATCTCGGGGCATCGGGGGAAGCGAAAATGGCTAAAATATTGAAAAATGGGTGAAAAATGACAAATTTGGAATTTCCCTCGGAAGATCTCGCATAGCTTCTATTTATAGGGGTCAGCTTGCGAGGGATCGGCCGAGAAGGAGGAGTCAGCGAGGCAGGTGGCATCAGGAGGCGAGGGCACGTGGCTCGGACCGGAGGAAGACACGCGTCGGACACGTCTCGCATGCGAGGGCTCGCCACCGAGGCACACGTGTCGGATGACTCAGCAGGGTCGGACATGGGGCAGCTCCTGCGAAGGCCACGTGCGAAGCTCGGACAGGTGGAGGCTTCTAAGTGGACCGGACTTCGGTCCAACGGGGAAGAAGGGTGACGACTTCGGCCCAATCAGCGGTTGCCATGCAAGGCTGCGGTCCAATCAGAAGATGCCACGTTGAGGCTGCATGCGAAGGGTGACATGGCCGAAGCCACCTATGCGAAATTTCTCGGTTTTCGTGCTAAAACTTCTGAAATCCATAACTTTTGCATACGAGCTCCATTTTTGACGTTCTTTATATGAACGCGTAGGTAAAATTACGCTCTACAACTTTCGTTTTGACTTTGTCGGCTAATTTTGAATTGAACATCGATACCTCTCATCACTTTTATTTCATCACACATCATCTAATTCATCTAGATGACTAGACCATCTTAAACATCGATACCTCTCATCACTTTTATTTCATCACACATCATCTAATTCATTTACCCATGTTTTACCCAACATATTTGTAGATAAAAATATATACAGTTTAAAACTTGTATAAAACATCAATTCAACAGTCACCTCAAATAAAGAATTAATATATTTACACATAGCACGTATTTTAAGGTAAATACTTCATATATATGTGTAAGGTGAAAGTGACTACACACTCACCTGATTTAATGAAAATCGGGCAGCAATTCGTTTCCTAAAACGATCGTTTCTAATAAAACCGGGAGTTTTATTGAGAAACCGGGCTCTACGAAGGGTCGGGCTTCAAAACCGAAAAGATAAATTTTCCGGCTTCTCAGGCACTCCGGGACGTGTTCCGGGCGTTGGAAATGATCTCGAGGCATCGGGGGAAGCGAAAATGGCTAAAATATTGAAAAATGGGTGAAAAATGACAAATTTGGAATTTCCCCTGGAAGATCTCGCATGGCTTCTATTTATAGGGGTCAGCTTGCGAGGGTTCGGCCGATAAGGAGGAGTCAGCGAGGCATGTGGCATCAGGAGGCGAGGGCACGTGGCTCGGACCGGAGGAAGACACGCGTCGGACACGTCTCGCATGCGAGGGCTCGCCATCGAGGCACACGAGTCGGATGACTCAGCAGGGTCGGACACGAGGCAGCTCCTGCGAAGGCCACGTGCGAAGCTCGGACAGGTGGAGGCTTCTAAGTGGACCAGACTTCGATCCAACGGGGAAGAAGGGTGACGACTTCGGCCCAATCAGCGGTTGCCACAAGAGGCTGCGGTCCAATCAGAAGATGCCACGTGGAGGCTGCATGCGAAGGGTGACGTGGCCGAAGCCACCTATGCGAAATTTCTCGGTTTTCGCGCCAAAAATTCTAAAATCCATAACTTTTGCATACGAACTCCGTTTTTGACGTTCTTTATATGCACGCGTAGGTAAAATTATGCTCTACAACTTTCGTTTAAACTTTGTCGGCTAATTTTGGATTTAATTTTTTAATTATTATTTTTAACAGACCGGGACAGGAAATCCGTTAAAAATTCATAACTTCTTCATCCGACGTCTGTTTTCTTCAGACTTTTTACCGTTGTGCTACTAATAACGAGACCTTCGATATCGTTTAGGTCGTGTCGGCTAAAAATCAATCGATCTAAAATTCGAGTTTTTAGCTGTCTACTGCTAAGCCGAAACTTCGAAAAATCATAACTTCCTCATACGAAGTCAGATTTGGGCGTTCTTTTTATACCTACTCTCGGTTTAACGAACACTACGAGTTTCGTTTAGATCACTAAGGCTAAAAAGTAGTTTATCAAAAACTCACTTTTTACGACATTCGGCACCGTGCCGGTTTATCGTGAAACTTCGACATATCATAACTTCTTCGTTATAACTCGAATTTCGGCGTTCTTTATATTTTCGGAATCCTCGAGACATATACTACAACTTGGTTAAGATTAATCCTTCTAATTAATCTTCCATCAAAAAGTCATTTTTGATGTTTATCGTCTCTAAATTGACTAGCCCGGATCTACGGGCGTTACAATTATCTCCCCCTTAGGATGATTACGTCCCGGAATCATCAACAAAAATAGGACTTGTATAATGATTCCATACGTTATCTTTCCATCCTAAGTAATAACCATAATGCTCAATCTTACACCTGCTCTTCGTACTAGGTTGGACTTTCAATCGTAACCTACAAGTTACAAAATAAATCCTTATTGAGGACCCCTTCTTCTTCTTAGGATAAGTATGTCCCCTTATCTATTGTAACAGATCGACGAGTCATGTTCTAATGACCTTCATCGGAAGATGCAACGTCTATACTCAAGTCTCTTTGAGTCAAATTCCAGAATGGAATATACCTTCGTTCGTATCTTAATGTGATATAATCACATTTTAGCATATAGCATTTCCAGCTACAAGCTTCATTAACAACGAGTGCGGTGCTATCGATCGAATTAATTTCAACCTTCTGACTTTAGTCAGATGGTACATCGAACTTGGTCCTCCGAACCATGTAAAAAACTCATCGCAGTCGGACTCAATTTGATATGACCACTAGGGTCAGAATAACAACCAACTTACTAGTCATTACCGAAACAAGGGTAATGACATATCCGAATAAAACGGAATCAATCACTAGTTTCTTGGTAACCTTGTGACTTTCCCTGATCCAAGCGTGAGTCCTGTGCTTCCAGTAGTATAGATCTCTACTACTATTCACACCTACTCATACTCGTCCCAAGTACTGTCTCGCAGTCCCCAAGTCCTAAAATCACAAAACAATTTAACACATACGAATGTGTCCAATTAATCATAGAATTTTCCTAGACTCTACTAGGACTTCTTCCACGCGTATCTTCAATCATAAATTCTACTTCAACTTGGTTGGTGATGGAAATTCCAGACGATGGGACAACTTCAAGAATTACACCAACCATTCATCATCCTGCCAATCAGAGGTGTACTTCAGACGTACCGTACCCCTCTAAACGTTTCGTTATTTTATTAGACATATTCTAAAGGCAAGATACCACTCTTACGATATCTTCCGATAGGTATCATTCACTATCATAAGCTTTTCATTTCCTCCATCTACTCAATTCTCTACGAGTCTTAACTATAATATTTTGTACACCCAAACAAACGTTCGGTATACCGGGCGAGAATTTAAGATAAGAAAGCTTTATTTACGATAGACGTATAAATCTCCTTATCACTTCGAAACGTTTACATGTTAGTTCTAATATCGTAATCATACGCTTAGAATCCTACACACATAAGGTTTCCAGATCCGGTCGGCAACAGACCATGGATCCGAAAAAATAATGGCATATATGGCAAACATATAGCATTTAGCACATAAAAGCATTTTAGGCATCTTTCCTAAAATAAACTAGTGCTCGTGTCTAAAATATGGCAGACACTCATCTCCCAATCATCACTTAGCATTCTAAGTTTAAGTCTAGAAATCCTATAATTTCTTAGTTCGCTTAAACTAATGCTCTGATACCAACTGTGACATCCCCTAATTTCTCGGCCAGAAAAGACCGATTTCATTTATGCTTTTTAAAATAAAATCAGAGAAATCTTTTTAAAAGATGTTGCGGAATTGGTCCCCAAAACAAAACATGATAAAAGTTTATCAAAACCTTTCTTTAAGAAATATATATTTTTATTTCATAACAAAACCTCGGGATGTCATGTTCCGATACAGATCAAAAGCATAAACAAGACATTATAAACCTTACACATTTATTTACAACTACTGGCCTATAATCCAAAAATCACTCATTGTCATCATCCGACTATGCTTGGGGTCCACTACCTGTAATATATAAAGTTGAGTGGGTCAGGATTGGAAGCCTGGTGAGCATATAGGGTTTTCAACCCACAATAAATAATAAACTCTTTAAGTTTATCAATCAACAAATAATTTATTAATTTCATCAACCAAAAACAACCCTAATTACCCATTCCCGTTATCCTCACCTTACGTCCCTAAAACAACTATCACAAGGAACCTAGCCTAAGGATTTTCAATGGGGGTGACAACATTGCTTCGGGGGTTCGTCAGTAATTTATGTCAAATAAGACAACCAACGGGGTGACAACATTGCTTTCCTCAGCAATTTATGTCAAACCAGACATCCTAACATAAAACAACCAATAAGGTGACAACATTGCTTTCCTCAGCAATTTATGTCAAATAAGACAACCAATAGGGTGACAACATTGCTTTCTTCAGCAATTTATGTCAAATAAGACAAACAATAAGGTGACAACATTGCTTTCTTCAGCAATTTATGTCAAAGGGTGACAACATTGCTTCCTCAGCAATTTATGTCAAAGGGTGACAACATTGCTTTCCTCAGCAATTTATGTCAAATAAGACAAACAATAAGGTGACAACATTGCTTTCTTCAGCAATTTATGTCAAAGGGTGACAACATTGCTTCCTCAGCAATTTATGTCAACGGGTGACAACATTGCTTTCCTCAGCAATTTATGTCAAATAGGCACGAAGTCACATCGTCGCCAAGGTTTATACAATAGGCACTAACAACGTCGATCCCCACATACTGATCCTATACAGTGATCTTACTAGATATAGCCTAAAGGATCGATATGAATAACCAACTAACAAAACTGCTTCAGAAATCCCCTAGCAACAAACAAGGATCGATAAAGATATCGAATGAATGGAATAAGTTTAACCACGAACCTTTGTTCGTAAAAGAAAGAACCACAAGACAATTAAGTCAAGGGTAGTTATCAATGTCTAGGTTGTGGTCTGAATATCGTGAGGTATATATGTTGGATATAGTGTCTAAGTCCATAACTTTATTTGGTATGTACTTGACCCGACCCGGCATGGTCCATTTGGGTTGCATGGCATTGCAATACTTGGATAGACTAGATGAGAGAATAAGGCACTTATGATTATTAATATATTATAAGTTCTAATATATTAATAATAGTATTATTTAATTAGTATTGATCAAGTATTAATCTAGTATTAATTTGGTGATCAAAGTGAGACTAATTAAATATATAGGGTTGATTATGACAATCATCAATTCTTTTATGGTGGATTAATGATCCATGGTTTATGGGTTTGGTTATAACCATATGGAGCTCCATGGATAGTCCATGGGAATTACAAACCCATGGGTCATGAGAAATCAAGAGTCATGACAATTAAGGGCATTCATGTGTAAACCCTAATTATGACAACACTATAAAAGGAACTCTATGGCTAGCAAAATGGTGACCTAGTGTTACTAGAGAGGGCACAACCGATTTTGAGTGCTAGAAGTATTATCTCAAGTTATTCCAAGTCTTGTGGTGTTGTGTGAAGCATTTGAGGCACAACATTTGGGGTGCTAGGCTCACAAAGTCTTGAAGGAATCCAAGCAACAACAAGGTATGTATTTCTACTAGTTTTATGTTTTATGTAATCCCCATGCCATGCTAGTTAGGAAATAACCTTGAAAAAGAAATTTGCATGTATATAGAGAAAACATAGATTCAAGGTTATTAGGGTTGCATGTACACTTAGGAAGTGTTAGAATGCTCAAAAACCCATCAGTAGTATCAGAGCCAGGATTGTTTTCTGTATACTTGATGCAAAACTGCTTAAAAATCGAAAATTCTGCACTCTGACGACTGAACTCGCCGAGTCCATGGGGAGGACTCGCCGAGTCCATGAACAAATTCATTCTACTTGCCGAGTAGAATAATGCACTCGGCGAGTAGGAGCGTGCTGGGCAGTTTTTTCGAGCTTTGTTGCTGGAAATGGATTAAGATCATTATCCCAATCTGTTTTGGACTTGTAAAATCTGTTTTTCAAAATGATAATGATTATGTTAACCCATTTTACATGACTTTTATCAATTTTCAAGTATTGTATATGTTTATATGATTTTCTTGAAATTGCTTGACATGAATTTGTGTTCATATGAGTTTAGAAGATCATAGGAATTATGTGTAACCTCCATGTGTGTTTAATTCATGATCTTAATGGCTATGATGGTGTCCATAACTTGTCCTCAAGTTATGGATAACCAAAAGTCACTTCTTTAATTGTGATTAAAGAACTAAAGAAGTTTCATAAAATGAAGAGTCTTCATTTTATGAACCATTAAAACTCATAAGTTACAAATTGAAGAGACTTGGAATAGTTTCAAATCTTGCCCTCAAGTTTTGGAATTTGAAAAGTCTTACACTTTAATACTTTAATTCCAAATTAAACCTTAGATTTTTAAAAAGGTTTAAAAATCAACACTTATACTATTATTATAATTTTATTATATAGATATGTATAAGAATATATCATTCTTACCGTTAGTAGGCCTCATTCACGAAGCCGGTCTATAAGGGGGGTATAAGGTTGTTGCCTATAAAATGGTGACTTAATGGGTGTCCACTCTCACCCACCGCTTCCTTGATCGGTGGAGGGTCGTTAGCCGAACGGGTAGGATACGACTTTAAATACTTGTTAAAAGTATAATGAATTATAAAGTAACTATACATTATAAATTCTCAATCTTAGTTACTTTAGGAAAATGTGAAACTGGTGCTAGCCCATAAAATTACACTTTGTACCTTACCAAGTAGTTAGTGGAGCGTGTGTGGTTAACCGGCACACTAACATGGACTAGTAAGTGTGGCAAAGGGTAACTTGACCTTATTATAGATCGGTGGAGCGTGTGTGGTTAACCGGCACATCGATTAGGTAATATTGTTGAGGGTACCAAGTCAATTTGTATGGTTATTCACACCTTGTTTGTGATCCTCGGCATCCCAGTCACAAACTTGAGAGGGCACAATCGAGATTCAAACATGCCATTGAAAAGTTGAATGTATCTCAAAAGATCTAGGAGTTTCAAAACCAATAAAACCTAATAATAAAATATTTCGTTCTTATGGTGGAAATTGGTAAATCGTCATTTACCTACCTTCAAATATTTTATAGTATGGATTACGGCATCCCTCTTCCAACTATAAATAGTTTGTTGGATCCTAGCCTTAATATTTCATTTGGGTGAATTATTAAGGATTCCTAATCTAATGAAACTTGTCTTTCTTTCCTTTCAGATGTCTTCCAACAATGCTTCTGGCTCAAACCCAACAGGCTCCTTTTCCCTTATGAACTTGTGTGGTAAGGTCATCTTTGATGGATCCAATTTCAATGAGTGGATCAGAAACATCAGAATGATTACCCGCTATAAGGACAAAGAATATGTCCTCGATAGGGAGCTTAAGGTTGTGAGTGAAGCCGCTGCTACTCCTGAAGAGTTTGCGGAGTTTGTTGCACATGAAAAGGATGCTACTAAAGTAGCATGCATCATGATGGCCACCATGACTCCTGAACTTCAAAAATCCTATGAAGATTTCTACCCCTATGAGATGCAACTGGATCTGATGGAAAGGTACCATCAGAGCGCGCGTCAGGAGAGGTATGAAATCATCTCCTCCATGATAACCGAAAGGATGAAGGATGGTGAACCCATCACCGGTCACTTGCAGAAGATGCAAACGTTCGTTGACCGGTTGCTGAAGCTAAATGTTGACTTTCCTGAGGAAATGGCGATTGACATCATTCTCCATTCCTTACCTCCAAGTTATGATCAGTTTCGTATGACTTATCATATGAACAAGGAGGAAGTCACACTTAGCAAACTTCAAGGACTCTTAAGGACAGCTGAAAATGGCCTTAAGGGTAAAGCGGTTGCTACTTCTACTCCTTCAACAGCCCCTGTTCTGGCTATTGGGCAGGGAAAGGGTAAGAAGAGGAAAAGCCCTTCGAAGGGTACCAAGGGTAAGACTCTTGATGGTTCCTCTTCAAGTGGGACAAAGAAAGGTCCCATTACTCCTTCTTCAAACCCAAAGGAAGCACAGTGCTTCTATTGCCAGGATAAGGGACATTTCAAGCGAAGCTGCCCTAAATATCTGCAAGATGTAAAGGATGGGAAGGTTAAACCCACCCATGCAGGTATTTACACAATATTGTCTAATAACTCATCTAATGCTAATTCTTGGGTGCTTGATACAAGTTGTGGTATTCACATCTGTACTGATTTGCAGGCACTAAGAAGAAGTGAGCAAGTGGAGCACGGGAAGATAAACTTAGTCATGGGCAACAGGAAAGCATCACCTGTTACCAAGATAGGAGTTTATTCTTTATTGCTTAATAATGGGTTAATGTTAGATTTGAATAAGCGTTGTTACTCGCCCGAAATGGCGAGAAATATTATTTCTTTTCATGGCTTGTACAAACAAGGTTTTTCTTTTTCATTTGATAATAAAAATGGTGTTATTAATGTTTATTACAATGATGTATTTTACTTTAAAGCATTACCTTGTGATGGTGTATATGAAGCCGTGAATGTTGTAGACAATCTAGGAAATAATGTGTTGTATATTGATTCTTCAGATAGCTTGGATAAAGCATCCTTGTGGCACTGTCGTCTTGGACATGTTAACAAGAAGCGCATAGGCCAACTCCAAAAGGCTGGAGTCTTGGAATCATTTCACCTCAAGTCAGGTGATAGTTGCGAGTCTTGTTTACTTGGAAAAATGACAAAGTCACCCTTCATAGGTACTTGTGATAGGGGTAAAGGTTTGTTGGACCTTGTACACACGGATGTGTGTGGGCCTTCAGAGTTGCTACAAGGGATGCTAATCGCTATTATGTGACTTTTACTGATGATTACAGTAGATATGGATATATTTACTTAATCAAGCATAAGTCAGAAACCTTTGAAAAGTTCAAAGAGTTTAAGCAGGAAGTGGAGAATCAATTGGGCAGGAACATCAAGATGCTCTGTTCCGATCAGGGAGGAGAGTATCTTAGCATTGTGTACCTTGACTATCTTAAGGAATGTGGGATTGTCTCACAATTGACACCTCCCAGAACACCGCAGTTGTATGGTGTAGCTGAGAGGCGCAATCGAACCTTGCTGGATATGGTTCGTTCCATGATGAGTCGAGCTTCGTTACCAATCTCTTTCTGGGGGTATGCCTTAGAGACTGCCGCCCATATCCTTAATCTAGTCCCTACTAAAAAGGTTGCCAAAACACCTTACGAGATGTGGACTGGGAAAGTTCCCAATTTGTACCACATCAAGATTTGGGGTTGTGAAGCTTTCGTGAGGCGTGAGACTCATGATAAGCTTGAACCTCGAAGTGAGAGGTGTATTTTCTTCGGCTACCCACAGAGATCCTTTGGTTACCTCTTCTACAGACCCAGTGATAATGTGGTCTTTGTAGCAAGAGGAGGAGTCTTTCGTGAGAGAGAATTCATAAGCCAAGGGGACAGTGGGAGGCAAATTGACCTTGAAGAGCTTCAAGAGTCAAGTGGTGAAGGAACCTCAAATGCTATTGAACAACCCGAGGAGGAAACTCCTGTTGATCCGATAGATGAGTCTGTACCTCCAAGACGTTCCACTAGGGTGAGGAACACACCTGATTTTTATTATGGTTATCACATCACCACTGAAGGTGATACATTTATTAGTGATAGTACACTAATAGATTTGGATGAACCTAATAATTACAGGGAAGCCATGGCAGGCCCTGAGTCTGCTAAATGGAAGGAGGCTATGGACAGCGAGATTCAGTCCATGTATGACAATCAAGTTTGGAACTTGGTTGACAATGTACCAGGTCGTAAGACAGTTGGGTGCAAATGGATCTTCAAGAAGAAGACCGACATGGATGGGAAGGTACATACTTACAAAGCGCGACTGGTTGCGAAGGGCTTTACTCAAACTCCGGGAGTTGACTATGATGAGACCTTCTCACCAGTAGCTAAGATTAAGTCTATTAGAGTATTGTTAGCCATAGTTGCATTTCATGATTATGAAATATGGCAAATGGATGTCAAAACCGTTTTCCTTAATGGAAAGTTGGCTGAGGATGTTTACATGGCTCAACCAGAGGGTTTTGTTGATACAAGATACCCTAATAGAGTGTGTAAGCTTGATAAATCCATTTATGGATTGAAACAAGCATCTCGCAGATGGAATCTTTGCTTTGATGAGAAAGTCAAAGAGTTTGGTTTTTCTAGGAGTGAGGATGAGTCTTGTGTGTATGTCAGGGCTAGTGGGAGCATAGTTAGCTTCTTGGTGTTGTATGTGGATGACATACTTCTCATAGGAAACGACGTCCCAACCTTGCAGGAGGTTAGGACCTGGCTTGGGAAGTGTTTCGCTATGAAGGACCTTGGAGAAGCTGCCTATATCCTAGGGATAAGGATATTAAGAGATAGGAGTAAGAGACTAATTGGACTTAGTCAAAGTACTTACTTGGATAAGGTGCTGAAAAGGTTCAGCATGCAAGAATCCAAGAAAGGAGAATTACCGATCCAGAGTAATGCCAAGCTGAGTAAGACTCAGAGTCCGAGTACAGAGGCTGAGATAGCTGAAATGAGTCATATACCATATGCTTCCGCTGTGGGCTCGATCATGTATGCTATGACTTGTACTCGCCCTGATGTGGCTTTTGCTTTGAGCATGGTCAGTAGATATCAAGGGAACCCTGGCAAGGCACACTGGACAGCGGTAAAGAACATTCTCAAGTATCTGCGGAGGACTAAGGATTGGGTCCTTACCCTCGGAGGCAGTGATGACTTGAGAGTGGAAGGATATAGCGATGCTAGCTTCCAGTCTGATAGGGATAATTTCCGCTCTCAGTCAGGCTGGGTCTTTATCCTAAATGGAGGGGCAATTACTTGGAAAAGTTCCAAGCAGGAGACAGTAGCTGATTCTACTTGTGAATCAGAGTACATAGCAGCAAGTGAAGCAGCTAAGGAGGCGATATGGCTATAGAACTTCATCGGAGACCTTGGAGTTGTACCAGCTATAAAAGAGCCAATGGAAATTTTATGTGACAGCGAAAGTGCGGTTGCTTTGGCTAAGGAACCGAGAGATCACGGGAGATCTAGGCACATTGACAGAAAATACCATTTCATCAGACATCGAATAGAAGAAGGACTCCTCGTAGCTAAGAGGGTATCATCAGATGAGAACCCGACAGATCCCCTCACGAAGGGACTGAGCAGGGTTAAGCATTTACAGCATGCGAGGCGCATTGGGCTGAAGGATGATATTAGTTTCAATAATTAGATTCTTGAAACTTGTAAAATGTAATTGACATTTGATGATAAATAAAAGTTGTTATTTATTTATGAGTAAGGTGTTACTATCTTGTGTTGATTGTTTACTATGTTTCAATTTTGCATGTTTTTACTTCCAGAATAATTATGTTATTATTCAAACCATCCACAGTCAGTCAAACTTTGGAAGTAAGTATTCATTTAAGACTGTCATGAATTTGGCTTGTATGATTTGTCTAAAAGTGCTTTGGACAATGCAATGGTTGCTACAACATTCATGAGTACTCATAAGGGCTGAGTATTGGATCCAACCCACGCTCACTTGCATCACTTCATGGAATTTATCTTGAGTGATCGTGAGACGGTAATATCATATAAATCTTCAAACCTAGAGATATGAGTTGTTGACTATGAGTTGGTTATTCATTGATTGCACGAAAACGCATTGGTAACTCGATGTCATAAAACGTGCCTTTGTGAATAATTCAACAAGTAGTTAGTACAAGCATATCACTCGAAGTTTATCTGTTCCTTCTAGAAATAGAAGCGATATCTGGGCCCCTCGATGATTTGGTTTTGACCTATGTACCGGGCCCGGTCAGAACCTAATTGATGTGTTCAATTTAGTTCTATGTCGAAACAAATCAGAGATCGAGAAACAAATGCTGGACAATAAGTAAGACCATGTTCCATGTGTTTGTCCGGCTGATATCATGAGATCAGAGGATTATATGATCACTTATCTTAAATGGCGTATCATCATCATCTCAGTTCCGAGAGACTTTGAAAGAGCTACGATTGCTAGTCGGATTTTGAAGTCATATTTGCAAATATAGTTATTAGACTTATCCAAGTGGGAGACTGTTGGATATAGTGTCTAAGTCCATAACTTTATTTGGTATGTACTTGACCCGACCCGGAATGGTTCATTTGGGTTGCATGACATTGCAATACTTGGATAGACTAGATGAGAGAATAAGGCACTTATGATTATTAATATATTATAAGTTCTAATATATTAATAATAGTATTATTTAATTAGTATTGATCAAGTATTAATCTAGTATTAATTTGGTGATCAAAGTGAGACTAATTAAATATATAGGGTTGATTATGACAATCATCAATTCTTTTATGGTGGATTAATGATCCATGGTTTATGGGTTTGGTTATAACCATATGGAGCTCCATGGATAGTCCATGGGAGTTACAAACCCATGGGTCATGAGAAATCAAGAGTCATGACAATTAAGGGCATTCATGTGTAAACCCTAATTATGACAACACTATAAAAGGAACCCTATGGCTAGCAAAATGGTGACCTAGTGTTACTAGAGAGGGCATAACCGATTTTGAGTGCTAGAAGTATTATCTCAAGTTATTCCAAGTCTTGTGGTGTTGTGTGAAGCATTTGAGGCACAACATTTGGGGTGCTAGGCTCACAAAGTCTTGAAGGAATCCAAGCAACAACAAGGTATGTATTTCTACTCGTTTTATGTTTTATGTAATCCCCATGCCATGCTAGTTAGGAAATAACCTTGAAAAAGAAATTTGCATGTATATAGAGAAAACATAGATTCAAGGTTATTAGGGTTGCATGTACACTTAGGAAGTGTTAGAATGTTCAAAAACCCATCAATATAACCCCCAGACTCACCCCTATCCGGCATCGGAAATGAAAACACTGATTAATGCCTAGGCTGTGGTCTGAACCTCCAGACTCACCCCTATCCGGCATCGGAAATGAAAACACTGACTAATGCCTAGCCTGTGGTCTGAACCTCCAGACTCACCCCTATCCGACATCGGAAATGAAAACACTGACTCATGAAGCTGGTCCGATCACTTCACAAAAGAAACGAAGACTCCAAAGCTCTTCAAAATAAAAGCATAGGGAAAATACTAATAAAGTACTCTCGTACGCTCCCGTACCCCGACACGTAATAGTGTCAAAAAGAAGAACTAACAGATGAACACATAGTTCAAAAACACCTAAGGAACATATAGTTCAAGAACACTTTATGAACATATAGTTCAAACATACGTACCGATTACAAGTCTACTAACGTTCCACTGGACTATCTAAAATAGTCTGTGGTCGTTATCTATACTCTACTAGATGACTAGACCATCTTAAACATCGATACCTCTCATCACTTTTATTTCATCACACATCATCTAATTCATCTACCCATGTTTTACCCAACATATTTGTAGATAAAAATATATACAGTTTAAAACTAGTATAAAACATCAATTCAACAGTCACCTCAAATAAACAATTAATATATTTACACATAGCACGTATTTTAAGGTAAATACTTCATATATATGTGTAAGGTGAAAGTGACTACACACTCACCTGATTTAATGAAAATCGGGCAGCAATTCGTTTCCTAAAACGATCGTTTCTAATAAAACCGAGAGTTTTATTGAGAAACCGGGCTCCGCGAAGGGTCGGGCTTCAAAACCGAAAAGATAAATTTTCCGGCTTCTCGGGCACTCCGGGATGTGTTCCGGGCGTTGGAAATGATCTCGGGGCATCGGGGGAAGCGAAAATGGCTAAAATATTGAAAATGGGTGAAAACTGACAAATTTGGAATTTCCCCCGGAAGATCTCGCATGGCTTCTATTTATAGGGGTCAGCTTGCGAGGGTTCGACCGAGAAGGAGAAGTCAGCGAGGCAGGTGGCATCAGGAGGCAAGGGCACGTGGCTCGGACCGGAGGAAGACACACGTCGGACACGTCTCGCATGCGAGGGCTCGCCACCGAGGCACACACGTCGGATGACTCATCAGGGTCGGACACGGGGCAGCTCCTGTGAAGGCCACGTGCGAAGCTCGGACAGGTGGAGGCTTCTAAGTGGACCGGACTTCGGTCCAATGGGGAAGAAGGGTGACGACTTCGGCCCAATTAACAGTTGCCATGCGAGGCTGTGGTCCAATCAGAAGATGCCACGTGGAGGCTGCATGCGAAGGGTGACGTGGCCGAAGCCACCTATGCGAAATTTCTCGGTTTTCGCGCCAAAACTTCTAAAATCCAAAACTTTTGCATACGAGCTCCGTTTTTAACGTTCTTAACATGCACGCGTAGGTAAAATTATGCTCTACAACTTTCGTTTAGACTTTGTCGGCTAATTCTGAATTTAATTTTTAAATTATTATTTTAACAGACCGGGACACGAAATCCGTTAAAAATTCATAACTTCTTCATCTGACGTCCGTTTTCATCAGACTTTTTACCATTGTGCTACTAATGACGAGACCTTCGATTCTCGTTTAGGTCGTGTTGGCTAAAAATCACTCGATCTAAAATTCGAGTTTTTAGCTGTCTACTGCTAAGCCGAAACTTCAAAAAATCATAACTTCCTCATACGAAGTCAGATTTGGGCGTTCTTTTTATACCTACTCTCAGTTTAACGAACACTACGAGTTTTGCTTAGATCACTAAGGCTAAAAAGTAGTTTATCAAAAACTCACTTTTTACGACATTCGGCACCGTGCCGGTTTATCGTGAAACTTCGACAGGTCATAACTTCTTCGTTATAACTCGGATTTCGGCGTTCTTTATATTTTCGGAAACCTCGAGACATATACTACAACTTGGTTGAGATTAATCCTTCTAATTAATCTTCCATCAAAAAGTCATTTTTGATGCTTATTGTCTCTAAATTGACTAGCCTGGATCTACGGGCGTTACACCAAGTCGGGTCAAGTACATACTAAATATAGTTATGGACTTAGATACCTTATCCAACAGTCTCCCACTTGGATAAGTCTAATAAATATAGTTACAGGTATGACTTCAGGAACCGACCAACAATCGTATCTCTTTCAAAGTCTCGCGGAACTGAGATGATGATGCGCCATTTAAGATAAGTGATCATATAATCCTCTGTTCTAGATATCAGCCGGACAAATACATGGAGCAAATTCGTACTCATTGTCTAGCAGTTTGTTTCCCGATTTCCGATTTTTTAATATAGAACTAAACTGAACACGTCAATTTGGTTCAGACCGGGCCCGGTATATAGGTCAAAGCAAAATCATCGAGGGGCCCAGATATCGCTTTTAATCCTCCAAGGACTAAAAGGAACATATAAATTTCGACTCATATGCTTGTTCTACTACTTTTTGAATCATACACAAAGGCACATGTCACACCCCAAAACCGGAACGGCAGAATCGTTCGGGGGTGGAAGACGTCATGTTCAGTATCACAACAATGAATAGTAGTAAACAAGCAACAACATCATCCATTGCATTAATAATATAATTTAATACAAGTGTGTTCTGTCAAGTTTAATAGATACCAAAAATATAAATCAAAATGAAAGATGAGTCTTGAACGAGCTCCATCTTCTCTAAACTTGGCATCGGTACCTGTCTACTGGTGACCTGAGAATACAAGTTATTTTGAAAGAGTTTATCAGCTTTAAAGCTGGTGAGATCATAAGTATTTTAGTGTCTGTATTTGTATGAAAGTGTTTGTAAGTATGTGATGTGTAAGTTTGTAAAAGTTTGTGAATGTTTGTAAAATGTTTGAATCTCCTAGAAAACCCTATGTTTTTCTACTAAAAGTAGCCTTCTACCAAGGCATCAAGTATCTGTGTGTGTGTCTCTTGTAAGATTATGTATTTTCCCAAATCTGACTATCATTAACCCAAAAATATAGTTCTTGCATTACAGTTCATTGTGTGAAGATCACAAAGTGAATGCAATGGGGAAATAAAATAGTATTGTAGTATTGTATTAAGTAACTACTGCTGTACTAACTACCTTAAACCAAGTGATATTTAAAGTATCATGTGATCGGCCTGTACCATACTACCGAATAGTAACACGACGATGTAAGACGTCGAAAGGAATGACGTTTGGCACCCGTAGACTTGCAAGTCCCACTGTAGCTAGCATCAAGGTGTAGGATAGTCAATCCAGTATAGATCTATACACAAACGCAACGCTCTCCATTTAAGGAGATTCTGGATACAAAACGAGCCATTACAGGTGATGCCATGCCCCGTTACGTGGCTCAAATAACTGTAATAGTATTATTGTATATGTATTGTATCTACTAGCTGTATTGTGTGCTCTCTCTGTCTAGTATGTATGTATGTTCTCTCTGTCTTACATAATAGTATGTTCCCTAGTATAATGTATAGTATGTACTAGTTGTATTGTAATGTATAGTATATACTAGCTGTATTGTATGTTCTTTCTCTGTCTAGTATGTATGTATGAACTGACTCCTTGTATGTTTCATTGTTCTAGTAATAGTATTAGTAACTTCCTAAACTATGCCTATTATAGTTTACTAGTATTGTTGTTTGCATGTATGAACATGTTTGTATACCTTTGCTACCCATAGGTATTAAATAGAAAGAAGGGACTTTTATATCTATACATAATATATAATATATAACTACGGTTCAAACGACCTTCGGACAAACAACCGATACCCTAAGTCCACAACCAAACGAGGAACAGGAGGTAGGGTGAGCTATCAGTCCTAAGTCCTTTCAATCCTACTTATATAACTATATCTATATAGATATACAATTAACAGAATATAAGTTCAAAAGAGTTTAATGAAAGTATTTGACATGTAAAAGAGTTTAGTAAAAGCAGTTTGAACTGTAACAGAGTTTATGTAACACCAGCAAAATTAGGTCAAAAATAAATTTGTTCAGTAACCATAATTGAGTATACTAAGTGGTAGATATCGTAACTAGGTTTCCAAAAATATAAAGAACACTAAAATCCGAGTTATAACGAAGAAGTTATGACTGATCGAAGATACGCGACAATACCAGTAAAACACTGTTAAGCATAAAACGAGAAATTTCAATAAAATACTTTTCAACCTCAGGTGTCTAAATGAAAGTCGTAGATATCCCAAAACCGTGAACATACATAAAAAGAACGCCCAAATCTGACTTCATATAAGGAAGTTATGATTTTTCGAAGTTTCGGACATAGCAGGAGACAGCTAAAAACTCGAAATCGAGATCGAGCGACTTTTTGCCAACATGACCTAAACGAGAATCGAAGATCTCATCAATGGTATTACAACGGTAAAAAGTCTGACGAAAACGGACACCGGACGAAGAAGTTATGGATTTCTAACAGAGTTTTCCTGTCCAGGCCTACTAAAAATAATATATTAATAATATACTAAAAATAAATTCAAAATTAGCCAACAGAGTCGAAACGAGAGTTGTTGAGCATAATCTCACCTACGCGTGGATATAAAGAACGTCGAAAGCAGAGTTCGTATGCGAATGTTATGAATTTCTGAAGTTCGGGTGCGAAACCCCAAAACTGTCAGTGTTCACGACGTGAACTGACTTCTGACACCTTCTGAAGCCTGACAGACGCAAGTTGCGATGACGCACCTGATGACGACTGAACTCACGACGTGAATAAGCTTGGTTCACAATGTGAGACCCCAAAAATGACCCTATAAATAGAAACCGAAGGTCTTGGGTTTAGACTGCTCATTTCTCTTCTTCTGGACACTTATACTCTGCGTTAAGCATCCCGAGACTACCCCGAAGCCCTGGTAACACCCCTCACACACGACGTGAGTCCCGACGCTACGAATCTCCTGAGAAACTAACTTCTTTCCAGTCGAAGTGCTGCCCGCGTGAAGCTCGTTTCTTCACCATAAACTCGCGGCTACGGCAAGAACGATCCTTCTTAGAAACGAAGCGCTGCCCGATTCTCCACTTATCAAGTGAGTTCATACCCCTACAACCACACTTTAAATGCTTTTAAAATGATTTTGAAACACTTTTAAGGGGGGGGGGGGGAATACAAGTAAACACACGGTTAAAATCGTGTGAAACACCAATCTTTTACTATACTTTTCGTACTGTTATTTTAAATATCATATGAAGTTGTTATCATGCAAAACACCTCACAACACCACTTTACCCTCTTGGGATATAATATGTTTTATTTATACGTTTGCATACTACATCATATCAAGGGTAACCATTTTCAACTAGAACATGATGCTTTTACAAGAAAACTCAACTCATCATTACGCCTTTGTAACACGGTAGAAAAGGAAATCATTTCATACAAATGATTTTTCATCATATTACTCGTGAACTTGTTGTTAGCAATCATGTGATGTCATATGGCTTTGTTTGTACCAAACGAAAGTCCCCACCTATAACTAGAGTCTCTTGGAGGGAGAGCGTGACAAGTGTGTATAGATCTATACGGGTTTGAGGACTCCGCACCCTGACTGTTAGCTACAGTCCCCGGGGTGACAAATGTCAACATTAGGTAATGCGTCTAGTATGGTTATGAGGAACTCACAACAAGCGGAAACAATGACTCATGCACGTAGTAATACATAACTCAATCATGCTCGGGGGGTAATAACTATATTATAGGGTATTATCAGCTTGTTCAGAATTCAGGATAAACACTTCCACAACTAGTTTTACTTAATAATAAAACTATACATCTTCATTTCTAAGCATGGCATATTTGCTTACAGGTTACGGTCTTGGTCATTTAAGACTGCATCTCATCTATTAGGGAAAATATGGGATTTTCTGGATCTAATACATTCATTTTCAACACAACGAATCATATCTCATCTATTAGGGAAAATATGGGATTTTCTGGATCTAATACATTCATTTTCAACATAATGAATCATAACTCTTTTCATTTGAAAATATCGGTTTTTCTGGAAAACATACACAAACTTTCGAATGGCATACATTTTATCAAAACACTACTTATGAACTCACCAACTTAAATGTTGACACTTTTTCTTTGAAATAACTTGTATTCTCAGGAAATCGCTAAACCAGGTTAGCAACTGCTTTTGAAGATTTACGCTCAGGCGATAGTTTAATCTTTTGGATATCATATTGTAATTGATTTTTTCAAACATGTAATACTATAATCATGTAAACGTTTCAATTATGTATATGATGGTCGTGTGTACTTTCTTTACTATTCATTTGTTATGATACTGAACATGACGTCCTCCGCCCCCGAACGTTTCCGCCGTTCAGGTTTGGGGGTGTGACAGTTTAGTAAAAGCAGTTTGAAATGTAACAGAGTTTAGTAAA